>NW_027397071.1:50208355-50220855 GCF_003265705.2 Callorhinus ursinus | reverse complement strand
TTAATCCCTTTATATTTTCATAGTCCTTAGTCACAGCTACTTTTACTTTGATGAGTCTCTTCTAATTTCATAGCAGTGATCTTATTATTTTTGATCCTGGGCACTTAAATTTTTATATTTAGCTGCAGTCTTTTATGTTGACATTTCTATGTAATTTGTTTTTCTACAGCTAAAACCTGAAATAATCTAAAATTGGAAAATATTCAGAAGATCATGAAAATCGAGGACTATTTGGACAAAAGATTCTACCATAAGCCAGAAAACTTCTACCCAGAAGTAACACACACACACACACACACACACACACACACACACACACAATTAATTTAAAAGCTATTTATCAAACCTTTTAAATTTTAATCACAGTTTGGTTTCTCTACACTAGATTTTTACACATTAAAGCCATTTATTTAAGAATGTGCCACTGTATATGTATTTCATAAAAGTGGTCTTTCTTGATAAGAATCAGAGCTCTTCACCCAAATCTGATTTTTTTTTTATATCTATCACTTTTTTCAGACAATATACAATTCATTTCTTGGTTAGCTTCTATTTATGGCATTAAAATATTCCATAGGTACTAACTTGATAAAAATTTACTTGTCGAAAAAATCTTTGGCATATATACAATTATAATCCTTGATTTTAAAATAAGAAAACTGAGTCCCCAAAAGGGTAACATAGAATAATAAAGGTAACATAGAATAACAAAGCACCTACTTGATAAAGGTTTACAAGAATTAATATTAGTTAATGTATATAAAGTGTGTGGCTTTCAATAAATGGTACATTTGTTTTTATGTATTACAAAGAGCTCTCCTAAAAGATTTGGGATTCATTAGTGAAATTTTTACTTTAATATCTTTGGAGATTTGTACACAATTTTGACTACAATATTTATCAAATATTAGACTCTTCACCCCATTGGACTTAGAAAACTTCTAAGCATAATGTTAGACACAACAGATTGAACATTAGGCTGATGCCCCTTCCTTCAAACTTCCAAAGTTAAAAGTTTAGATCCTTGTCTGAATGAAAAAAAAGGCAGTGAAATTCATATTAATAATCACTGATTATTAAACTCTGCATTATTGCCTTATACTCACTTCTTAGAAGCCACTTGAAAAAGAGTATGCCAGGCCTTAAAGAGAATTACCTGCGCTCTGTCACAACTGACTCTCTCTACCAGAGCCATTTCTTTTTTTCTTTTTTTAAGATTTTATTTATTTATTTGCGAGAGAGAGAGAGAATGAGAAAAAGAGCACAAGAGGTGGGGAGGGTCAGAGGGAGAAGCAGACTCCCTGCTGAGCAAGGAGTCTGATGCAGGACTCAATCCTGGGACTCCAGGATCATGACCTGAGCCGAAGGCAGTCGCTTAACCAACTGAGCCACACAGGCGCCCCTACCAGAGCATTTCTTTTTGCAAGTTCCAAATTCCTATCAGAGGAATTACAGAGGAGATAATAAACAAGACTCCACATGGATGCACAGATAAAACCGATCTGATTCCATTTCCTGGAAGTCCTTGAACAAGCCCTAGATTCACAGTCTCCTATATTAGCTTGTCTACCTAACATTTCCACTTAGATGTCTCAATCTTAACTGTCCCAAATAAAACTCTTCATTGTTGCCCTTCCTAAACTTGCTTCTCCTCTAGTCATCCTCATATCAGTAAGTGGTACCACCACCTACCCAGTTACCCAAACCAAAAAAAAAAAAAATAGAAGTCATCCTGGATTTTCTTCCTCTCTCACAATTCCCCTCCAATTCAACATGAAATTCTGCAGGCTCTACCCCTTATATTCCAAATATATTCTCTCCTTCTCTAATCTAACCCAAGTCAACATCATTTCTCACCTGCATTACTACAAGGAACCTCAGCTTCATGTTTCCATTATTTCTCCACAGAGATTTCTTTTTAATGAAATCATCCACATATATGAAAAAGCAAAAAAGTAATGAATACCCATATATCAATCATCCAACTTTTAAAAAAAAAGATTTATTTATTTTAGAGAGAGAGAGAGAGAGCACGAGCAGGAGGGGCATCAGGAGAAGGAGAAAGAATCTCAAGTAGACTCTGCACTGAGCATGGAGCACGTCCCAAGGCTCGATCCCATAACCCTGAGATCACAAGAGTTGGACATTTAACTGACTGTACCACCCAGGTGCCTCACAACCACCCAACTTTTAAAAATATTAACATTTTGTCACATTTCATTCAGCGTTTTTTCCTTTAAGAAATAAAATATAACTGAATGACCTATGTACTCATCCCCACTTCCCCAGTTCCCTCATCATTACTCCCACTGCAGAGAGAATAACTGCCCTGGAATTTTGTGAATTTAGTGATTTCATTTCCATGGATGAGATTTTATTTTTATTAAATGTTTAAATTCATGCATATCCCTCCTAGGGTTGGGTTCAACTGCATGTAGTAGAAAACTCTAATAACAATGGTTTAAAGAGAAATGAGAATTTATTTTTCTCACATGACTGAGAGACTTGGAGTGAGTACTTGAGGCATAAAGTTGGTTTGGTGTCAAGGCTAAATTCTTTGTGATTCTCTTGGTTTTCCCCTAATGGCTACAATATAGTTGCTCCAGATTCAATCATTGTGACCCGTTTCCAGGCAAGGGAAGGAAGAAAAAGCCAATGACAAAAGAGCCCATCAGCTGAATTTTTTCTCCTTTTAGGAATCTTTCCCAAGAGCCCTACACAACTTCCTTTTACATTCTATTTTTCAGAACCATGTCAAAATCCATTTAGCTGCAAGAGAAGCTCAAAAATGTAGTTTTTCACATGGATGCCTTCTCACAATAAAAGCAGGGTGCTGCTATTATGAAAGAAGGGGACACTAAGTATTGAGTAGGCAACTAGCTGTCTTTTCTACAATATGTATTCTTAATATATTGATATGAAGGCTTTTAAATTTTATATAAATCATACATAAATGAAATCATATTGTGTTACTTTATACAATTAGCTTTTTTTGCTCGTCATATTTTTTAATTCACCTATATTGATATAATAACCAATGCATTCATTCCCATTACTCTAAAATATTGTCTTTATGAATATACCACAATTTAACCCATCTTCTATTGATGTAAATTAGGTTGTTTTAAGTTTTTCAATGTATAGTCTCTTATATGTCTCCTTCAGGGTAAACATAAATCAAATTTCACTTCTTCCTTCTTAAAATCCTCCAATGGTTTCCCATTACAGTGAAATAAAATTTAACCTTCTTTCCATATAACATCCTATATGAGCCAGTCCTCACTGACTTCCCCAATCCCATATAGTTCTACTCTCCCTCTTTTTCATTCTGCTCCATACATACTGGTTTGTTTTGTTTTGTTTTCCATTACTACTAAGTCAACCACTTTCCTTCCTCAGGGTCAGGGGCTGATCAAGGTTTTTTTTTTTGTTTTTGTCTTTGTTTTTAAGGATTTTATTTATTTATTAGAGGGAGGGAGAGAGAGAGCTCCACAGGCTTCCCGCGGAGCAGGGAGCCCTACACTGGGCTCGATCCCAGGACTCTGGGATCATGACCTGAGCTGAGAGTAGACACTTAACCCATTGAGCCACCCAGGCGCCCCCTGATCAAGGTTTTGTAGGGCCTAAAGTTATTCAACTTAGATACAATGATATAAAATTAAGTGCAAGCATTAGAAGGGATGGAGGCAAGTGAGATGATCTGAGACTTAAGTGTCATTTATCTTCATGGAAAATCCACCTCTGCTCAGGGTCTCTGAAATTCTATTCTTTCTGCTCAAAATGTTATTGCCCAGGATATTCTTCCCAGGGTCCATTTTAATTATTCAGGTCTATGACAGAGACAGCCATTCCTCCAATATCCATTCTCCCCTTCTGCCATGGTAATAGAATTTTTAGCTGAGTACATGATTACTCAAGTAAAACCTACATTTTGTAGTAGGCAACTAGTTGTGGCCCTGAGACTATGTTCTGACCAATGGTATGTGAGGAAAATGATGTGCCCAATTTGGGGATGATTTCCTTGAAGGGGATTCATACTTACAGAGAGATTTCCTCCTTCCTCCCCCTCTCCCTTTCCCATTAGCTAGAGTGTGGACCTAATGGTTTGCCAGCATGGACCATATGGATGACACTCAAGAGTTGGTAGAGGGGCACCTGGCTGGTTCAGTTAGTACAGCATATGACTCTTGATCTCTGGGTTGTGGGTTTTGAGCCCCATGTTGGGTGTAGAGATTAGATAAAATAAAATCTTTAATAACAATGACAACAACAAGAAAAGAAATGGTAGAGCAACAGGATAGGAAGACTATAGGCCCCAGACAACTTGGGGAAGGGAAGCTACCAAAAAACTTGGTGAAAAAAAAATTATCTATTATGTTTTAAATCTCTGTTACGTTTGAGTCTCTGTCACAGTCAGTCAAATCTATATCCAATACATGGTCTTGGTTCAAATATCATTTCCTTACCAAGCCTTCTCTGACTGCCCCATCTAAAGCAGCTCCCCCCTCATATATACCAAGTCATTCTCTATCACATCAGCCTTATTTCCTTCAATGAATTTATCATCACCTGAAAATACTGTGTTTATTTTTTTACTTCCTATCTTTCCCCACTAAAAAATTAATTTTATGTAGGCAGGGCCCCTATCTGCCTTGGTAACTGTTTTATACCCTGTGCCTAGAAGGGTGCCTGGTATATAATAAGTACTCAATTATTAGATGAATACATAAAAGAATGAATCAACAAAAAATAAACTAATTAGTTTCCACTAGACATAGCTGTGTGAAGGCAGGGATAACATCTGTTTGCTTATTGTCACATCACCAGGAACTAACTGACCAATCAATTTTTGTAAAATGAATGAATCCACTGAAAAATAAATGAATAAGGATGAATACATTCTGGAGGTGCCTGGCTGGCTGGGTAAGTAGAGCATGTGACTTGATCTTGGGATTGTGAATTTAATCCTCACGTTGGGAGTAGAGTTTATGTAAAAAAAAATATATTCTCTTTAAAAAAGAAAAGAATGAATACATTCTCAAAGTAATATTGCTTCTGAAATAAGTCAATAATAAAAGCTCAATCATGAATATAATTTCATTTTTATAATAGTTTCAAAATCTAGCTTCCTGGGGAAATCATTTGTTCATTAGGGAATAAGAAAAATAGCAGTATTCTTATAGATACTAAATAGGAACTGTTGAAAGAAGCTTAACTTTCACAAAAAGTTGATGTGATTAATTTAAAATATAAGTACCAATAACGTTAACTGACATTTATTAAGGGTTTACTGTATGCCAGGCACTGTGCTAAATGGTTCCTCTATTATCTCATTTAATCCTCATACAATCCTATGAGTACATAATAAAGGTCAATGATCCCTTTTTGAATCACTTGAGGGCCAAATATCTTTTGGCATTCAGAACTTTTCCAAAAATTAATAGTGTATCGCTTCTCGGCCTTTTGGCTAAGATCAAGTGCAAAAATTAATAGTGTACATATGCTACAGGTAGCACCCCTACCAGATTAAGTTAGATTCTTCCTGAGTTCAGATCAGGACAGGTTTTCTTGGGAAATGAATTATAAAAACCTTTGATTTTCAGAGATTTGGGATTTCAGAATTACAAACAAAAAATTGTTTGTATAATCATCCCAGATGTATAGATGAAGAAACTAAAACTAAAGAACTTGTCTAAAGTGGGGTGCCTGGCTGGCTCAGTAAATAGAGAAGGTGACTCTTGATTTTGGGGGTGTGAGTTCAAGCCCCATGTTGAGTATAGAGATTACGTAAAAATAAAATCTTTAAAAAAAAAGAAAAAAAAACTTGTCCAAGGCCACAGAGATAATAAGGAGCAGACAATTTGGTTGAAATTTTACCATGCTTCATCATTTTACTATAGTACCTGAAAAACTTAAGGCATTCATTCTGAATCATGGGAGATGTTTTGTCTAAGGGGGACAACCCTGCTTTGCAGAGGAGATTTCACATCAGGGTGTGGAATAAACTAACTAATCCTTAAAGTGTTTTCTCATCCTAAAAGTCCACAATCCTCTGAAAACATATATCTCTCTTACGCTTAGTTCATAGGCCACATTTGTACATAGCTTATTGTGGTGTACATAAAAATGGCATTTGCTTCATCCACTTACTTAACAAATGTGGTTTGAACATGCAGCATTTGCTAAGCATGTAAAAAGATGTGAAGACTTATTGTACATAGTCTGTGATCTCAAAGAATCTGTAATCCAATTGAAGAACAAGACATAAAAACAGAAAGAGTTAAATGGTCATACAAACAGGACTAAATGAGAAAAACTACAGGTATGAAACAGAGAGTACACACCACTGGAGATCAGAGAAAGAGAAATCACTATGGGCTAATGGAATCAGGGAAGGCTTCGTGGAAAAGATGAAGCTGGGCCTCAAGGGATGGGAAGGATTTATATGGATATAGAAAAGAGGGGTGGCATTTCAGGTATAGGCTGTGACCCACATGTATATATCATCTAGTAAAAGGTTACATTTACAGTCAGCATATGCAAATTATTTTTAGAGACTATTCTTAAATGGATGCATGTATAAGAGCAAATAGTAGACACTCTCAAATGTGTCTTTTAGTATACATACATTATAAAGAACCCTCATATAAGCAGTTTTACACACCGTAACAAAAGTTGTTTTGATCATTTTCAACCAGGTAGTATTCCAAGAGCTTCTGCAGTAAAAGAATCAGCCCTAAAATCAATCAGGTACCTAAGAAACAAAAGCTGCCTCTAGGACAGAATATTCAAGTGAACTCTCTAGGAGAGACTACCTCCTCCACTATTCAGTAACATATCTTGAAGCACTGGATTGATTTATGTTTCCAGTGTCCTCTAAGATTCCATAACTTTAGGGCATCTACATAAATAAGTCTTGTGACAAATACATACTACTGAATAAGTATAATATAACCAGTAATATCACATGCATGTATAAATATGCTGATAGAGCTAATATTTATGTATGAAGAGAAATGATACCAAGATTTCACCCTAAATTTAAAAGCAAATTGTCACTTTTCAGTACACTCTCTAAAAAAAGCTCTCAAATCTCTGCATTATTCATTTTTAATAAATTGCTAAAAGGACTTTAAGCCCAGAAATTATTTCTTTTTGCCTGCAAAAAAAAAATCCTGTTTAAATAGAATGGTACACATTTTGAAATTAATATGTTGAGTCACACCACTTGGGTACATACTAAAAGAATCAGCAGAACCAAACGGTGAGCTTGGCAGTATCCCTTGGATTATCCTAAGGGTGATACAATTCTGCTTTCTCTGCTTTAGCAGGGCCAAAATAAGATGTGGTTCCAAAGGAACCCAGTCCATTTCTTGATGAGTTCATGACATTTCAAATCAATACCTTCATATTTGCTACTCCAGAGTTTAATAGTGATTGAATACCAGTAACATGCATGAAGTCAGAACATCCTCCTTTCTACTTTAAATCTCAATCTACATTTTTTTTTTTTTGGAGCCTATCTGTTCCGGTTCTGTCATTCATTCCCTAGAACACTCTGAAATGCTTCTTTTTATGTTTTAAAGTAGATATTCAATATTCTGATTAATATACCAATAGCAGAGGATAACACATGCCTTTGTAGTATCTGTATAGAGAATGCAAACTAGCGCAGCCACTCTGGAAGATAGTATGGAGGTTCCTCAAAAAGTTAAAATAGAACTACCCTATGATCCAGCAATTTCACTACTATGTATTTGCCCAAATACAAAATACAAAAATACTAATTCAAGGGGATACATGCATCCTGATGTTTATAGCAACATTATCCACAATAGCCAAATTATGGAAATAGCCCAGGTACCCATCAGCTGATGAATGGATAAAGAAGATGTGGTATATATACACAATGGAATATTACTTAGCCATCAGTAAGAATGAAATCTTGCCGTTTGTGACGACATGGATGGTGCTAGAGTATTACGCTAAGTGAAATAAGTCAGAGAAAGACAAATACCATATGATTTTACTCACATGTGGAATTTAAGAAGCAAAACAAATCAGCAAAGGGAAAAAAAGAAAAAAGAGACTGGTAAAGCAAGAAACAAGACTGTTAACTATGGAGAACAAACTGCTGGTGACCAGAGGGGAGGGGTGTGGGGGAATTGGTGAACGTGATGGGGGTTAAGGAGAGCACTTGCAGTGATGAGCACTGGGTATTGTATGGAAGTGCTGCATCACCCTATTGTACACCTGAGACTAATATTATACTGCATGTTAACTAACTGGAATTTAAATAAAAACTTTAGAAAATAGTATATGTATAGAATAACATTTTAAAGATTACTCAATGATTTTTGTTCTTGGAATTGCTTTATTCTTCTACCATTAAAATGAAATCTTGATACTAAAGCTTATGTATTCAAGGGAAACCAAAATCCAGAAAGCAAAGTCAAGTTGTCTTTGGGAAAAAAAAAATCTCTTAAATCTCTGACAGAAACGGTTATCTGGAAAAGCCTACAAATGTTTCATTTTATTTTGTTGGTATGGTTGTTTATTTGGTTTTTGTAAAAGAGAGGAAGTTTTCTTTTAAAAAGTAGGAGTATGAAGTTCTTAAAGTATAAACTCCATATGGAAACAACAGATTTGGGAAAAAAGACATAATGATAGGGGATCTATGTTTGAAAGTTGGGCTGAGGAAAAATTTGAGGATGGAAAGGAGAGCAATGAAGTTAGCCACTGATGTGAGTCTCTGAGAGGGAGCTGGCACTCTAGTTCCCCTAGGCTCTGCTCCTCATGAGATTACAATAAAAATCTCAGATAGGTTTGGGTTATTCTAAGAACAGAGATCTGCACTTTGCTTCCTGGGCAAAGTCCAGAAGACAGCAACTGTCATAAAGAAAACCATAGTACCTGAAGTATAAAGCAACAATTCAGCAGAAATTCAACAAGGTGTAGGAAGAAAGAACTTGGGACACTTCTCCAAATCTTCCTTGACCCCAGAAGTGGCTGCAAGAAGGCCAGTTGAACTGAAGGACAAGAAGGTACCATAGGTATGAACTGTACAATCTGGAAGTCATAATAGAGCCATAGACACTGAAGCAGATGCAACAGTGACTAATGAATAGCAGAGACAAAAGATCATCATAGACCAGATTTGTCCTTCTCCTCAGACCACAGCAAATTTAAACTCTGAAGAGCTTAGATGTCGCCATAGGGAAGGGTGGAACCCTAAATTTGGTTAAGTACACATTTGAAATAGTCGCTATATAATTAGTGGCAAAAAGGAACAATTAGGAAAGAACTTCCAAAACTCCCACCACCATGTACACCATGCTACTTACCTCCATACCCATATAATCTACTTCCCTTCAACTACTGTGGAGAATATTTATGCTTCTCTCTAAAGTCTAGTTCTCCATGCATTGGATCCTATCATCTCGCATCTATTCAAGAACAATGTTCTTCTTTTTCTTTTTTAAGGTTTTATTTATTTATTCATTTATTTATTTATTTAGAGGGAGAGAGTGCATGCTGGGGGAGGTGCAGAGCGGGAGGAGGAGGGAAAGAATCTCAAGCCGACTCCGAGCTGAGCATGGTCCACGCTGGGCTAGATCCCACAACCCTGAGACGATGACCTGGGCTGAAACCAAGAGTCACATGCTTCACAGACTGAACCACCCAGGTGTCCCAGCAACAGTCTCTTCTTTCTTCTGTATCATCAATTTTTCATTCTTTTCAAGGTCATTTCCATCAGCAAATAAATCTGCTATACTAACTTTTGTCTTTAAAAAAAGCCCTCTCGATGAATGAAATATGTGCATAGCACTATAACATTACCCCACAGCTTTTTTTTTTTTTTTTACTAATTACAAAGTGGAGAAAGAACTTCATAATGGAGAAATCTGGCAGTCACCATTTTAACTATGAGATCAAATTTAGCATCATTACAGTGGACAACTAACATTATGTGCCTCCTGATGGAATATAATGTGAAGCCCACAATGTAACTTAAGATATTCTTGCCAAAAATGTTTTACCTGAATTTCATTAAGCCTCTAAGACCTAATTTCCAGTTAACAGGATACATAGGTGAAAAAGAAACAAGCTAAACTATACCATGAACAATTAGAAAAATCCAGAATATGAGATATTCCATAGGACAACTGACCTGAACTTTCAAAAAATAAAATTCATTTTTAAAAAAATACAGGAGGACTTTTCTATTAATCAGTACTAAGGAGACATAAAAACATGCAGCATGTGAACTTTGATTGGCTTCCAGATTTTAAAAATATATAAAAGATTTTTTGAGACTATTGGGAGAATGTGAATATGACTGGATATTAGATCATGTGGAATCATTATTAATTTTCTTGGGATATGAAAGCTGAAGTATTTATGGGTAAAATGTCATGAGATTGGCAACTTGGTTTCAAATGCTTCAATAACCCACTTAGAGAAAGCAGAGAAAGATAACAAAAACTGGTGACTCTAGGTGAAGAATATGTAGTTGTTCATTGTATAATTCTTCCAAATTTTCTGTAAGTTTGAAAATTTCTAAAGTAAAAATTTCTTTTTAAAAGCCTCTGTTGACAGCATATCTCTTTTGAAATAACTAATGCTCCATTTCTCTATTCCCCTTGGAAATTTCCTTGGAAAGAGTTGTATACTCAAAGTTTCCATTTCCTCTCTTTCTAACCTTTCTTGAATTTAGGTTAACTCCCTAAATAGGCTAACTCCCCACCTCTTCACCAAAAAAGATCTTGGCAAAGTCACCAATGACTTTCACACAGACAAATCCAATGATCTGTTTTGTTCTCATCCTATTCAACCTACTAGCAGTGTTTGACAAACTTGATCAGTCCTTCTCTTAAAATATTTTTTTACTTAATTCTAAGACACCATGCTTTCTTGATTTTCCCCCTCTGCACTGACTGCTCCTTCTAGCCTCCTTTGGTAGATCCACCTCATCTCCCTAATATCTAACACTGCAGTCTCCCAAGGTTCAGACCTGAGACCTCATCCTTGTCTAGACTCCTTCTCTAGATAATGTCACATAATCTCTGGTGTTTAAACACCATCTATATATACTACCTGGACTTCTACCCTGAACTTCTATGTTCTTACACCAAGAGCCTATTTGACATCTCAGTTTGAATGTCTAATAGGCATTCCATACTTAGTTGAACTCCTGAAAGGTCCCTGCCCCAATTGCCATGAACACGTTTCTCTCACAACTCTTCCTTATCTCAGTAAATGGCAACTCCACTCTTCCAGTTGCTCAAGCCAAAACGTTGGACTCACCATTTGACTCATCTCTTTTTCTCCCCTTACTAATTCTTCAACAAATCTTGTCAGGTCTATCCTAAAAATCGACCTTGGATATTACACTACTCACTATCACCATTATCATGACCATCATCCAAGCCTCCACTTATTTGGCCACTTGTAGTAGCCTTCTAAATGGTCTAATTTTGCCTCCTATGTTTTATCATACAAAAAGCAACCAAAGTCAATCTTTTGATGGTAACATAAGTCACATTCTATTATCTCCCTGCTCAAAACCTTCCAATGGCTTCCCATGTCATTCAGGAAAATCCACTGTTCCTACTGAAAGAAATTAAAGAAAACCTAAATAAATGGAAAGATAGCCTTATTTTATCAGGGTGTCCATTTTCCCCAAATTTATCTATAGATTTCATTCAATCCTTATAAAAATTCCAGTTGGCCTTTTTATAGAAGTTGACAAGCTAATCTAAAATTCAAAAGGGGGTCTCCTGGGTGGAACAGTTGGTTAAACATCCGATTCTTGGTTTAGGCTCAGGTCTGATCTCAGAGTCATGAGATCGAGCCCTGCCTTTGTCCCTGCCTAGCTCGGAGTCTGCTTCAGAATCTCTCTCACTCTCCTTCTGCCCCTCCTGCTCTTGCTCTCCCTCTCTCTTCTCTCTCTCAAATAAATAAATAAATATTTTTTAAAATTAATAAATAAAATAATATTTAAAAGGAAATGGCATTTCAAGGAACTCAGAATAGTCAAAACAATCTTGAGAAGAAAGGAACAAAGTTGGAGTAATCACTAGGACTGTACTGGCATAAGGATAAACATCTAGATGAATGGAACAAAATGAGATTCTAGAAATAAATCTATGGTCAATTGACTTTTGGAGAGGGTAACAAAATAATTTAGTGCAGAAAGAATAGTCTTTTCAACAGTCCTGGAATAACTGGACCCTTACCTTATACCACATAAAAAAATGAACTCAAAATGAACCATAGACCTAATTGTAGGAAATAAAACTTGTTGAAGAAAACATAGGCATAAATTTTCATGACTTTGGAGTAGGTCCTGGTTTCTTAGATAATGCCAAAAGTGCCAAGTGAAAAAGGAAAAAATAGATAATTTTACATTTCATCAAAATTAAATTTTTTTTTAATTTTTATATTTTTAAATTTTAATTCCAGTATAGTTAACAGAGTGCTATATTAGTTTCAGATGT
>NW_027397071.1:50168581-50193355 GCF_003265705.2 Callorhinus ursinus | reverse complement strand
ACATCTGAAACTAATATAGCACTCTGTTAACTATACTGGAATTAAAAAAACAAACAAACAAACACACACACAGGCTCTATTTTTCTGCTCTTCACTTTCCTTGGTCCTCATGCTTAGTCACATGATAGAGATGTCACAGTTCCAAATATAACATCCTCACACCACTGTTCCAAGCAGAAAAGAAAGGGATAAAGGCTTTCTCATCAAGCCCTTTCATTTTATCTAAGAAGAAAAATAGGCATTCCCTTACAACCCATTGGTTAAAATGAGTCTCACAGCCATTCCAAGCTGCAAATCAACTAGAAAGCAAGAATATAGAATGAGGGTACAAGATGGGCAATATCCATCCCTACCATGGTGGAAACTTCACAATCTCAAAAACGTGGCTTCCTTGGTCAACACATAGGAAACAAGCACCTGCATTTCTTATATCTGCAATGAAATAGTTTGAACCTAAAAGTGAACTCCTCTCAGAGCTGATTGGCCAAAACTAGTTCCATGGCACTGCCCAATTACAAGGGGAGCTGAGAAATGTAGCTTTCCATACGCACAGAAAACAACATTGGTCAATGTGGTAATGGCTACTACACCATCCATGCAGCTTTTCTTTTCTCTAAGTTCAACATATTCTTTTTCAGAATACTGGCTTTAAAAAAAATAGACTTTATTTTTTAGAGCACTTTTAGGTTCACATCAAAATTGAGACGAAAGTAGACAGAGGGCTGCTGCCCTCCCACACTCACAGCCTCTCCAAAACTATCAACATCTCCCCTCAGAGTGATATGTTGTTACATTTGATGAACCTACACTGACATATGATCACCAGAGTTCATAGTTTACATGAGGGTTCACTCTTGCTGTTGTACATTCTATGTGTTTGGACAAATCTATAAAGGCATTATATCCACCATTACAGTATCATACAGAATAGTTTCATTGTCGTAAGAGTCCTCTTTGTTCTGCCTGTTTATCCCTGCCAACCCCCTATCTTCCAGCAGCCACTGATTCTTTTACTGTTCCCATAGTTTTGCCTTCATCAGAATGTCATATAGTTGGAATCATACAGTAAGTATAATTTTTCAGATTGGTTTCTTTCACTTTTTTTTTTTAAGATTTTATTTTTTTGGCAGAGAGAGGGAACACAAGCAGGGGGACTGGGAGAGGGAGAAGCAGGCTTCCCGCGGAGCAGGGAGCCCAATGCGGGGCTCCATCCCAGGACCCTGGGATCATGACCTGAGCCGAAGGCAGACGCTCAACGACTGAGCCACCCAGGCGCCCCTCTTTCACTTAATATACATTCAAGTTTCCTCCATATTTTTCCTGGGCTTGATATCTCATTTCTTTTTTAGCATTGACTAACATTGCATTGTCTGGATGTACCACAGTTTATTTAACTATTCACCTACTGAAAGACATGTTGCTTCCAGGTTTGGCAGTTATGAATAAAGCAAAAAACATCCATGTGCAGGATTTTGTGTAAACATAAGTTTTCAACTCCTCTGGATAAATACCAACGAGTAATATTGCTGGATCATATGGTAAGAATATGTTTAAATTTGTAAGAAACTGTCTTCCAAAGTGGCTCTACCATTTTGCATGCCCATGAGCAATCAAAAATTTTGCGGCTCCATATCTTCATCAGCATTTGGTATTGTCAGTGTTTTGGATTTTAGCCATTCAAATAGGTGTGTAGTAGTATCTTGTTGTTTTAATTTGCATTTCTCTGGGCGCCTGGGTGGCTCAGTCGTTAAGCTTCTTCTGCCTTTGGCTCAGGTCATGATCCCAGGGTCCTGGGATCAAGCCCCACATAGGGCTCCCTGCTCACTGGGAAGCCTGCTTCTCCCTCTCCCACTCCCCCTGCTTGTGTTCCCTCTCTCGCTGTGTCTCTCTCTGTCAAATAAATAAATAAAATCTTTAAAAATAATAATAATTTGCATTTTTCTGATGACATATGTGGCGCATCCTTTCATATGCTTATTTGCCATCTGTATCTCTCTAGTGAGGTGTCTTCTGCTCATTTTTTAATTGGGTTGTTCATTTTCTTTTTCTAAAAAAAGATTTTGTTTATTTATTTGACAGAGAGAGAGACAGTGAGAGAGGGAACACAAGCGGGTGGGGGGAGGGGAGGAAGGCTTCCCGTGGAGCAGGGAGCCTGATGTGGGGGCTGGATCCCAGGACCCTAGGATCATGACCTGAGCCAAAGGCAGATGCTTAAAGACTGAGCCACCCAGGCGCCCCTCATTTTCTTATTGTTAAAATTGAAGAATTTTTTTGTATATTTTAGTAACAGTCCTTTATCAAATCTGTTGTTTGCAAATATTTCCTCCTTACTCTGGCTTGTCTTCTCATTCTCTTGACAGTCTCTTTTGCAGACAAGAAGTTTTTAAATTTTAATGAAGTCCAGCTCATCAGTTGTTTCTTTCGTGGATCATGCCTTTAGTGTTGTATCTAATGAGTCATCACCATACCCAAAGTCATCTATACTTTATCCTATATTATCTTCTAGGAGTTTTATAGTTTTGCATTCCATTTAGGTCTGTGACCCATTTTCAGTTAATTTTTGTGAAGGGTGTAAGTTCTGCATCTAGATTCTTTTTTTTTTTTTGTATGTAGATGTCGTTTTTCCAGTATCATTTGTTGAAAAGGCTATCTTTGCTCCACTGTATTGCCTTTGCTCTTTTGTCAAAGACCAACTGACATATTTATGTGGGTCTATTTATGGGCTCTCTATTCTGTTTCATTGGTCTATTTCCTTATTTTTTTCACAAGTATCACCTTGTCTAGATTACTGTAGTTTTATAGTAAGTCTTGAAGTTGGGTAGTATTAGTTATTTGACTTTGTTCTCCTTCAATATTGTGTTGGCTATTCTGGGTCTTTTGTCGGTCCATACAAACTATAAGATCAGTTTGTCAATATCCACAAAATAACTTGCTGAGATTTTTATTGGGATTGCATCGATTGTATAAATTCAGTTAGGAAGAACTGACACCTTGACATGTTGATCAAGTCTTCCTATCCATGAACATGGAATACTGCTCCATTTATTCTTTGATTTTTTTATCAGAGATTTTTTTTAAGAACAATAAATCACATTTTTATTGTGAAATATTTCAAACATATGGAAAAGTGCACAGAATAATAAAACCCATATACACTAAATATTCTTATTTATACATGTTTACCTGAATTATTTTTCTTTTTCTTAATTCTTTTTTTCCTGTTTTGTTTTTAAGTGTAAAGTTCAGTAATATTAAATATATTCATGTTATGAAACAAATCTCCAGAACTTTTTCATTTGTAAATCTGAAACTCCATTTTATTAAACAATAACTCTCTCTTTCCTCCTTCTCCCAGCCCCTGGTAACACAATTCTACTTTCTGTTTCTATGAATTTGACAACTTTAGATACCTCATACAAGTAGAATCATACAATATTGGTCTTTTTTGACCAATATTACACTTAACATAATGGGCTTAAGGTTCATCCATGTTATAGCATGTGACAGGATTTCCTTCCTTTTTAAAGCTGAATAGTATTCCATTTATTTCTCCATTCATTCACTGATAGACATTTAGGTTGCATCCCATCTCTTGTCTATTATGAGTAGTGTTGCTGTGAACATGGGCATGCAAATTTCTCTGAGGCCCTGCTTTCTTATGTATCTAGAAATTGCTGGATCATATGGTAGTTCTGTTTTTAACTGTTTTTAGGAACTTCCATACTGTTTTCCATAATGGCTGCACCATTTTAGAATCCCACCAAAAAGGCACAAGGGTTCCAATTTCTTCTCCATATCCTTGTCAACACTATTTTCTGGTATGGTGTGTGTGTGTGTGTGTGTGTGTGTGTGTGTGTGTATTTACAGTAGACATCCTAATGAGTGTGAAGTGATATCTCATTGCAGTTTTTTTTTAGTGTACAATACTTTTTTTCCAGTTTTACTGAGAAACAATTTACATACATCACTGTATAAGTTTAATGTGTGCAGCATAATCATTTGATTTACATATATTTTTAAATAATTACAATAGGTTAACATCCATCATCTTATATGTATACAATAAAAAGAAAAGAAAAATTTTCTCTTTGTGATGAGAAATGTTAGGATCTACTCTATTAACAACTTTCTTTTTTATCAGACAGCAGTGTTAACTATAGTCATCATGTTGTACATTGCATCCTAGTGTTTATTTACCTTATAACTGGAAGTTTGTAGCTTTTGGCCACCTTCCTCCAATCCTTCTCTCACCCCCACCCCCCACCCCCCACTCCCATCTTTGATAACCACAAGTCTGATCTCTTTTAACTCAAAAAGATATCTGCACTCTCACTCTCACGTTCATAGCAGCATTATTTACAATAGTTAAGACACAGTAACAACCTAAATGTCCCACTGTTGAATGACTGGATAAAGAAGTTACACACACACACACACACACACACACACACACACACACACACACACCATATATAATGAAATATTATTCAGTCATTTGCAAATATTTTCTCCCATTCCATAGGTTGCCTTCCTCACTCTGTTGAATGATGCACAAAAGGTTTTAAGTTTTATGTAGTCCCATTTGTTTATATTTGTTTTTGTTGCCTGTGTATTTGGTGTTATAGCCAAGAAATCACTGCCAAGTACAATGTTACAAAGCTTTTTCCCTATGTTTTTTTCTAGGAGTTTTGTCATTTGGGGTTTTATGTTTAGGTCTTTAATCCATTTTGAATTAATAATTGGATATGGTATAAGACAAAAGCCCAACTGCATTCTTTTGCATGTGGATATCCAATTTTTCAGACACCATTTGTTGAAAAGACTGCCTTTTCCCCATTGAGTGGTCTTAGCACTCTTGTTGAAGATCATTTGACCATATATATGAGAATTTCTTTCTGGGCTCTCAATTCTATTCCATTGGTCTATTTTTCTGTCTTTATTCTAGTATGGTACTGTTTTGATTACTTTTGTTTTGGCTTTATAATGTTTTGAAATCAGGAAATGTGAGTCCTCCAACTTCATTCTTTTTCAAAATTGTTTTGGCTATTCGGGGTCCCTCAAGATCCCAAATGCATTTTAGGATGAATTTTTCTATGTCTGCAAAAAAATGCTGTTTGGATTTTGATTTGAATTGCATTGAATCTGTAGATAGCTTTGGGTGGTATGGACATCTTAGCAATAGTAAGTCTCCCAATCCATGAACATGGGATGTTTTTCCATTCATTGGTCTTTAATTTTTTTCAGCAATGTTTTGTAGTTTTCAGTGTACAAGTCTTTCGCCTCTTTGGTTAGGTTTGTTCCTAAGTACATTATTCTTTTTGATCATATTGTAAATGGAATTATTTTTCTTAATTTCCCTTTTGATTATTTGTTAGTGTATAGAAATGCAACTGATTTTTGTGTTCTGATTTTGTCTCCTACAATTTTGCTGAATTCATGTATTCTACTTTCATCAGAGTTTTATAATTTCCCTTATATAGATCTTGTACCTATTTTGTTAATCATTTTTTGCACAATGATCTTACTTCAATTTGGCTTCTATTCTCCCTTTTATTCATTTTTTTAAAGATTTAATTAATTTATTTATTTGAGAGAGAGAGAGAGTGGGGAATGGGCAAAGAGAAAGAGAGAAGGACAAGCAGACTCCCTGCTGAGCATGGAGTCTAACTTGACTAGGGGCTTGATCCCCGGACCTGGAGATCAGGACCTGAGCCAAAATCAAATGCTTAACCTACTAAGCCACCCAGGCACCCTTATTCTTCCTTTTATTTTTTAAATCATTATAAACATATTTCTTTTACAACCTCTTTCAAACTGTTCTATTATTTCTAGTTCTTAGGGTGTTAATTCTGTTGATTGCATCTGCTGACTCTCCCTCAGAAAGGTTTTCTTTCTTTTTGTGGTTTGTAATGTTTTTCTATTCCATTCTCAGAGGAGTTTATTCATTCTATAGTAGTCATAGTTGCTCTGGATTGTGAGAGCAAGGAAGATGCATATTTTCAAGCTTGTTTTTGCAAACATATTTCTCCCAGTGGTATCAGTGGCTCTGGACTATTTCTTGGATTATGAATCCTACATCATGCAGGTAGAATAAATCTGGGTACCACACATACAGATAACATAAGCTTAAGATTTTAATTTCCTAGATAGATGGCAGATGGGTCAGAGAGTGTTTTTCTAGCCCATGAATATATGAACTTCTAAGTTCTAGGGTCTGAACAGGGGCATCAATTCCAGCTTTCCCCCCTTGTGTAGGCCTGTTAGTCAAAACCTCTTACATCTATGTGGGCATTAAGAACCCAACCCTTGTTCATAACTCTGATAAGCCTGTGAAAGTCAACCTTCTCCATACGAGCAATGGGGCCAGCAGTGCCACTGGTGCACAGGCACTGAAATCTCACTCACTGCCATTTCATCTACACAGAGTCACTTATGTGGCCTGATTTGAAGGCTTCAGAGCAACAGCACAGCCCAAACCATCTTCCCCAATCAGGGACCTAAAATTCTACTACTAAAGATTAATTCCTGTGGGATAAGCATTGCCCTCTTCTCTTTACATAGATACTATTCTAAACAGACTTGTATTGGTGACAGTACCTCTGGGGACATTTTTCAGAATGATGTTGGCACACATATACTCAAATATATTGTCCCCATCTGTACTCATTTGTTTGATAAAATCAATAAATTCACATATCAGTGTAAATGACAGAAGAGGCATTTTACAAATTATCAAGACATGAGCAAAAAGAAATGTTTTTTAACAAAATTAAAATAATCATTGTTCCTTAAGAGGGAGATAGTATACATTTCTTGGTTTTTGCCTGTATAGCAACCCTTCCTCCTATATTTTTGGTTTCAGAATTCTTCTTTTCTGAGATAACCCATTCATGTATTTTGGGTAGAATGATGTTGGCGGGGTCCAGGCCTGGACTAAGGTCCAGGCCTGGCCAAATAGTGTGACCCACTCCACTGGCCTCATTTGGCCCATGAATGGGCTTTTCTGCTAGAGCTACTAAGGAAGATGGTTACTTTCAGTGAGGTTTGATAAAGTAGGAGGATTTTAGTCTGTGGTTGCCTGCTACCATTTTTGCTCCCACATGGAGAGAACTTGGTGAAGAATGACACAGGAGAGACAATTAAGCCAAGAAATGGAAAGAAAATGCAATAGAGACCACTGTGTGTTTACTAAAACCTGTTCCTCTTATCTCTGATCACAGTTAGATTATATTTCTCTGTCTCCCTTGCAGATGATTATAGCTATGTGACTGAACTATGGCCAGTGGCAGTGATCCTCTATGGTCTCCCCAAATTCCACCCTTATCTGTTGGCTAGATGTAGAGTCCAGCACTGGTCTCAGATGCCCTAGAAGTAGCAGACTAGAAGATGAAATGGGCTTTAAGTCCTAAATTACCACATGGAAGGCTACCTGTGGGACATGCTCATTAAAACTATTATGTGTACAGAAATACACTTCTGTTGTGTTGAGCTACTGAAATTTGGGTGTTGTTTATAACAGCATTTAGCCTACCCCGATTAACAGAGAAATACAGAGCCCTAGTGACCTTGTTTGAATCCATAGAGCCATCTAGGCTTGAAGCTAGCTACTCCTCTGGGAAAGCCTTTTGCTTAAACTGGTTTGAATTGGGTTTCAGTTTCTTGCAATGAAAACACTTCTGACTAACACAGGAGGAAATATGTAAAAAAAAATCAGTAATACCTTATTATAAACTGAGTTACTTACAAAATCATTTTGCTTTCTAAGAAGAACTAGAACAATATTAAATTCTAAGTACCTGAGAGTGCTTCAAGTATTTCTTGGCTTCTATAGGCCAGAAAAATTTTCCTCTAACTCAGATAATGATTTTAAATAATAGTTACATTGTAAGGGTGCCTGGCTGACTCAGTTGGTTGAACATGGGACCCTTGATCTCAGGGTCATGAGTTCAAATGTCCCACTGGGGGTAGAGTTTACTTAAAAAAAAAGTTACATTGTTAGATGATGGGGATTTAGTAGTACACTTATTGTGATGAGCACCAGGGGCTCTATGGAAGTGCTGAATCACGATATTGTACACCTTAATGTAATATTACTCTATATATTAACCAACTGGAATTAAAATAAAAACTTTAAAAAATACTTACATTGTTAATTGTTGAAATAATATGCAATAGACTTTTTCTCTTCAATAATTAATATATAATATTCCAGTCATAATTTATCACCAAGACAGGTCAGTATGTGAGAATGCAAAGATAAACCAGGCCTCATAAATTTTTGCCTTTAGATCAGAAAGTAAGAAACAAAAAGGAGTTAGAGATCATCTTATCTAACTCTTTCATTCTACAGATGAGAACATTATGGTCCAGAGAGGTGAAAGTATTTTTCCAAGTTTACACAGTAAGCAGCAGACAGCAAAACCAAAGTTAGAACTCAGATATTCTATAAAAGAGAGGAAGAGAATGAAAGTACAGGAGAGAGTGGGCATCACTGATAAAGCAAGGAACCTAAGGTAGGAGGAGGAAATGAGATCTAGGACACAAATAAAGGAATAATCCTTAGATTTAAGGATATCCCTTACATTCAAACTAGAAGAAAAGGGTGGGTATGAATACAGATTAGCTTTTAGGGGGTCTAAGGAAGTTGCAATTACCATAAATATTGTTTATTGATTTATCACATTGTCTACCTGATCTCCATTAAGAAGAGGACTGTGTAAATATGAAGTATGGTCTCTTGAAAGGGTGAGGGCATCACGTAGCCCGAAAGAGAGGGCCACAGGCAAAATCCCAGAGTTGTGGACAATGAATTTTGCGAACTCCACAGCTTAGCTGAGGCCCACTCCCAATAACAAAAAGTCCAGGAATTAAAATTATGCCAAGAAAACTTTAAAACTATGCAAATGGACAGATTGACCCAGCACATGAGAATGGGGTTTATAGAGTAAATGTGTCCCTTGGGATGAAATGGGGAGGGTACTATAAACAGAGACAAGTCCTACCAACAGCCAGACAGCTGGTAACAAAGGCCAGGCTGCACAAAGGTCTTTCTGGCTTCCCTTTTACACAGGAGTAAGAAAACCATACATCTCTGTTGGGTGTGAGAGCGATCTGGCTACATCTGTCATTCCATTGATTGCCAGGCTGGCTTCATTAGTTCTGGCTGGTTAGGCTAGGGTCCCCTTTCTCTCTTACCTTTCCACATGCATCTCTTCTCAAGCTGCATGCTCTGTCAAAGAGCGCATGCTTCTCTAGTAGGGTGGATCATTTTTCAGAGAAGAGTATACTTATTATCAGAGAATAACCCAACTTCATTCAAGAGCCCCTAAATAATCTCTTAGTTCTAACTTTTTTTCCCCACTCTGAAGGATTATCTCCAGTGCCAACAGTACCTAGAGTGACTAAGGTCTCACAGAAGAAGAGGTTTTAGCTCTGGAATGAAAGATTCAATAAGGAGAATCCAAAGACTTTCACACTTTCATCTAGAATAAAAAGTCCAAACAATTAAGGACATGGTACAAACAACTGTTATGAGGACATTGACATTGTAGGATGTCCTGATCTTTGTGCCTCTTCTGCATATATGATGGGGAGGAAACACAACATCATGGGCTTTAAAATCATTACATCGTGTCCCAGATCCTCTTGTCTTCATACTTCCCTGACTTCAGTTACCATCGACGCTATACTAATGATTTCCTGTCTAGAACTCATTCCAGAACTCTTGATCCTCATACCCACCCACCTATAAGACTACTACTTTAGTATCCCATAAGCTCAAAAAATATTTATTTGGCATCTACTAAGTGCTAAGTAATGTCCCAATATGAACTCCTGAAAGGAGAACTGGACGAAAACTTGGGGCTTACGCCAGCATTTCAATTGGACTGAAGTTGGACGCATCCACAGAGTGTCAGGTACTATCCCAAGCATATTTACCACTGTACCTCATTTAATCATCACACTAGTCCAATAAAATAAGAATCATTTAAAAGGTGAGAAAACAGGTATATAAAATAGATGTTTCCAAAATTTTTAGGTTTCAAAGACATTTCAAAAAATATTAGGAGGAGTTACACAGGATTACTATTTGTTTTGTTTTTGGCAAAGAGGAACACTGAAAAAATCATTTACTCTAATTTCATAAAAGATAGACTATATTACATGGGGGAAACTTAAATGCAAATTACTAAGAAGCCAATCTGAAAAGACTACATACTGTATGATCCCAACTATATGCACATTCTGGAAGAGGTAAAATTACAGAGATAGTAAAAAGATTAGTGGTTGCAGGGAGGGGAGGAGAGAAAGGATGAATAGATGGAGCACAGAGGATTTTCAGGGCAATGAAACTACTCTGTATGATACTAATGGTGGATATATATCATTATACATTTGTCCAAACCACAGAATGTAAAGACCAAGAGTGAAATTTAATGTAAACTATGGACTTTGGGTGATAATGATGTATCAGTATAGGTTAATCAATTGTAACAAATGTATCACTCTGGTGGGGGATGTTAATAATGGGAGAGGCCATGCAAGTTGGGGAGCAGGGACATGTGGGAAATCTTGGTACCTTCCTCTTAATTTTGCTATGAACCTAAAATTGTTGTTGAAGAGTTTTCTTAAAAAGAAAAGTTCCATTTAAAGCTACATCTGTCATTCCATTGATTGCCAGGCTGGCTTCATTAGTTCTGGCTGGTTAGGCTAGGGTCTCCTTTCTCTCTTACCTTTCCACATGCATCTCTTCTCAAGCTGCATGCTCTGTC
The DNA here is from genome assembly GCF_003265705.2 of Callorhinus ursinus. Taxonomy (NCBI): domain Eukaryota; kingdom Metazoa; phylum Chordata; class Mammalia; order Carnivora; family Otariidae; genus Callorhinus; species Callorhinus ursinus. The sequence goes on along the minus strand of NW_027397071.1, from coordinate 50,182,583 downwards.
AAAGAGCGCATGCTTCTCTAGTAGGGTGGATCATTCTTCAGAGAAGAGTATACTTATTATCAGAGAATAACCCAACTTCATTCAAGAGCCCCTAAATAATCTCTTAGTTCTAACTTTTTTTATATATATAAAAATTACATACTATATATATATATATATATGTAAAAGAACATAAACAGTCCTTTCGATTCTATAAATTTAGGTCTATGGAAAATTTGTATTGTCCTTTCTTTTCTCCTTTTGCTGACAACCAATAAAAGCCTTGTCGCAGGCCCCAAATTTGGGGACCACTCATTTGAGTTACTTGCTCAGGGCTCCCGGATTAAGTGATAAGTAGCTCTAAGGACTTCCTGGTATTTGCATAAAGAGCCAGGTTACATCTATCTTCTCCCACCATCTTCCAGATGCCCTATGTTAGGCTAATTAAATTATGTTGCCTTTCCTTAAAAGATGTAAAACAGAGCAGCTCAGGCTTTACCTTAGGGGAGCTTTAACTCAATCAGTGGAGTTGCTTTATATTAAGAAAGAAAGAATGATCATCTGTGGCCTTTCCAGAAAAAAACTAACTTTTGGAATATTCCTGTTTCTTCAGAGATAGAATAATAATTTCTGGAGAAAATATCATTTTGTCATAACCATATTTTGTGAAGCTTGTAACTTTATTCACAGTATTATCAGAATAAATCAGAAATTAGTGGGCCAGGGCTTGAAATTTTAGTTTCAAGTAAAGTTTCAGAGTAAACACAGTAATAATTTTCAAATTATAAACTAATGAAATCTTCCAATTTGTCAGAAACAATAAAAATTAGTCTTATATGTACTTTCTAATATTGAAAGAAACAGATTTTTTTAACTATAACTAAATTTGTAAATTAAACACTACCCACTATCCCCTGATACCTAGAAGTCCTTAAAAAAGTCAAATAATACTGCTTGCTAGACCAAGCCTATTGGACTCTAAGATCATTAACATTAAAAATATATAATTTAGTATTTGGAGTGACAGGTATATTATGCAATTAATTTTTTGGTAATAAAATATCATTCAGTGAAGAAAGCAAGGCCAAAATCAGCAATCAAGGTGAAATAGATAGAAAGGCAGAAAGAAAACTGTAAGTAGTGATGTAATTAACATATTTGGAGTTGTGATTACTTTGATGATTATATTACATTTTTGGTCAAGTTAAAACACCTTAGAAAGGTTTAGGTTTAATCAAATGAAATTTTTATTTTGTAGGTCAAAAAATGATCAAATATCACAATTTCATATGGTTCAAGCTAATATCTCACAGTCCTCATTATATTTTAATCAGGTTTTTGGAAAACAAAGTGTTCTTTTTTATGCAGGAAAATTACAGGGTCCTGTAACTTGGCTTTTGCCAGATATCGCAAGGGAATCAATTAACAGAACTAGGAATATAACCTAATAGAATATGAATTATTAATTATGCTAACTCGATGGCACTCACTGAGCACCTACCACATGGCAGGCAAAGTTGTGGAAGCGTGTGTATGTGTGTGGGGCAGGGTGGGGCTTGGGGTGGGAGGGGGAGCATGCTTTATAGCGATTTGGACATGTGAAGCTTGCCAAGCAAACAGGTTTTTTTGTTTTGTTTTTTGGGTTTTTTTTTTTAAAGATTTTATTTACTTATTTGTCTCAGAGAGAGAGAGAGAGAGTGAGCAAGCACAAGCAGGGGGAGTGGCAGGCAGAGGGAGAAGCAGGCGCCTCACTGAACAAGGAGCCCAATGCGGGACTCGATCTCAGGACCCAGGGATCATCACCTGAGCCGAAGGCAGATGCTTAACCGACTGAGCCACCCTGGGCGTTCCCCAAGCAGACAATTTGACTTAAGAAAGGCACAGGGAAAGATATAAAACTACCTCTTTCTTGCTTTTACTTCTATTGTCAAAGTGAAATATTTGTTTTCTGTTATAAACAGAAACTGGTTAATGAAAACTTGCTAACTTAATCAAGTTAATATATGAATTCCCCAGCAAAGCCAGGCTTAGCCAGTAGTTTCCTATGCCAATATCAACAACCAAAGCACTTTCTGTCAAGGACTTTAACTGAGTGAAGTTTCATGAACTGACAATGTGGCAAAATATTAGGTTTAATAATAAATCTGCTAATTCTTCTTCCCTGCCTGTCTTGTTCAACACTACATTCCCAAATTCTGGCAAATAATAAGCCCTCAATAAATATTTGTTGAATGAACTAATTAGCTGATGTTGGGTCCTTGATTACAGCATAATGATTCCTGCCAGGTAAAATAAGTTCACCATGTTTATTTATTATACATAAACTTTTTAACAAATAGTGCAAGTCACCAGAAATTCATCAACTCTAACATCTTTCCCTACCAAATAACACCATTACCTCTTAATTAGATATTTTTAAGAATTAAATCCATGTAAAGTATTAAATTAACAAGCATTAGCAAATTATTTTAAATATTTAAATAGTCTTTCATTGAAACATCCTAATTTGTATGTATATCTTTTATATTAGAAATATAATCAGAGCTATGTGTATACAAAAACTCTTTGTTTCCTTTTATTGCCTACAATATAGTACTATGTGGCTACTTCATAAAATTGTTGTAAGAATTAATGAGTTATACAAAAAAGGAATTTTAAGTACAAAGGACCCTATTTCTAAGTGAAAATATTATTATAACAATTCTACCTCCTCATCCAGTTATAATACATAAAAATCATTTTATACGGCTACTTGTATATCAACTTGCAAATAGTATGATTAAAAAATGTTTTAATCTATATTTTAGGCAAAAAAGGAAATCTAATTTTAACATGTTATCAAATGACTGAAAATAAAAGCACTGTCAATTTAAGTATTTCAACTGCCAGGGTTCTATAGACCAGATAATAATTTTAAATAATAGTTACATTGTTAATTGTTGAAATAATATATAATAGTCTTTTTTCTCCTCAATCATTAAAATCTTATATAATATTCCAATAAGAATTTATCACTAAGACAGATATTTTTCTAAGTAATGTATCACCAAACCACATTTTGTTTCTGGTGTCATCTGCTGAAATCAATCCATGTTATAAAATGATATATTAGCTAAAAACTTGATAAACTTTGGAATGAAGTTCACTGACATGATACTAAAAATAGACCCCTTTTAATTTTTTCAACAAATTTAATATGAACATGGTGATAGAAATACATTAGGATAATAGAAATTCACCCTACATTAGTTTTTAATGAATCTTAGATATCACAATTCTTTCATATTCCAAATTTTAATTAGTCTTCAAAAATAATAACCACCATCTCTTGAACAGTTACAACATGCACAATACTGTGCTAAGCACTTTATATGCTTTACTTCACAAAATCCTCACAACAACCTTATGCAGTACTATACATATTAATTAGTGTCCCCATTTTATAGAAATGGAAACTGAGACTCAGAGAGTTAAGGTATTTGTTGTGAACATAAGAACCAGGATTTGAATACCTCACGTCTACCTCACTACAAACCCCATAGTCTTAACCAACCATCCAATTCTAAGAAAACAAAAGCCCTAAATATAGAGAAATGGAAGTCAACAAAGTTGAAATACAAAGTTAGGCTAGATATGAAAAAAAGACATTACTGATTGCTAAAGAAAGGAGGAACATAAACTACACTAGGAGTCTCAAGAATATATTTACAAAATAAGTGAGACAGATGAATTTTCATTTTTAATAAATCCATTTCTTTTGGCAATATTTTTTGTTATGTTAATCACCATACATTGTATCGATGACTGCAGAGAATAGTCCTTTTCAGAGTTTCCTGATGAACATGTTTTTCACTCTAGACTTAAAAGTCAATGTCTTTTAATCATCATGTTTTCACACCTGTGTAGTGGTTTCATTAAATAATGTACATACTTTTTTTAAGCATTTGTTAACAATTTATCAAATATTCATGAGGAAATAAGGTATACCTTCCTAAGCTTTACACCATCATTTCTCCTCCACAAGAAATTAAGTTATTTTCACATGATCAAAAAAATTCATGACACACAATTAAAAACAAGAGTCACATTTTATAAGGCAGCAATTACATTCATGTGGTACCAGTGTAATTGAAAGACAGAAGACATTTCATTCGTTAGTAATACAGAATTTCTTCCAGTGGGTTTCCTAGAGCTCATTAGATATTCCCTGGCTGATTCTCCTAAGTAATTAGATTTTAACAGGATTTTCAACAGATCAGAGCAATCTCTGTGGGTGCCAATAGAAGAGTCCCCCTCTGGCCTTACCAGCAGGGCAGAGCAGATAACATCCAGACTGGGAGTTAATAGGACAATTACTGGCCTCTTTTAAATGAGTTACATTAATGCACTTAAGCTAAATGGTTCTGCATATGATTAAATATTAACATCTGCAAAATATGAAAGCATGATATGCAATCAAGTTTTGTTGTTTTAATTTCCCCGAAGAAAGACTTCAACTGTTTATATAAATAGCTTTAAATACTATGTATTAAACACTTTAAGGATATACTATTAGAAAGCCAGAAACTATTCTTCTCACTTAAGAGTCCTAAAATATACGGACTTTTAGGATGACACTTCTGGCTATGGTGGAGTAACTAAAAAAATAGACAAATATATGAAATAGTAGTTTTCAGACACTGGACAACAGGCAGTGCAGGACAATGATCCCTGAGAGAAGGGGAAATAAAAGAAGCTGTCTCCCTGAGTTGAGAGACAGAGTTGAGAATTTGGGGAAGCCAAGGTGGCTAGAATTCACAGGACAGAGTACCCAGGAGGAGAGAGTACCAGGGTACCAAGGAAGAGATCTGTAGATCTGCAGAGGGTACCCTTCAGGTCTCATACTGAGTGTTGATGAGCACATACATAAGAGGAAACTATTCAAGGCTGAAAAAAGAACCACTGGAAAAGAGCAGGTGGAACAATTGTCAGAGCTCACACAGGGCTAGGAATATTCTCACAGCCAGAGCTAAAAACAAAACAGAACAAACACCTTATAATACATAGGCAACAGGTAGAGAACCCAGAAGGACATTGTCTCAGGAGTAGGGGCAAATTAGCTCTAGACTTAAAGTTGCTCTGGTGCCACTTAACAAAACTTAAAGGCAAATTGCAAAAGGATCAACCTATTTCCAAGTTATCTGAATGCCCAGAACAATGCTCAATAATATTTATAGGAATACAAAAGAATCAAACACTTAAACAACATAAATTTCACAATGTCTAACAACCAAATTCATTAAGTCATGAAAAGAGCATGGAAGATACAAAAATGACCAAAATCAAATTTCTAAAGATGAAAAATACACTGGATAGGATTAAGAGTAGTTTGACATTGCAGACTGAAAAGAAAAAAAAAATGGACAGTGAGATGTGGGACAACTTCAAGCAGCTTGATACATGAGTAATTGAAGTCCTAGGAGAAGACAGGGAAGAAGGGACAAGAAAAACTATTTGAAGAAATAATAACCAAAACTTTTCCAATTTTGATGGAAATTATATACCCCCTAAAAATGAAGCTATACCAAGGTTCATCATAAAGCAAGTAGCCTAAAATATACTTTTAAATGCTTTGAAGATACATTTTAAATGTCTCTAACAGAAACCAAAATATATTGGTCCAGACCTGATCTAAAGTCAGTCTCATGTTTGGTTCCTATAACACTGGCTCAGAAGATTTTGTAAGAGTAATTTTCAATCTAATGCAAATAGTCAATTTTGTCACTAAGGATGAGAAATATTTCAGAATTTTATAATGAACTTTATTCTTTATTTACATTTATAAAGAAATGTTTCCTTCCTTTCCTCAGCTGCCTTTAAGGTGCTGGGTCCTGCCCAGGAAGCTAAGGCCCATTGGGAGTAAGGCTCTCCTCTTTATCCGCACCACCAGCACCTCGCCTGTCAGTGCCTGCTCAGCACACACCTGCACCATGGCCTCTGTCTTGGAGCTCACCCACATCTACTCAGCCCTCATCCTGCAGGATGATGAAGTACCGGGCACAGAGACTAAGATCAATGCCCTCATTAAAGCAGCCAGTATAAATGTTGAACCTTTCTGGCCAGGGTTGTTTGCAAAGGCCCTGGCCGATGTGAACATCAGGAGGCTCATCTGCAATGTAGGGACTGGTGGACCTGCCCCAGCAGGAGGTCCTGCTCCATCCACCACTGCTGCCCCAGCTGAGAAGAAAGTGGAAGCCAAGAAAGAAGAATCAGAGGAGTCTGAGGATGACATGGGCTTTGGACTTTTTGACTAAACTTCTTCTGTAATCTGTTAATAAAAAGCTGAACTCTTAAACTAAAAATAAATGGGGGCATCTGGGCGGCTCATCCTGTTGGGCAGTGAACTCTTGGTTTCCACTCAGAGCATGATCTAAGGGTTGTAAGATCCAGCGGCCATGGAGCTCCAGGCTTGAGGGGAGTCAGCTTAGAAAATCCCTCTCCCCACTCTCTCTCTCAAATAAGAAATAAACCTTTAAATAAAATAAAAATAAATGTTTCCTATTCTCATTACCATTATAAGGTTACTTAACTTTATACTCCAAAACATTACCATAAAATATCAAATTAGGCCCCAGCAAGTGCAGAGGCAGGAGCCTGAACCAGACAAATAAGTGCTGGTAAGCACTGCCTCTGTCCTTTAATTGGCTTTTATTCACTGGGATAAAATAGGGCACAGTAAGAGAATCTTCCCACTTACCAGGTCCTGACAAAATCACCATGACCTTCATGTCAAATTCAGGCCTTCATGATCCAGAGAGAAATGGGGCCTGTGTGCACAGAGGGTCCTTACAAAGAGATGATAACCAGCTGTAACTTTTTCTTCCAAGAGAATCAAGCTAGAGGCTTAGGTTAGATCAGGAGGAAAAACTTCCTTGACATTAGGATGGATTAAAAACACAAACAGCAGAATGTTTCTTGAAGTTGTAAACTTCAAGTTCTATTCTGACTATGTAATATGGATATATTTCCAATAAATATGACATACACCTGACCTATCTTTTCTCTAAGTCCAGGAACACTTGGTTGGTTGAAATGATACTTGAATTGTTTAGGCTGAGCCACAAGCTCCATTACTAACTCTCAAACAGCAAAGCTTGGTGCATGTCTGCAGGCCCCAAAATGTGGTAATATTCAGATAGCCTTTTTTTTTTTAAATCAGATAGCCTTTTTGTGTTGAATTTTACCTCCCTGTTTCTATTTGTTCGTCCACAAGTTTATTTCTGTAATTTTTTTCTCCCTCATGGAATTTTCAAATGTCTGTGTCTTACTTTATGTACTCAAAGTATTCCAGAGATTTTAGGTTGAAATAGAACTTTTTTTTTATTTTAATTACACCTTAAGGGAATTTGGAAAACTTGTTATCTAAAAGAATTCTTTGGGGCGCCTTAGATGGTTAAGCATCTGCCTTCAGCTCAGGTCATGATCTCCAGCCCCACGGCAGGCTCCCAGCTGAGCAGGGCGTCTGCTTCTCTCTCTCTACCTCTACCTCTCCCCCTGTTTGTGTGCTCTCTGTCTGCCTCTCTCTCAAATGAATAAATAAAATCTTTAAAAAAATAAAATAATTATTTGAGTGTATTGATCATTTTCTGAACTTTTTGTCTAAATCTGATTTTTATACATCAAATTTACTTAACACTAGGTACACAAAAATAAAGATCTCACAAAGATACATAGAGAGAACAAGTCAATCAATTTTAGAAAATCTGTTGAATCAACCTGAGGAAAGAGATTATATTAGTCATACTGAGACCCACAGGAAAACCAGCATTTGCAAAGACATCAAAGAAATCAAACAATTGGCATAAATGAATTATAATGGACTCCAGTTTCCCTTTTCTTACCCCTTTCGTGAGATTTTCCAGGCCTGTTTTACACAATGAACTTGAAATATTTTGGTAGTAAGCATATTTATGGTTGGTCCAGTGGACATTTAAGTATGTTCTACTAAAACAGAGCATTGATGTAAGAAAAGACAAGGGTAATACACGTGAAAGAGGACAAAGGGTAATACTCCTGTGGCTAACTGCATGATTTTTGAAGTACCAGAAAGCAAAACTAAAATCTATGAGTTGAAGTTGCAGGAAGATAAATTAGGCCCAATATAACACTAAACTTTCTAACTTTCTAACTTCCTAAGCTTTCTAGAGATCAAAGATCAAGTGTCCTATCACTCTAAGTGTGCAAACATTGGCCATTTGGCAGGGATTTCATAGACTGAATTCGAGTGTTGTGTAGGAGATTAGATTAAACAACATTTAAAGGCCTAATCTTTAAGTTTTTCTAAACATTCAGGTGACCTGATTCTATGATCCTAAATGCTTTGGTGTTCATACTAGGAATTTCCTTTGCCTTAATTTCTCCATAGGATGACTCTAATGCTTGTCTCTTTATTGTATATAAGAAATATTGGATTATAAGGAGACCTAAGGTAGTTCTGGTTCTATCACTAATTTGTTGGGTAACTTTGAACAAATCATTTTTATTTCTTGGTTTTGGTTTTGTCGTCTGCAAGTGTGGCCTGGGGGCTCTAAACACATGTCCCCAGAGTTCATTCTACTTTATATACTTTGATTTCCCAAGTCTCTGAATCTTACCTGTATATCATCCTAAAGACTTGCTAGAATAACCATACAAAATTCTGTTTTTGGCATTCAGAAAAATGTAATATCTCTGACATTATAATTCCATGTTGTTGATGTGGAAAATTGTAGTCAAAACTGACCTTTAGGCACTTGACAGAATGAGCACTGGGTGTTATAGGCAACTGATGAATCACTAAATTCTACCTCTGAAACTAAAAACAAACAAAACAAAACAAAAAAACAAAAATAACCGACTTCTACCTGTTTGCTTCAACCATACCCATTCATAGTGGCCAATCATAAAGAAAGGCCCTTGAAATTTTTCTAGTTATCAATGAATGACTTTCACACACCAGCTCCAACCCTCAACTTGCAGATTGTATTACCAAACAGTTTTACATCTCTGGTAAGAATCATATTGCTCCTGCTCCCAAAGTAACTCTGTGCTACAATCCTAAGAAAGAGCAAGTAAGGGGAGCCTGGTTGGCTCAGTTGTTAAGCGTCTGACTTCGGCTCAGGTCATGATCCCAGGGTCCTGGGATCAAGCCCCACATTGGGGTCCCTGCTCAGGGGGGAAGCCTGCTTCTCCCTCTCCAACTCCCCCTGCTTGTGTTCCCTCTCTCTGTCAAATAAATAAATAAAATCTTTTAAAAAAAGAAAGAGCAAGTAAATGAGCTCAGAGTTTAAATTAAATTTTTTTGCCATTACAATATTTAAAAATATTAGTTGTAACATTTACTGCTGCTTCTAAAATAAATATAGAGAGAATATTACCAAGAGATGTGTTAAATGAATCACTCCGAGAAATATGCCAAATACAGGACAGAAAAATGACTAATTCTTTTCTTACAGCAACTCATCAAAATTGACTGTCTAGTCATTTGCATACCCCTAACTCTAAGCTAAATTCAGAAGCAATCTCATTAAAATGAGAAAACTCACCCACCAGCTTAAAATACTCTGTCCAGTGTTGACATTATGATATTCCTTTGCAGTACAATTTGAGATGGGTCTTTACAGATTTCTTCTCTTAATCTTTCATTCATTTGATCCAAAAACTCTCCTTCAAAAACAATCAAAATAAAATTTAACTCTTATTTCCTGCCATAGGATTGGTTGGTTGTGAAATCTAGTTGCTGAATGTTTGATGTCATTATGGAAAAATTGACATTTCTTATGTGCAATGCTTACTTCATGCTGTTCTCTACCTCCAGAAGATGTTTTCTTTTCCTTTTTCTTTTTTTTTTAAGTAAGCTCTACACCCAATGTGGGGCTTGAACTCACAACCCTGAGATCAAGAGCTGCATGCTCCACTGACTGAGCCAGCCAGGCACCCTCAAAAGATATTTTCTTAAAGGGGTGAGACCACCAACATAACTTAACTTTCCTATCTACTATCCAGAAATATTCAGGTAAGAAAAAAAGAACTATGGATGGCTAAATAACAAGAAAAACCTACCCTCAGTAACTATTAGATTCAGAAATAAATTAAAATAATGGTGTTTGTATGGCACTTTAAACACTTTAGAATTAATGCCTATGATTTTACTTTGATGTACTGTTAACCTTTTAAGGTTACATAAGGCATGAACTCCCATTCATAGGAAGGGAAAATGAAACAGAAATCACTTGCCTGGTCACACAATGAGCTTGCTGTGGACTGAATTGTGCCTCACCCCCTAATTCATATTGAAGCCCTAACCCCCAGTGTGACTGCATTTAGAAACAGAGCCTATAAGAAAGTAATTAAGGGTTAAAGGAAGTCATAAGGATGGGCCCCAGATATGAAAGGATTAGTATTCTTACAAGGAGAGCACTCGCTTACTGTCTCCAAATGCACACAAAGAAGAGGTTAGGTGAGGATACGGCAAGATGGCAGCTGCCTACAAGCCAGAAGAGTCCTCACCAGAAACCAACCATGCTGAAACTCTAATCTGGGTTCTAGCCTCCTGATCTACAAGAAAATAAGTGTCTGTTGTTTAAACTACTCTATCTGTAGTATTTTGTTATGGTAGCCCAAACTAAGAGCTAATGACCATGAAACTTCTCCTAGAACCAAAGCCTTTTGACTCTTTGTCTTGTGCTATGTCAGCATAGCAGAGTGGTCAGCAGTGAAGTACTGAGAATGATCATTCAATTCCCAAGCAATTCTCCCTGTACTTGTAATTGTGACCACCCCGAAAGCTGCTATGTCTTCACCTTCCATCAAATAACAGATATATTGTTGTCATGAAGATACTCCTTAGAGGGGAAAATGGAAGCATCATCAGAAATGTGGATTTCTCTCTAGCAATAAACTTTTCTGTTCTTTAAAAAAAAAAAAACTACACTTGTTATTGGGGAATGATTTTCTCATGTTTAATGTTTCCTTCCTATGAAAAGAGCTAGGCCCTCTCTCCACCACCATTCAAACCTAACTGGTACATTTTGCAAAGAGTAACTAGGCATGCTCCAATTGGCTCAACTCTTTTTTTCTCTTTAGATGAGCTTGTCCTGCAAAAGCACAAATTCTTTGCTCTTCCATGTTAAAAATCTCACTTCAGCAGTCCTTCCATATAAAGAAGCCCGGGACCTAGTAAATAAGTATACCTGAAGTCAGGATATTGTTAGAAAATTTAGCTCCCACACTAAGCCAACTTAGCCAACTTTATTATCAGTAATAAAGGTGATATTTTGGCTCCAGTGTTTAATCTTAAATTTTTAAGTTTTCTCGAATTATTCAGAAACAGAAAAAGCAGTGTGTTATTTAATGCAAGTCCTTTCAGAGACCACCAGCATAACTGCAGGACAAACCTTTGTATTCTATTATCTCTACCATTTGAAAGGCCAGGAGAAAACATGTACCTTAATGGAGGTGGAATTATCCTTGCAATGACTGCAGTAAATGTTTGTTGAAGGGGAAAAAAATGGAAAGAGAAGATATACCATATATACCCAGTTTTAATGGAAAGCCTATTTCTGCCATATACATTAGAGAAATTGTTCAAGAACAGTTCATCCATGTGAAAATATTAGCACTGTAATTCTGCCAAGGTCAGTAAGACCTAGTGATTTGCTGAGATATCACCTTCATTTCACCAGGTAAATAAAGGTTCCTTTTTCAGTATGTCCTATCCAAGAAGGTACTCCATAGCTACAGTTAAATTATGAATACAGCACATATGTTCCATACCATATCATTTACGGCACAATTTAGCATAGACATAATGCTTTGTAACAAACTACAATACCATTCACAAAATGCATTTAAATAGCATAATTTAGTTCATTAAATTCAGTCATTTACAGTAAATCAAAATCATCATAGGAATTGAAGAGAGTACACAGTTGTTTGTTTGAATAGTTAAGCTAGGTAAGTCAATTTCTTTTTGAAGGTCAAGGACAGAGTTGTTTCCACTTTCTGTTATAAAAAAGATACAGCTGGTGTCAAAAGATAATTTAATGTCACCTCAAAATGATCAACTCTTTTTTTTCTCCCCTTTGTCTCTCTCTCTCCTGGTTGCATATCATATCACTGCCACTCCTGAAATATATCCAACTCCCGAAAACATTTTATGTACTACTTAACTAGAATGAAACTGCAGACTTTACAAAATCTCAAATGCACAAATTTCTTCAAATTTTTACCAAACTATGTATATTTGGCCCTGAGAAAGGTTCAAACACTAGATCACAGTACATGTAATCATCCATTTATCTGTTTTTCATATCATATTGTAAGTCCCGGGTAGGTAGGATCCTAGTCAGCCATACTTAGATTCCTACAACCTAGCACAGTGTTTGTTGATTGTAAATTCCTTGAAAGCAAGGATTGGTTCTTTATTAGTGTTATTCCTTATGGGCCTTACCTTAATGCTTCACACATACTCAGTAAATATTTGTTGATTTAAAAATCTTTTTGGGGGTGCCTCGCTGGCTCAGTCAGTAGAGCATGTGACTCCTGATCTCAGGGTCATGAGTTCAAGCCCTATGTTGGGCAGAGAGAATACTTTAAAAAATAAAAATAAATAAATAAATAAAAATCTTTTTGGAGGGGCTTACTTCAAGATATATTTTGTAAGCACACAAATTCAGTATATTTTTATTGTCTAAGTAAAGCAGTGCCTAGAATTACAAAGACTAAGAAAAGACAGCCTTCAGAATTTAACACAAATTATTTGACCTCATCTCATTGTTTCACTGTCCATAAGAACCATAGCAGAACCATAATCCACATGGACATGATTATGTCTTCACCTTACATAAGTCTTTTTCTTAGCCTTTCCCTGAAATGCTTTCACCACAGACTCAGTAATAATCAACAGTATGAGGATTTAAGCCCTGGTACAGCTGCTTTAAAGCCAATACTATCTAGGCAGCATTCATACACTCAGCATTTATCCAGACATTTGACAATTTTATGTGTGCTTTGCACTAGGCACTGTTAAATGCAGAGGATATAGACTCGAGACCTGAACTCTGTTTTCAAGCTGCTTAAAATCTAGTTGGGCGCACTGTCAACAGTGCAGTGTCTAAGGTAAGCACAAAGTACTCAGAGAAAGAGCACGATATCCCAATAATAAGGTATCAATTCCCTTTACTTGGCACTACCCATCCATATAAAGAACTGATTTCCATTCTCAGCACATTTTGAGAGGGCCAATGATACACTGGAGGAAGTCTAAAAGAGAGCTGCCAGGTGGAAGGATTGCCTTCTCACATTTCCTCCCCTCAGGTTACCTCTTCCCTTCCTTAAAGAGGAAGGAGAATGGGAAAGACTATTGGAAACTCAAGGGGAAATGTTTTCTTTTTTTTTTTTAATTGAAAGTAACTGTTCTTGGGGCGGCTGGGTGGCTCAGTCATTAAGCGTCTGTCTTCAGCTCAGGTCATGGGTCCTGGGATCGAGCCCCACATTGGGCTCCCTGCTCCACAGGAAGCCTGCTTCTCCCTCTCCCACTCCCCCTGCTTGTGTTCCCTCTCTCGCTGTGTCTCTCTCTGTCAAATAAATAAATAAAATCTTTAAACAAACAAAAAAAGAAAGTAACTGTTCTTGAAAGTATCTGAGTATTGCTGGGGTGAGTATTTCTGGTTTGAGGAACCATGTCCAAGTCCATTACCATGAACAGTCTCTTAATTTTATTAGCCCCCTATGTTGAGAGTATCAGCAGCTCCACAGAACCCAAGCAATAAAAGTACAAACTCCTGGGTGCCTGGATGGCTCAGTCGTTGGGCGTCTGCCTTTGGCTCAGGTCATGATCCCGGGGTCCTGGAGTCAAGTCCCGCATCGGGCTCCCTGCTCTGCGGGAAACCTGCTTCTCCCTCTCCCACTCCCCCTGCTTGTGTTCCTGCTCTTGCTATGTCTCTGTCAAATAAATAAATAAAACCTTTAAAAATAAAATAAAATAAAATAAAATAAAATAAAA
>NW_027397071.1:49424170-49559227 GCF_003265705.2 Callorhinus ursinus | reverse complement strand
CGCCCCTACTCTGCACCTTTCAAATGGTGTCAAATGGAAACCTATCGGACCCATAAGGCAGTGGATTTCAAACTTTTTTGACTGTAACCTAAAAAACCCCCTCACATCCCAGTACACACACTCAGTTACACATAAATACACTCAGATTCATGGAAATACAACTTTCACAGAACAATGCTTTCCCTTTCTGTGTGTGATTCACTCTAACATTTTTTTTTTCTATTCAACTGCAGTTTGGACTACTCTGCTTCCTTTTTTCTTTTTATGCTAGTAGAGAGCCATGGAGCTGATTTAATGATCTGCTAATGAGTACTGACTTGTAGTCTGAAAAACTCCGCTGAAGAGTGGCGTATTTCTGGGAAGCAGGCTTACCCCTCTTTGATGTTTCTTCCCTCGAGTCCCAGGCTGAGACTACTGGTGCCCGGATCTGCCTCCCCACTCTCCCTCCCACCTACACCTTTACCTGCTACATTAAACATACCCACCAGGGCTGTCCTCCTTCGAAACGTATTTGGCCCTTAGCTGGGTGATTTGGAGCCTTGCTTTCTCTTCCATATTGTAATCCCTGAAATGGTAGATCTTCTACCTTAGACATTATACTTCACATAGAACTTGTGAATCAAATTCAACCTACATTGTTGATTGAATTGTATATGCTTTCTTTTTTTCTTTTTTTTATTATCATGTTATGTTAGTCACCATACATTACATCATTAGTTTTTGATGTAGTGTTCCACGATCCATTGTTTTCGTATAACACCCAGTGCTCCATGCAGAACGTGCCCTCTTTAATACCCATCACCAGGCTAACCCATCCCCCACCCCCCTCCCCTCCAGAACCCTCAGTTTGTTTCTCAGAGTCCATCGTCTCTCATGGTTCATCTCCCCCTCCGATTTACTCCCCTTCATCCTTCCCCCCCTGCTATCTTCTTGTATATGCTTTACTAAGGAGCTTCCTTCGCATAAACACAAGAGATTACAGTTGATAGGCAGCTATAACTGCAGTGTGGTGGTGCTGTTGCTAAGTCCAGGCTCTTTATTTTGGAGAACTGGGGAGGCTCCTAGGTCTAATGTGGTGAACAAAACTGTGGCCCTCTTGTTCTGCCCAGATCCTCTTCCCATGCTTTCTGCTCCTGCTCTGTGTTTCATGCCCTTCTATGTAGGCTTGCTTCAGCTACAGAGAATGCTCAGCTTCTCTCTTTCTATCATTAACAGTTTGGCCAGCTCAGCCCTGTCATCCTCTATCATATTTTTAGCCCTGACTTTGCCTTTGCTTCTGTTGGTTGGTTTGTGACTGTGGGCAGGTGCTCGAAGCTTATCGTTCTCTCCCAGGACATCCTCTCTAATATGCAGCCTAATCGGATGCCCACCGCTTCCTTCTCTCTGCTTTATTTCCATGGGGCCATAATCATTTCCAAATTTTTATACTATTTAGAAATAGCATAACTATTTCTAAAATTTTCTCCCAGTTTTTTCCCCCAAAGTCTGTTGACCATTTTTTTTTTTTTTGGTTTGCTTAATTTGTGTTGTCTTGCCTCTAACTTTGTTTAACACTAGCACAAAGACAAATGTATTCAAATTTCCATCTATAATAATTGAACATATTGACTTTTGTTATTCTTAGCTTCTAAAGCAATGTTTGAAGAGAGATTTTATCATTTTCACTGTATGAAAATGATATATAACAGGCTCAGAGCGCTGAGGTGACACATGGCTCTGAAGTGTAAGAAGTGGGATTTGAACCCGGGTCTTTAGCATGGGTCCTCTCTTCCACATCAGGGTTCTCTATGTCTGGGACAAGCAGTTCTTGCTTTCTCAGGGCATTTTTTGACCCAAGATGAAAGACTGATAGAAAGGGTGTCCTAGCGCCAGGCATGAGCCTGGTCAGGGTTGAAGTAGTATGTACCCCGATAGGCCTGAGTCCCAAAGGAGGTAGTTAGGCTTTACCAGCCCTGTCACCCTTCTGAAACCTTCCTTTTGGGGGTCAGTCTTGCCTAAGGTTACCATGATCGACCAACATACCAAATCTTTCCTGGCAGTGGGGGCTGAGTTAGGCTGGGAAAGGAATCGTGTGAAAAAGTAGATCCACCTCACCCTACCCGTGCTCTGCAGGGGACGCAGGCAGGCCTCTCTCAGACGACTAGTCTCGGCTGTCTCGGTTCCACGGTGATAGGCGTCCTGAGTAAATACTCTGATAGACTAAACACACGTTGCCCGCGTTGGCCTGGGGAGCAGCCGTCCCAGGAGCGCTCCCAGTGCTGTCCCCTGTGTGGCAGCCCGACTTGTTAATCATCCCACTGGCAGGCTGATACTGAGCTTGGGACTTGTGCGTTACTCTATGCTAATGTGAGCATTCTTAGAATTGTAATTTCCGTTCTGACCTCTGTGGACAGTCCTTATAGAGAACGCAGACATAAAACAATTCCTGAAATGTCAGGAAGAAATTGCATCTAATGGGGGGTACTTCAGCCAAGGAAAACATACTTCAGTTTTAAAGCATTCCCATCCAAACAGGGAAATTTAAAAGCTGCTCTTGGATCTGCACTGGGGCCTGAGCGCTTTTCCAGTAAGCTGTAATGCATGTACCAGCTAGCTCCAGTGCATGCTCCCCATGGGCTGAGGCAGCTGCCTGTGAAGGAGACCGGGCAGGAGGCAGGACGTCATAGCCAAGACCTATGTGAACTGGTATCATCCAGAAAACCTTCCCAGGGCTCCAAACAAGGAGATTTACAATGGGAACAGATACTAAATACCATAATGTCTTACCTGCATCTGTTACAATGCAGAACACGATCTCCAGTTGGGTCTTGAACCCTTGGCCTTCCTGATACCTGATACTAATGGCTAAGAAGCATGTCCTATAGCCTTTAGAGTTTTGTGTGCGGAGACACGCTGTCTCCCAAAATTATGCTTGTGAACACATACCACTTAGAATAATAATCATACATTGATGACACTTGCTATCATTCTGAATGTCTAGAATATGCCAGGAATAAGTACTTTACCTACATTCTCTCACTTAGCCCTCTCGGTCACATGGCAACATAAGCATTGCTGTTGTATCCATTTTACAGAGAAAACTGAAGCACAGAATGGTTGCACACTGTGCCCAAGGTCACACACGTAGTAAATGGCTGGTCTGGAATTTGAAGATCATGCTCTAGAACTGTGCAAGGTGATCCCACTGGGATAACAAAAAAGAAAAAACAAAAAAGGAAGTATTGGAACTTATTTTTTATCGTAACCTTTACACATTTCTTTTTTAAAAAAAGATTTTATTTATTTATTTACTTATTTATTTGAGAGCGCGCGCGAGAGAGAGGGAGAGTGTGAGCAGGGGAAGGGTAGAGGGAAAGGGAGAGAGAATCTCAAGCAGACTCCCCGCTAAGCACGGAGCCTGATGTGGGACTCGATCCCACAACCCCGAGATCATGACCTGAGCTGAAATCAAGAGTCGGATGCCCAACCGATTGAGCCACCTTCACACATTTCTATTGGTGACTGTATTTTATAAAATACACTATGGTAGTACAGGACCACATAAAAGTACATTCTGAATAAACATACATATAATTAAGGATCGTGGTCGGATATTTTTTACTTACTGGTCAAACAAATTAGAAAATCATTGCATTTGAGCACTAGGTCCACTTGAAAGAAGAGTTTTTTTTTTCCTGAGAAGTAGCTGCTACTGATAATATCATGGGAAATCTGATACTCGCAGAGAGTGTAATCACCTTGAAGGCAGATATTTTTGTCTGATTGACTTACTACCCTATTTCCGGGACCAGACCTAATGCATGGTAAGCACTCGATATAAAGGGTGGTGATGAAATTTGGAAACATAAGTGAACATCCCTAATGAATAAGTCACTGCTATCACATTATAATACATGATATGTTCAGTGACATTGCACAGCGTGTTTAATGAATTATCCTTCACTGAGAATGCGGAGCTGGATGTGCTGTGCAAAACTACAGTGAGTGTGGTGTGATTTCATGAAGCCCTGCACAAGCACTCACCTTTTCCATGTAATGAAGGCAGGGGTTATGACAAGTTAGGAGCATGGAGAGGGCAGAGGGGAAAGCCAAAATTAAGGAATCACATCCACATTCAGTTTCATGCAGTGATTTCAGTGATCACCTACCCTTCCTGACCTGCTCGCTGATAAGCTTACTTTCCCGTTGCCCACTGTATCTCCACAGAAAAGTGGGTTTTGCCCAAAGTGAGGTAATAGGGGAAGGTCCCAGTGAGGAGGTAAGATTTGAGCCTGGCTTTGGATAGGTGGAGAGGAAAGAGCCACGTTTGAATAGTGTCTAGTGTACAAATCTGAACTTGTTTTATTCTGTGGGGTAGCCTGGTTTTATGCTCATTTTACAAATGAAGAAATGGGGGCTTGGAGTGGTAAAGCTGCTTGCCTGAGCTCACACAGCCAATTTTCTGCTTATGGTGCTCTTCTCTTTCTGCCACATTCCACCCCTGGGCTACATAGCATTCTTAGGATGTGTCTGGAATCTTAGATAATACTCAGTTTCTTCTAGGTGCTAAGAGCTTAGTGATTCTCTCCTTCAGTGTCCTATCTGGTTCTCTTAAAATGGGAAAGGTTGCATATCATTTCCGGAAGTGCTTGTATTTCTGAAAGGGAGTAACCTGGGAACTTGAAGACTTTAGCAATCTTCTCTTGAGTACCCTAGTTCACCTGGCGCTGTGACTTGTCCAGATCAAGGAAAATTGGGCATGTAGGTGTGTGCATATGCGTTTGAGGGGTGGGAGTGGATGCTTTCGTTTTTCACTATGCAACTTTGGTAAACCTACTCATTTTTCCTGAGTTGGTCCAGTTGTTTTGACCTTTGTCTTGTAAATATCTTGAAGATCTCTTTCTCTTGGAATCCTCATAGCAGTTTCCAAATTTGGCTGCACACCTGGGTCACCTCGGGTGCTTGTTAAACACACAGAATGCCCTGTCAGCCTCTGCAGATTCTGATTCAGCAGATCTAGGGCAAGGTCCCCAAATACATGGTAGTAGCAAACATCATGGGTAGACTGGAGGGCAGCCATATTTGGGAACCAGTGGGCTACCCTGCACTTAAGGAAGGAAGTAATGATGGATGTCTCATAGAGGTTCAACTAGTCTGAACCACACTGAAGGAAGCAGAAAATGGCACTGAAATGTCATCAAAGCTATGAACTTAGTTGGGGGAGATCACCACTCATCATGGGGAAGGATGATGAAAATACAACCACAGATTTTCATCAAACAAATAAACAATAAACCTCATGAAATTTACTAGAAAATCCCAGCATCCATAAATATAGTATGTGAAGTAAAGCCTTTGATCCTTTCTGAGTAAGAAGTTTCTTCTGGATATTCTGCTGAACTTTTTGAGTTATTGAAATAAAAGGAACCCAGTGAGAGCCACAAGTAACTTGTTGTCTTTGTTCATTAGCAGCAAAATGGTCATGGCCCACCTTCTCAGAGGTCACAAGAAGTCATGGAAAAGAGGAGAGTTAACCACCAACTTTTTTTGCCCCTGATCTTATCACTTGGGTTTTCAGAGAATGGGGGCGATGGCTGTTGGGCTCATTTTATTATGCAGCAAATCTTTTCAGAGCATGGCTATGTGGCAACCATTGTTCCAGGCTCCATGCACTGTTGAACTGGACAGAGTTTCTCATGAGTTGCCATTCTTGTGGTGAAGATGGACAGTAAACAAGTAGATGAAATGTTAGTAAAGATCGTATCAGTGCATGATAAGGGACATAAAGAAAACAGAGTGATGGAGGTGGACTGAGGAGAATTCTTCTCTAAGCAGAGGACCACTTTGAATGGAGGCCTGGCTGGCAAGGGAAGTGCCATCTGAAGAACTAAGAGAGAGTGGTCCAGGCAAGGGGAATGTGTAGTGGAGGATTTCCCAGGAAGCTCCTGAAGGTGATGCTCTTGGCTCTGCCTTACGCAGCCCCTCCACGTCCCTGAGAAGGGCCTTAGTTATTTTGTGTTTGTGATTTTTCTTAAAGATACACCCCACCCACCTACTCACCTGCCCCCGGTTTTATAAGCTTCAGACCCCACAAAACCTAGACCTACTCCTGGGAATGTGAGGTACAAGGGTGCTGAAGGTAGGGATGAACTTGGAAGAACCTAAAGGAAAACATAAAATTGGTGTGGAGAAATCTACGTGTAAGGTAGAGTGCAGTGCTTGATTCATTCATTCAACCATTGCTTCACTCATTCATTCATCCATCCAACATTAATTCATTGAATAACAGGCATTCACAACCAAAAAACAAATTAAATCCCTTGTCCTACTGGAGCCTCTGTTCTAGTGGAGAGGGACAGGAAAAAAAAAAAAAAGAAATACATATATAATATGCCAGATAACAATGGTGAAAAGTAGCAGGCTAAGAGGGACACAGGGTATGTGGTGGGGAGGGAGGCAACAGGGTTTACTGTTTTTTAAGGGGTGGGCAAGGAAGGCCTCTCTTGTAGTTTCCATCTGGAATAAAATCTATTTTTTTAATATAGAATACAAACATTTTTATTAACATTTGCCATATGAGTTCAATCTATTTTTTATTTTATTCTTTTTTTACTATATTTTGTCACTTAAAAAAATTTTTTTTATTATTATTATGTTCAATTAGCCAACAAATCTAAAGGAAGAAAGAGAACAGGCCATATGGGGGAAGAATATTCCAGGCAATGGAACAGCAAATAGAAAGGCCCCAGAGCAGGCGCATGCCAGGTCTTTGTGAGAAAGGCCCCTGACATAGAAGAAAGCAGGGCTAGGTTATGGAGGCCCTAGGGAAGGAATTTGGATTTCATTCAAAGAGCAGTGGGCAGCCTTTGTAGTACCAATGCTCTAGAAGTCTAAGGAGGGAGAGAACAGTGGGTATCAGAGGCCTCAGAGTTGACTTTAAGTTGGGCTTAGAAGGATCCAGTTGGATAGGCTAATAGAAGCCTAAAGAGAAGGCCAAGCAGGAGCGACATCAGGAGCCCGGGGGAGGAGCTGTGAAAGGGGACCTATTTGTGGGCCAGGTGACAGGTGAGCTGGAGCTGGAGTTCTATGTGGGAAAGTACTGGGGATGAGGTTGCAAAGGCAAGATTTGCCTGAATCATGGCGAGCCTTGAAGCCAGGCCAGGGAATCTGACGTTTGCAATGTGGATTCCTGGGCACCACAAGTAGGACAGTGATGACCCCAACATTTCTGTCGTGGAACATTTTGGGGATAGCTTTCTGGTTAGAGATAGAGGTGATAGAGAGGGGCAGAGGATTTGTCTTAGAGCCAGCAAGCCAAAGTTTTTTCCTAGATTGTATGTGTACTTGAGGGCGGCTTTTGGGGAGGGGTGGTGGTAAAGACTTGAGGTCTTACCCTAAAGCTACCTTGCGTAGCAACCACACTGCTTTTACTTGGATGACATCCTTATTTGGGGCTACTAAGGGGTAGGGGGCAGTAGGAATTACGGGGGCTTAACCCTCGGCTCTATCTTGGGACAACGAAAATTACATAATGGAAGTGGTGATTTAGGAAGTTTGCCAAGAGTGAGTGTGGAGAGGCATTCGTTCATTCACTCTGCAGGGCGCCAAGTGGCAGAATAGAACTTGGACATTCCTGAGTTCACACCCTGTTTCTACCACTTACTAGCTGTGTGAACTTGGACAGGTTTTACTTAATTTCCTAGAACCTCAGGGAGTTTTTTACCTGTAAAATAACAATAATGATATCTACCTTAGTGGTTGCTTTGATTAGAGATAATGTGTATACACTGCCCAGCCCAGGGCTTGACATTACCAGGTGCTGAATAAATTGTGGCTCCTACGGGGACACTGGAAGCAGGAAGTAGTTACTACAGCAGCACAGATTTGCTACAATGAAGGCTTTCAGTAAGGTGAGGGTATGGACTGCGAGTGGAGGATAGTTTTAAGAGGCTTCGAAGACCACCTTAAGTAGCACTGGGCCCCCGAAGGAGAGGCTGTATTCAAAGATACCATGAAGGTCTTCAGCACAGAGAATAGGGAAGTATTTGTGCACCCCTCCTCAGAGAGAGAGGGAGAGAGAGAGAGAGGTAACTGGGAAGAAAGTAGACTGGGAAGATGTCATAGTGCAGGTTGAATCTGAGGGAGAGCCAAGAGGAGATGTGGGGAGAGACAGTGGATCTCAGGGGTGGGACCTGAGCTAAGCAAATGGGTTTAGTAAAATCATCACTGTGACAGAGTACTAGTTGGGATATAAATGTGGTTGCTAAAACAAAGACCCCAAACAACAGTGGCTTATACAAGAGAGAAGTCAGCATAAGCCACTAAGGGCTTTTCAGACTCTTCCTGTTGTTCCACCTTTACTGATTTGTAGTCCTCATCAGATTGGCCAAGATGGCTTACTAGCATGCCTACCTTCCATCCAAAGGGAAGGGGTCACAGGGGTGGAGGGAGGGCATACCCACTTCTCACATTCCATTGGCCAGACTTGGTCATATGGTCACACCTAGCTTCGAGGGAGGCTGAGAAACAGAGTCTTTGTTCTGTGGGAAGCCAGATTCTTAGCTACAATTCTACTATTTTAGAAGAGGTGGTGGGGCAGGTGGCCATGTCTGCCACAGTTACTGTTAAATAAAGACCGCAGGATGGGTGAAGTCATGGAGAAAAAGGGAAGATGGGAGTAACGAGTTGGACTTTTTAGTCAGACTCTCTGTTATGGCAATGGAGGCATCTAAGAAGCTAACAGAAGATGTGGCGGATAGACCAGTAGGCAAAGCAGGCTGGTGTCGTTTGAGGGATGGAACAGTGGACAGCTGTGTCAGATCCTACAGAGTCTGAGGGAATTGGATTGGTGATTAGTAGCTCGCTGGGGAACATTCTCAGTGGTGGGAGGAGGAGACAGGCAATGGCTGAACTGCAGAGGTAAAGCTTGGACAAGTGGAGGCAGCAGGCATGAGTCTCCTGGAGAGGTTTGGCAGTCAGAAGGACCTCGGAAGACGCTGGAACCTCAGGGGCCAGTCAGGTTAAGTGAAATTAAGTTCAATGTCTGAAGGGGTTTACAGATACTAATTTTTCTTTTTTTTTTTTTTTTTTAATTGGGAAGAGGCTTTTAAAGAAAAAAAAAATCCTCTTAACCGAAAGGAACTAATCCTTTTAGGGAGTTTGCTAATGTAGACATAAATTTTTTTCTTTGGCAGTTTTTTTTTTTTTCTCTCCCATCTCCTTCAGATAAGCTTATCTCAATTTTGAATCAGAAATCTTATTTATAGCTTTTCTAAAGAGAATTATTTCAATGGGACCAGATTCTTTGCCCTTTGGGCTTATTTTCTTTTTAAAAACAGATAAGTTATCCCTCCTTTTTCTTGGGAGAGACAGTTAAAGTATTAATTTAAAAACAATGATTGTGAGCTGACAGGAGGTGTAAATCAAAGTAGGAGAGATAAATTCAGCTGGCTTCCTGTTTTTGTGTTTCTATTTCTTCTTCTGGAGGGAAACTAAAAATGCCAAAATTCCATCTTTCCCTCAGGACCAGAAAGGAACTTAGCACAGCTTACATCCTTAACAAACCTGGAGTAAATGGGGAATGGTGTGTCCTTCTCACGCTCCTTCCTCCACTCTCTATTTCCCCTTCCCTCTGCCCTGTCTGATTTAGATGAGCAGCGTGGCATTCAAGGCTCTGAGATAGCTGGACACAGGTGCTTGCAAGAGCTGTAGTAATTGTGGTTACTCCTTCCTAAGGGTCTACTGTATGCACCACATTGTGTCATGGGCTCACAGACTTCCTTGCTGCAGCCTCACTTCTGGCTGTCATCCCAAATTCAACGATGAGGAAACTGTGGCTCAGGGGCCTCTTAGCTAGAGAGGCTGCCCAGCCTGTGTTTGAAGGCCATCTGGATCCGAGGCCGGTGTGCTTCACCCATAATTATCTCTACGAAGATTTGGTGGTTGAGTACTTGTTTGGGAAGGGAAGGCAGCAGGGCAGCTCTGGTACTCCCAGCACCCCGGTGATCTGCTCTGCTGGCCTGGCCCCACGGACGCCGTGGCTCCTGTCCCGTGGTGGTCGTCCTGGCAAAGTCAGCCGTGCTCAGGCTCGTGTGGTCTGGAGCTTGGATAAGATGGCGTTGGGAGCCTCTGCAAGCTTTAGCCCACACTGGACCTGAGGAAGAGGCACTGCCACCAGTGTTCTGAAGGCATGTAGAAGGCATCTAGACCAAGGGCTTCTCAGTGGAAAAATTCCTTCTTCATCACTCTGGCAGGATGGCTGGTCCTCCTCAGCTTGATGGCTACCAGCATCAGAAAGGCAAAGGTCATTCCTAAAGAGGCCAGGGGAGTCACTGATCAACATAGCACAGCTCTTGGGAGGCTGAAGAGAAAAGTAGATGTAACCAGGGGACCCCCAAAACAAATATTCCCAGATTTTACATACAGTTCTGGAATCTAACTCACAGTGTTGTTGAGGAGTAGGTGAGTTAATACAGGTGAAGTGCTTAACATGGTACCTAAGACAGTAGTAAGCATTCAATAAGCCTCAGCTATTTATTATCAGATGTGCCCAAGGTAGTGGCCCACATTCTACCCACGTCCCTTCGTTCCCACTAACTCAGTGTATCTGAGAGGTCCTGTATCACTGTCGTATATTTACTTCGTGAATTGCTCATAAACATCCTGATATCTTGCAGAAAAAGCTTGTGGAATCAACTCTGTTGAGGAATATATTTTTAAAGCTCATTTTCAAACATTTTAAAAGTAAGAAGTTTGTGGTGAGAGAATTCAAACCTGACTGAAGAGTATAAAGTAGGAGGTAACTCTTCTTCCCACCCTTGTCCTGATTCCCAGTGCCATTTACCATTTTCTTGGATATCCTTCTAGAACTTTAAAACACACTTATGCAGATGTACTGGAGTTGAAAACATTACCTTTGAAATATGCTAGGTCTTTTTTATTAACCAGTCTTCCTCCACGCTGCCTGCTTCCTCCTTACGGTGGCGCAGTGGAGGTGGGAAATGGATTTGGATTCAAGCCTGGGCCTCTGGCCTCGTGGCATCCTCTGTGCTTTGGGTTTGGCTGGGCTAGTCTTGGGCCTGTGTCTGTTGAGTAAGTCTGAAACTGATGAACTTGTAGGCTGTGCTCCCAAGGGAAACCTCACTCAGAGGTGATCCATGATTTCATGGAGCCACCATGTGAGTCTTGGACTTGTCACCTCCTTGACACACGTGGCCAGCTGTCTCCTGTCACCACTGGCTCCTGCTACATCTTCCTGAGAGTCAAGGACGACCCTGAAATGCTCTCCTGCAACTGGAAAACGCCAGTGTGCTGTGCTGATGCACTTCCGTTCAGGACGGGGCCTCTGGCTATGGAGGTACCCCCTGCCTTCTAAGAGTTCCTGGTGGGAGTGTAGTACGTGCTGGGAGTGGCTTTTGCTTTCCCCTTAACAGGCATAACTCTGCCCCCCTTTGCCTTTCTGTAATTCCAGCCCACTGTGGGGGATGAGGATCCATGATGCCAAGAAGCATCTTCTTTCTTCTTTGCACACTTCCCCTAAAGGCAGGAGGGGACTCCCCTTATATCCAGCTTTCCTCCTGCTCTGCTCCTCCTGCCTCCTAAGGCCACACTAGTGGAATGGCTGCTAGGAAGGAAATGAAAGCACATTGGTTGCATGTCTTTAAAACATTACATCCACTGCATGACTCAGTATGTCTGTCTGTCCGTCGATCTAGCCATTCAGTCATTCATGTAACTTTTCCCTATGAAGTGTTTTGCAACTTGCTTTTGCACTGATGAATATCCCTTGATGATCTTTCCATTGTAGCAGTTAGAAGAGGACTTTGGCTGTTTAGAGTTTTGTTGTATGGCTATATCAAAGTTTATTTACTCATTTTCTTATTGACTGACATAGATTATTTATGGTTACGCAAGTATGTCTGAAAAACTCTTCATGCTCTCTGCTCATATTTTCTTTCTTTTTCCTTTGCAAATTCCTTTATTTGTCACCTCATGCACAAACAACAATGTGTCAGTTAAGAGTTTCTTATGCCTGGTGAGTCCTCCAGCTGCTGCCCATTCTTCCTTTACACTTATAATCCTTTGCTTGACAATCTTGACAACAGAAATACAGGATTGTGGTTTCAGGGGAGGGAGCAGCAGCAATGGCATATTAGTGTTCAAATCCCCAGGTGCCTCTTTTTTCCTTAAGTGCATATTCTCAGTCCTGGGTAAGAGAGGCACATTTTTGGACAGGATTGGCATTTCTTCTTTGCCCAGAGGAAAGGAAGGAAAGTAGAACTCTATGGCTGAATGGGTAGGGTAAACCTGAATATAATTGCTTTCACGATTTGAAATTTTATTCTCCCACATAAAAGAGGTCTAGAAGTAGGTGACAAGTCCAAGGCTCACATGGTGGCTCCATGAAATCATGGTTCCTCCTATCTTTCTGTTCCATCTGTATATATGCTACCTCCAGAGCATGTATTTCCACCATGAGCTGAAGGCAGATGCTTAACCAACTGAGCCACCCAGGTGCCCCTCAAGAAGCCTTTTCTAATTCCTTGGCATTAATATCCTCCCTACTGAGCTCACAGTTCCTTGAGGGCCCTGCTGTCATAGTTTATTACACTGTGTCAGCATAGTTAATGTATGAGTCTGTCTTCCCCCAGTAGACCCTGAGCTCCTTGAGGGCAGGACAGCGAGTTTACCACTCAGCCTCTTATGTGTAGAAGAATCCTCATTACTGTTTCTGAGATGAATGAATAAATGAATGAATGAATGACAATGTTCAGTACTTTGATCCAGAGGAAGAGTAAGAAAGAATTTCCCTGATGGAAATTCTTTTTGGTGATGGAAGACCTATACACAGCCATATCATGATGAAGATGTCATCCTACTTCATCAAAGCATATAGCATGCCTGAAATTGCTGCTATACTAAACCTTCAAATAGCAGCTCTGTGGTTAAGATCGTCAAGGGAGAAAATCTGAGTTTGTGCAGCTGAAGGGATTCGTGAGACCCCACGAAGAAAATGGTAGGCTTTCTATCATGGTTTATTTTTAAATAGGAACAGGTCTGTGGCACTAATCCCATTTGAATTCTGGAGCTCTGTTTAGCGGAAAGATGAGCCAGGAACCTCAAGTTACATTTGTTGTTAAAGTTTGACCAGACACTTGGTGTAAGTGTGTGTCATGCATGACTTTGCTTAAGTAATTAACATTCCTGTCAAGGCTCCTTAAAAGGGTCCTGTGTTGTAGAGCCCCTCAAAAGACTGGTTGAAACTTTGAACTCCCAGCTTCTCCATTTATTGCAATTACTGATATGCTTAAGTTTCATTTTTCTAAAAAAATACAAAAGGCATTAGATCTTGTAGGAGAAAAATGTTTATTCTTAAGAGAATTGAGCTTGGAAAATGGGGCAATTTCGAAATGAAGATGTTAAGTATAGACATGGTATTAGAGGATGTGGTGGTGGAAAAAGTTTAAAGATCGTTTTTAAGTTAGGAAAAGAGAAGAATTCATGTGACTATGAGAATAGCTTTCAGATATCTTACGAACTATGAGGAGGCTAAGCAGTTTGATGCACCATAGGGCTGCACTGGCATTTAATTACCTCCTTTTCTTTCTTTTCTTTCCTCCTTTTTCCTCTCTTTCCCCTTCTTTCCTCCTTCCTCCATCCGTCCCTCCTTTTCTTTATTCTTTCTCCCCTTTCAACTCCTATTAGATGCCATTAAGATTGTAAGGTCTGTCAGAGCAGAGGATGGATCTAACTTGTTGATAGAGGTCCTTTTGAATGAATGGAGGAAGGGATGGATGCTTGCAGTGTGCCAAGCGCTGGGGACTATCAAGGTGAAAGATGAAATTTAGAAGGGAAAAATAACAGTTCCCTGCAACATGGAGACATCGTACATGGAGATGCATGCACAGGGGCCGCTAAACGGAGCAGAAGGAGAGGGGCAGCATCACTCCTAGCTACAGAAGGAAGAAGGAGACAGGGGCAGAGAGCCTCTCTAGAGTTGGTGATGATTTAACTGTCTTGAATAGTGATTAGGTGTCCATCAGGTAAGTGAGTGGAGGGAGTGTCTCAGGTGGAACCAAGTGTGAGCAAAGGCCTGGAGGTGAGAGCATCATCGCATAGGCTGTGATCCCACATTATTTCTGTGTTTCCTGTGGGGAAGTGCAGGGCAGTGGTGGGAGGTGGTGCTGGGAGAAGTCAGTGGGGCCCCACAATATGTGCCAAGTGAAAGATGTGGGTTTTTTCTGGGAATAATAGACACATGATGGATCTTAAGCAAGAAGTTTTAAGGGTGCCTTTGAGGAGAAAAAGAAAATTTGGAAGCTGTTCATTAGACTAGACAAGATGGTTCAGTAAAACCAGGTAAAGGCCCAAACTTGGATATGGTAGAGGATGAAGAGAGGAGGTAGATTTGAGAAGTATTAGGACTTACTGCCTGATCACCTTGGTTGACTAGGTAGAGTATGGTGCCTTGTGTCCTAGACAGTGAATTTCTCAATAATAGATGCCATGTGTTATCTTTATACCCTTAATGCCTAGATCAGTATCTGGCACCTAGTAAAGTTTTAATTTGAATGATGTTTATTTAATGAGTGCTTTAATTAATTCATTAATTATAGTAACCCACGTACTGTATGTGTTAAAGAGTGCTAGTTGACTCCGATACTCATTTCTCTTTTAGAAAAAGAACTGTGATTTGTAGCTGTGTACATTGCCTCCCAGCTAAAAAAAAAAAAACGCTACATTTTCCAGTGGCCTTTACACCTAGGTGTGGTCATGTGACTAAGTCCTAGCTAATGAGTACAAGTGCTATTTGGAACTCAAAGAAAGTCTTTTGCAAGAAGAGGAAGCACCCTTGGCTTCTCCCCTTCCACTCCCTGTTGTCTGGAAGGCAGATTTGGTGTGTAGGGTGTCAGCATCCATCTTTCTGAGGACAGTGGAGCAGTGAGATAGAGGCAATCTGGGTCCCTTCTATAAAGGCGGACATAGCTGTCTGAATTCAGTTTATTCATTCCATCCGTTCTTCATCAAATATTTATGAAAGTCCTATTGTACGTCTAGTGCTATATTAGGAGCAAGCGAATCAAAAATAAATAAATCACATTCCTTGTCCCAAAAAGAACCTACAGTTGATTTTCCAGCGTTTTAAAGGAAGAATTTACTTCCCTTCCTACTTCTGAGGTGAGTGTAGATCAACTTGTGAATTTCATCAGTTTGTACAAAATTAATTGTACCCACAGCAGTTGGGCACTTTTGATTGCTCACCCACGTGGTGTTGCTAACACATGGTGCTCTGATTTTGGTTGTGAATCTTGGTTTCTGAACGTGTGCTGGCACATCTCAACTACTTGGTTTGAGTTTCAACCCTTGGCTGTATGGGCTGGAGGCATGACCTGAAGCTTTGGCAACTTTTAAAAAAACAGTATGAGTTTCTCAGCGGGCATGAAGAGGCTCACCATTCAAAACCTAGGGTTAAGGGTTCACTTAGGTGTTTACTTTGTGTTCAAATTTCCCCATGGCCTTATGCCCTAACAGGTACGAGGAAATGGAAGATTATCTAGTATGAATTGCTACTGTTTCATGAGCCCTTCTTAATACTTTATGCACTTGACCCACCATCAGTTATTTTATTCTAACAACTCCATGAAGAAGTATCATCATCCGTACTTTACAGATGAAGAAATTGAAGTTTGGAGAAGTTAAGAAATCCCAGGTCTTCATGACTCCAAAGCTTCCCACTGAACTCTCCTGCTTCCTTAGGTGACTTTAGATGTATACACTTACAATCTATCCCTGGTGAGGCTAGACAGGAAGTGCTAGACCACCTGGCTTCTTTGGACTAGTTCATGGTGACGGTGGCTAGTAGTGGCTGGCTATTATCACAAATAGTGTTGTCACTGGAAACTTCAGTAACAGTGTTCTTACATTTAACATTTTCCCAGACATTACATTTGTTTAAGAGGACACCCCCAACTTGTTAAACCTCTCTGAGCAAACTGATCATAATTTGTAGTATTTTCTTTAAAAGAAGGAAAACCGAACCCTGGGTTTCTGGAAGCCCATAAAGGCAAAGTGAGGACTCTTCTCCCAGGGACTTGCGGAGATACACATCACAGCCTCTGAGAATCAGAAGTGTTTAGAAAGATTATTTTATGCTCTTGTGTTTTATTGCTTCATTCAGTATAATCCCAGTGCCTTAGTCTGTTTGGGCTGCTGTGAAAAAAAACAAAAAAACACCATAAACTGGGTGGCTTATAAACAACAGAATTTTATTCCTTACAGTTTTGGAAGCTGGAAGTCCAAGATCAGGGTGCTGGGAGGTTCAGTGTCTGGAGAAGGCTTGCTTCCTGATTCATACATGACTATCTTTTTGTTAGACTTCACGTGACAGTAGGGGTGGGACTTCTTTCTAGGGGCACTAATCCCAATTATGAGGGCTCTACCCTCATGACCTAATCACTCCCAAAGGCCCTACCTGCTAACGCCATCACACTGGGCATTAGGTTTTAACATAGGAATTTGGGGGGAACACAACTATTCAGTGCATAGGACCCAGAGCTCTACTTCTTGTGTGTAGGCACTCAGTTTGTATTAGATCATTTGCATATCAAAGATGAGAGCTCCTTTTTGGAGACCTTCAGATTTCAAATTAGTTAACAAAATAAATTAAGCTTGAGGAACTCCTAAAGTAAATAGGGGAAGCTGTGGTTCTAAAAATGAATATCACAGGAGCTTTGGAGTCTAACAGACATGGATTCTAATTCCATTTCCCCTGCTAGCCAGTTGTATAGCCTTGGGCAAGTCACTAAACCTCTCAGCCTCAGTTTATTCCTCTTTAAAGTGGGGATATGACTATTAGCCATGGTACCCTCAGAGGATTGCTATGGGGACTGAATCCTACAGCCGTAGGTCCAGCTTGAGCGCAGTGCCTGGCACGGGGTAAACGTCGAATGCCTGTCACCCACAATTAGTTTTCATTATGATCTTCATGCTTGATCATGTAACGTCTCGGTTGTAGTAAAAACCAGTTAGCTCTTTTGCACGTTGCCAAACAAGTAGACAGGCCTAAAATGCTGAGCAACTGGAGACGCTGCTTTTTTGGTTCAGTTACCCAGAACTGTCAAAGCAACAGCCGGAATCTCCTCCATTGAGCGTCAGCTGAGCATGTCAAGATATGCCTCCTGGGTCTCCTGTGTGTGGCACCCTCATGGCCTGCAGGACACACCCGAGCTCAGCGTGTTGACAGAGTCACGACTGTGGCTTTTCACGAGAACAGTCTGTTCTACCCGAAGTCTTTAAGTTTTGCACGGGGATAAACAGAGGCCTAGGTTTGTAAAATTGCATGCTGGGTAATTTGGGAGGGAGGTATGATCTACTTTAGGACTGCAAAAACTTACCTCGTCTGAGGTGAGTTTTTAGATTGGAGGAAGCTAAGGGAAGGCTGCCCTGATCCCATGCCCTCAACTCACAGTCTGGCCTGTGGGTGATACTCTCAACCAAGTAGTCCTAATTTAGAGCCACTTTTTTCTATTTTGTAATTAGTAATTTGTAATTTTTCTTTGACTGCCTCCGAAAACCTCCCAACTGAGAAAGAAAATAGAATTGTTTCAGGTTAGTCAAATTCTAGTCAAATTCCCTTTCAACTGAGGGAATTGGCACTGCATATTGTGAAACTAATTTCCTTAACTGGAGAATGACCAAGCATTGAACCAGTTGGTCTACAAGGTTCTTAACTTAGATCAATTTCCTGTGCCAGATGATACCACCTTGCCAGCAAGTCTTCACGTCTTGTTTTTCAAAGACCTTTATTTTTCCTACTTACACGGTTGCAGTCTACTTTGATTAGGTGCTGCCTAATCAGACTGGATTCTCTAAGCTCTATGAAGTTTAGTTATTTGGCCCCATCAGCTGTGGGATTTCTCAGATTAGTTCCTAAAAGGACTTGCTTTGATTTCGTAGAAGCTCAATCTAAATGAATTACTGTAAGTGAAGGGGTTAGAACGATGCTCCACACGTAGTAACTGCTCAGTAAATGTGAGCAATTATGGTTGTTTTTATTAGTCTGTTATTTTATGAAACCTGGTGGATGTAATTATTTATGTCCTGTATCCAGTTTTGGGAATAAGTGTAAGAAATTCCCGTTCCTTCTTAAGAAATAACATAATTAGAACCCAAGTTGAGAAAAAAACAATTTTCCTAAGATGGAAGGTGACTGAGTAGAGATAATGTCCTTTGGAGGAGAATGGATATCAATTCCTTTAACAGCTCCTCCTCTTGTTCTCCCCTTGCCACACCCTGCCACTGTCATCAACCCTGTTGTGTTCACCTCTGGATTTCCAGAACTTAATGCAGTATCTGGCATGTACAAGATGGTTAGTAAGCATTGACCTGACTAATTCTGCCCTGATCCTCTGCCATTTACTATTTGTGTGCCTTTATCACTGAAGTGGGAGTTGAAGTCTTTCTCTCAGGACTTCAGCTTTCTCGTTCATGCAATGGGAGAGGGGTTTGCACTAGAGGATGTCCTGAGTCCCTCCTGCCTCTGGCACGTCATGATCCCCTGTGGCATTCGGGTTCCCGTAGCTGGTGGTGTGAGCCTAACAGGTTATGAGTAAACATTCATGTGAAGATGAGGTAGAGATCTACATGTTTTTGTTTTTGTTTTTGTTTTTGTTTTAATGCAAGTTTTTTGTTTGTTTTTTTAATCCTGGAAAGTGAATTAGGCAGAAATCTGTTTGGGAAGTTCCTCTTACAACTGACGCATGAATTCCTCATTGCGTTTTGTATCTTTAGGCCTTCGGAAATTGGTAGGAGTATGTATGTGTGTGTGTATATATATATATATATATATATGTATATGTATATGTATATGTATATGTATATGTATATGTATGTATGCATGCATGTATATGTATGTATATGTATGTGTGTATATGTATGTATATATGTATATGTATGTATCTGTGTGTATATATGTATGTATGTATGACTATGTGTATATATCTGTGTATACTTTTGCATCTGTTTGTAATTTATAGGTAGATGGTAAGAATTTTTTTTCTGTCGGATCAAAGAAGGTTGAATAATAATTAAGTTGTATTTAACCTGGTAATTCACTTTTAGGAATCTGTTTTAGAGAAATGGCCTAGAATGTAGATATTTTATGGGCAAAGTTATTAATAACAATCTTCTAGTACTGAAAAACTGGATACAAAACAAATGCTTAGCAGTAGGGGAGTGATTATAGAAATTTGGCACAGATAATAATATACATATAATAGAATACTATATACATATGATAGAATACTATATTAGGAAGCATTATACAAAGATATTTTGTTCAGTGTATAGAACAGGAAAGGAGGAGCCCCTGGGTGGCTCAGTCGGTTAAGCGTCCGACTCTTGGTCTCAGCTTAGGTCTTGATTCCAGGGTCGTGAATTCAAGCCTGGCTTTGGGCTCCACACTGGATGTGGAGCCTATTTAAAAAAAAAAAAAAAAGGAAAAGAAATAACCTCAAATGATAATAATGATTATTTCTGGATAGTAGGATTATGAAATATTTTTATCCTCTTATTAATGCTTCTCCTTCTAAGTTTTTTTTTAAACCATATGTACTATTTTTCTTGTGAAAAATCTAAAATTTAAAAACCTTATCTAAAAACAGAACTTTGTCTAGGTAAATATTTAGATATTTATACACTTATTTATATATTTAGATAAATCTTACCTAAATATAGAGGAACCTTACCTAAAATGTGGATATTTCTGTAACAAACACTCAAAATAGCAGTGCTGATTTCCTTGTGTGCCAGAAAAGAGTGAGATGAATTGAACAATCCCACTGCCAACTTTACTGCGCACACCCACCAGTTTCATGCTTGGCAGCAGGCCCTTCCCTAAAAGACCCTAACTGTGGCATCCAATAGACTGCCTGGCCGGGGTCCCTGTCCATCACACTGTGGTTGCAGGTGGAAGGAGAAGGTCACCCTGTACGTGGTTCTGCCAGTGACCACAGAGACACAGCCAGTGTGTGTCCGAGGCTACAGGAATTTGCTCAACCTAGAGCTCAGTTTGCAGACCCAGGAAATCATAAAATGACTGAATAATTTCCCATGAAGTGTTTTGTGATGAGGAGTATTAAACAGGCCCTTCCTTGGAATCCTGGAGTTATAGAACAGTCAGAGAACCTTCCATAGCACTTTACTCCAAATCCTCTATTCTTCTCTCTATTCATGGGTGGTGGTTGGCGGAGGGGAGAATCCTGTTTGGAATCATCCAGATTACTGTGGCTGTGCCACTTTCTGGTTGTGTGACCTTAGACACTTCACTCAAGAAATAGTCATGGAGTTGCTGCCTTGTGCCAGGCTCTGTGCCAGGTGCTGGGAATAAAAAAATCAACAAGATGAAGGACCTGCCCTCACAAAGTTTAATGCCCTCAGGGGTGGAGGGAGATATGGACATGTTATTTCACTTCATAGGCAACCCCTGTTTTGACCTTTCCACTAAATTCTGCTGTTCCTCATGGTTTGGTCTCTATTTTGCAGTCTCACATGAGAGTTTCGTGCCCTCTCTTCACTCCAGGGACTACCTCCTGAGTGATGACGTCCCATCTGTATGTCTAGCCTGGGTGGCTCTTTTGAGCTACAGACTCATGGAGCCTATTGTTAGTTACCCTTGAGAGTCTAAGGACGATCCAAAACTCCGCTTATCCAAAACTGAATTTGGTGTCATCACCCCACCTCCCCACCAAAACTGGCTTCTATCCTGTGTTCCCCATCTCCATAAATAGCCCTGTTGTCCATCCCTGTGTCCGAACCAGAAATCAATCTCTATGCTTCCGTTTTCTTGTCTGCCATCCACATCTAACAGCCCACCAGCAGATTCCCTCTCCTACGGAGATAGTGTTCATTTTGGTCCCCTTCTCTTTACCCTAGTTTCTGCTTCTTTTCTTCAGGTTCTTTTCTTCACAGTCCAGACAATTGCTGTAACTCTGATTACATCGTTCCTCTGCATAGCACCCCTTCTGGCTCCCCAGTGCCGTCAGAATAAGATTTAGTCTCTTCAACATGTCTCTGTTGACTTTTCCAGTCTCACTTCCTACTCCCTTCTTCCTTAAATCTCAAAGCTTCAGCCACTCCTTCCCTCATATATGTGGACCACTCCATTTCATTCTTTAGATCTTGGGTCAGATGTTATTTACTCCAGGAAATTTTGCTCAAATTCCCAAATCTGGGTTGGGTTCCTCTCCTTGTTCCCATAGCCCCCTATCCATCACTGTGTTTATCACTGTTAGGACACTGTTTGGTCCGTCTTTCTCATCAGAAGACCATGGGCTCTTTGGGGGCACAGATATAACACTTTGTGTTTCTAGAATCTAGTCCAGTGAGAGGTAATCAATTACTTATTAATAGGTAATAAAACTTAACAAATACTGATTAAAAATAATTCTTTCTTTCTCTGGACCGTATTAATCTGGGCATAAGGACAAGGTCAGAATAATAATAACAGAACAATTATTTTGTTTTCTTGGTCCTTCCTTGGCCCAAACCCTGGATGTACCTCTTTCTTCCTTTAGAAGATGCTCCAGGCTCTCTGGCAAGCTAACCTCGGGTAGTCCACTTTTACAGGCCCTGCCTGGATGTGACTGAACCCTAAGATCAACCACACTTAAAACTGGAATAAAACTAACCATACGTGGAGCTGCTGTATAAGATTCTGATGAGAAGGAGGGGAAGCTGAAATAATACCTGGCATTTGTTGAGAGCTTCTTATATGCCAAACACCATTTGAACTGCTTTATGTGAATTATTTTGATCCTCCCAACAACTCTAGGAGGTAAGGATTATTCCCATTGTGCAGGTGAGAAAACTAAGATCCAGAGAAATTAAGTAACCTGCCTTAGGGCACAGAGCAGAGCGTGATGGAACCAGATCCAGCAGTCTGATTCCAGGGCCCACAGTATTAACCAGCATAATTACTGCTTCCCAGGCTGAGCTCTGAAGCTCTGACCTATGTTTCTCTGGTTCTCAGGAGCAAAAGCTGGGTCTGTGGGCCATAAGGCATTCACTGTTTTGGGTCTTCCTCTCCCTCAAACACTATCCCTGCTTGTCCTTGGTCCCTGCCAATCCAGATGGGGTCAGCCCCTCTCTCAAAGCCCTCTGTGGTGCCATTCTTACCTCCTGCATCGATGTGCATATTCTTCGTGGGAGGCAGAATAGCAGAGTGGTTAAACAGCAGACTTGGAATTGAGACTACCTGGGCTCAAACCAACCGCTTATTAGATCTATGACCTTGGGCAAATTATTTACCTTCCCTATGCCTCACTCTCCTGATCTATAAAATGAAGATACTAATAACATCCTGGACCCCATAGGCTGTTGTAAGGATTACAGGAATTAATGTTATGTTACATGTTTAGAACGAGGCTTGGCATATCATAAGCCCTAAGTGTGTGCCTTAGTGTTTTCATAATTTAAAATGATCTTGTTAATTTTTATTCCAACTGTTCTTAGGATGCTTTGAGTATTAAGCACCAGGGTAGCTCTACTACTGTCTGAGATGTAGAAATCTATCAGTTCTTTCATTTCATTATGGGCTTTAAATATATATATATATATGTATATATATGTATTATCCAGAAATATAAAAATAAATCATCTGCAAAACCCCACATGAAAGGTTTTCATAAATCTTGTGAAAGTTGGGCCAAGTTTAAAGATCGATGCCTATATTGATTTAAAGCCCTTTATTGTGGACATTCTAAGGGGGTGCTTATAGAAGGGAGGATCTGAAATGGTCTGGCTAGCAGTGTGTGTGGGTGTGTGGGGAGGGTCACTGGGACTATGGTCTTTTATCTACCTGATGGATGTGAATAAGAGGAATTATCTTAGGCTTAAGGGGAACCTGAAGATTATAAAGCCCTTGTCTTGCTCACACCAACAGTCGCAGGCAGTATATTGTATGTCATCAGGTTCTGGGTTCTTAGCCTGGCGTTCATGGTCTGCACTCCCTGTCCTAATCAAACCCACCTTGCTACTCTGTACCCTTCCATGCTTACCCTTTTTTCTGCCTAGAATTTTCTCACTCATATCTCAATTAAGACCCGAGCCTCTGTGCGTCTTAGTTAAAGCCCATTTTCTTCCTGAAGCTTTTTCTGAGCCCTTTGGCCTGCTGTATTCTCTTCCTTCTTTGCACTATACCTACCTCTCTTATGCATATTTTCACTTTCTAATTTTGTTGTGCTTCTAGGGAATTTCCCACTAGCCTGGGCTCTCGAATACATTATCTCATTTAACTCTTAAAACAATCTTATGAGGTATTATCATCCTTACTTTCTTGATGAGGAAGCCCAGGCCCAGAAATGTTAAATGATTTGCCTAAAGACACAAAGCTAAGTCAGACTCCAACTCTGGTATTCTTTTTTCTGCCCCAGACTCCTCCTTGAAGTCATATGCATGTCCTGCTCAATTTTGTATCCCTCTGGAATACGTAGCACAGCTTCAGGCTTAATGAATTTCTTTTTTCATTCAACTCATGTTTATTGAAGCTATGATGTGTTACTTATGTCTTGGGTCCTGGCATTAAACAAATATAGATATTTGTGGGAAGAAAGAAGATAATGTGGTTAATGGCATTTGTATTTTACGTAGTGAAATGCGTTTCCTAGGATTCACAAACTCAGATGCCAACAGGACAGGCAGGTGGTTGAGTTAAGAAAGTTGGATGTAATCCACTATGGAGTGATGTGGATTCATGATAACCAGACATCAATACTCTGTCTAGTGGAAGGTGACCATTACTTAACTCCAGCCAGTTATTGCCCCATTAGAATGTGGACCTAGTGTGATGAGATTTTCAGTTGTTTCAAGAAAACTGGAAATCCAGACATACTTGTAAAATTTCCTTATATTCAGTGTTAGCAGCTAATTTAATTTTTTTAAATTTTTTATTGTTATGTTAATCACCATACATTACATCATTAGTTTTTTATATACTGTTCCATGATTCATTGTTTGTGCATAACACCCAGTGCTCCACGCAGAACGTGCCCTCTTTAATACCCATCACCAGGCTAACCCATCCTCCCACCCCCCTCCCCTCTAGAACCCTCAGTTTGTTTTTCAGAGTCCATCATCTCTCATGGTTCATCTCCCCCTCCTATTTACCCCCCTTCATTCTTCCCCTCCTGCTATCTTCTTCTTCTTTTTTTTTCTTAACATATATTGCATTATTTGTTTCAGAGGTACAGATCTGTGATTCAGCAGTCTTGTACAATTCACAGCGCTCACCATAGCTCATACCCTCCCCAGTGTCTATCACCCAGCCACCCCATCCCTCCCACCCCACCCATACTCCAGCAACCCTCAGTTTGTTTCCTCAGATTAAGAATTCCTCATATCAGTGAGGTCATATGATACATGTCTTTCTCTGATTGACTTATTTCACTCAGCATAACACCCCCCAGTTCCATCCACATCATTGCAAATGGCAAGATCTCATTCCTTTTGATGGCTGCATAATATTCCATTGTGTGTGTGTGTGTGTGTGTGTGTGTGTGTGTGTGTGTGTGTGTGTGTGTATACCACATCTTCTTTATCCATTCATCTGTTGATGGGCATCTTGGGTCTTTCCACAGTTTGGCTATTGTGGGCATTGCTGCTATAAACATTGGGGTGCACGTACCCCTTCGGGTCCCTACATTTGTATCTTTGGGGTAAATACCCAGTAGTGCAATTGCTGGATCATATGGTAGCTCTATTTTCAACTTTTTGAGGAACCTCCATACTGTTTTCCAGAGTGGCTGCACCAGCTTGCATTCCCACAAACAGTGTAGGAGGGTTCCCCTTTCTCTGCATCCCCACCAACATCTGTCCTTTCCTGACTTCTTAATTTTAGCCATTCTGACTGGTGTGAGGTGGTATCTCATTGAGGTTTTGATTTGGGTTTCCCTGATGCCAAGTGATGTTGAGCACTTTTTCGTGTGTCTGTTGGCCATTTGGATGTCTTCTTTGGAAAAATGTCTGTTCATGTCTTCTTCCCATTTCTTGATTAGATTATTTGTTCTTTGGGTGTTGAGTTTGATAAGTTCTTTATAGATTTTGGATACTAGCCCTTTATCTGATATGTCATTTGCAAATATTTTCTCCCATTCTGTCGGTTGTCTTTTGGTTTTGTGGACTGTATCTTTTGCTGTGCAAAAGCTTTTTATCTTGATGAAGTCCCAATAGTTCATTTTTGCCCTTGCTTCCCTTGCCTTTGGCAATGTTTCTAGGAAGAAGTTGCTGTGGCTGAGGTCAAAGAGGTTGTTGCCTGTGTTCTCCTTTAGGGTTTTGATGGACTCCTGTCTCACGTTTAGGTCTTTCAACCATTTGGAGTCTATGTTTGTGTGTGGTGTAAGGAAATGGTCCAGTTTCATTCTTCTGCATGTGGCTATCCAATTTTCCCAACACCATTTGTTGAAGAGACTGTCTTTTTTCCATTGGACATTCTTTGCTGCTTTGTCGAAGATTAGTTGACCATAGAGTTGAGGGTCCATTTCTGGGCTCTCTATTCTGTTCCATTGATCTATGTGTCTGTTTTTGTGGCAGTACCATAGTGTCTTGATGATGACAGCTTTGTAATAGAGCTGGAAGTCCGGAATTGTGATGCCGCCAGCTTTGCTTTTCTTTTTCAAGATTCCTCTGGCTATTCAGGGTCTCTTCTGGTTCCATACAAATTTTAGGATTATTTGTTCCATTTCTTTGAAAAAAGTGGATGGTATTTTGATGGGGATTGCACTGAATGTGTAGATTGCTCTAGGTAGCATTGACATCTTCACAATGTTTGTTCTTCCAATCCATGAGCATGGAACGTTTTTCCATTTCTTTGTGTCTTCCTCACTTTCTTTCATGAGTATTTTATAGTTTTCTGAGTACAGATCCTTTGCCTCTTTGGTTAGATTTATTCCTAGGTATCTTATGGTTTTGGGTGCAGTTGTAAAGGGGATCGACTCCTTGATTTGTCTCTCTTCTGTCTTGTTGTTAGTGTATAGGAATGCCACTGATTTCTGTGCATTGATTTTATATCTTGCCACTTTACTGAATTTCTGTATGAGTTCTAGCAGTTTTGGGGTGGACTCTTTTGGGTTTTCCACATAAAGGATCATATTATCTGCAAAGAGTGAGAGTTTGACTTCCTCTTTGCCGATTTGGATGCCTTTGATTTCTTTTTGTTGTCTGATTGCCTTGGCTAGGCTAATACTGTGTTGAATAGCAGTGATGAGAGTGGACATCCCTGCCGCATTCCTGACCTTAGGGGGAAAGCTCTCAGCTTTTCCCCATTGAGAATGATATTCGCTGTAGGTTTTTCATAGATGGCTTTTATGATATTGAGGTATGTACCCTCTACCCCTATACTCTGAAGAGTTTTGATCAAGAAAGGATGCTGTACTTTGTCAAATACTTTTTCTGCATCTATTGAGAGGATCATATGATTCTTGTTCTTTCTTTTGTTAATGTATTATAACATGTTGATTGATTTGCAGATGTTGAACCAGCCTTGCAGCCCAGGGATAAATCCCACTTGGTCCTGGTGAATAATCCTTTTAATGTACTGTTGGATCCTACTGGCTAGTATTTTGGTGAGAATTTTTGCATCCATGTTCATCAAGGATATTGGTCTGTAATTCTCCTTTTTGATGGGGTCTTTGGTTTGGGGATCAAGGTAATGGTGGCCTCATAAAATGAGTTTGGAAGTTTTCCTTCCATTTCTATTTTTTGGAACAGTTTCAGGAAAATAGGTATTAATTCTTCTTTAAATGTGTGGTAGAATTCCCCTGGGAAGCCATCTGGCCCTGGGCTTTTGTTTGTTGGGAGATTTTTGATGGCTGCTTCAATTTCCTTAGTGGTTATAGGTCTGTTCAGGTTTTGTATTTCTTCCTGGTTCAATTTTGGTAGTTGATACATCTCTAGGAATGCATCCATTTCTTCCAGGTTATCTAATTCGCTGGCATAGAGTTGCTCATAATATGTTTTTATAATTGTTTCTATTTCTTTGGTGTTGGTTGTGATCTCTCCTCTTTCATTCATGATTTTGTTGATTTGGGTCATTTCTCTTTTCTTTTTGATAAGTCTGGCCAGGGGTTTATCAATCTTGTTAATTCTTTCAAAGAACCAGCTCCTAGTTTCATGGATCTGTTCTACTGTTCTTTTGGTTTCTATTTCATTGATTTCTGCTCTGATCTTTATTATTTCTCTTCTCCTGCTGGGCTTAGGCTTTATTTGCTGTTTTTTCTCCAGCTCCTTTAGGTGTAGGGTTAGGTTGTGTATTTGAGACCTTTCTTGTTTCTTGAGAAAAGCTTGTATTGCTATATACTTTCCTCTCAGGACTGCCTTTGCTGTATCCCAAAGATTTTGAACAGTTGTGTTTTCATTTTCATTGGTTTCCATGAGTTTTTTTAATTCTTCTTTAATTTTCTGGTTGACCCATTCATTCTTTAGTAGGATGCTCTTTAGCCTCCATGTATTTGAGTTCTTTCCGACTTTCCTCTTGTGATTGAGTTCTAGTTTCAAAGCATTGTGGTCTGAAAATATGCAGGGAATAATCCCAATCTTTTGGTACCGGTTGGGACCTGATTTGTGACCTAGGATGTGATCTGTTTTGGAGAATGTTCCATGGGCACTAGAGAAGAATGTGTATTCCGTTGCTTTGGGATGGAATGTTCTGAATATGTCTGTGAAGTCCATTTGGTCCAGTGTGTCATTTAAAGTCTTTATTTCCTTGTTGATCTTTTGCTTAGATGATCTGTCCATTTCAGTGAGGGGGGTGTTAAAGTCCCCCACTATTATTGTACTGTTGTCAATGTGTTTCTTTGCTTTTGTTATTAATTGCCTTATATAATTGCCTGCTCCCACATTAGGGGCATAGATATTTACAATTGTTAGGTCTTCTTGTTGGATAGACCCTTTAAGTAGGATATAGTGTCCTTCCTTATCTCTTATTACAGTCTTTATTTTAAAATCTACTTTGTCTGATAGAAGGATTGCCACCCCAGCTTTGTTTTGGTGTCCATTAGCATGGTAAATGGTTTTCCACCCCCTCACTTTCAATGTGGGGGTGTCTTTGGGTCTGAAATGAGTCTCTTGCAGACAGCATATCGATGGGTCTTATTTTTTAATCCAATCTGATAGCCCGTGTCTTTTGATTGGGGCTTTGAGCCCATTTACATTCAGGGTAACTATTGAAAGATATGAATTTAGTGCCATTGTATTGCCTGTAAGGTGACTGTTACTGTACATTGTCTGTGTTCCTTTCTGGTCTATGCTGCTTTTAGGTCTATGCTCTCTTTGCTTAGAGGACCCCTTTCAATATTTCTTGTAGGGCTCGTTTCTTGTTTGCAAATTCCTTTAGTTTTTGTTTGTTCTGGAAGCTTTTTATCTCTCCTTCTATTTTCAATGATAGCCTAGCTGGATATAGTATTCTTGGCTGCATATTTTTCTCGTTTAGTGCTCTGAAGGTATTGTACCAGTCCTTTCTGGCCTGCCAGGTCTCTGTGGATAGGTCTGTTGCCAATCTAATGTTTCTGCC
Source organism: Callorhinus ursinus (assembly GCF_003265705.2). Taxonomy (NCBI): domain Eukaryota; kingdom Metazoa; phylum Chordata; class Mammalia; order Carnivora; family Otariidae; genus Callorhinus; species Callorhinus ursinus. The sequence goes on along the minus strand of NW_027397071.1, from coordinate 49,530,687 downwards.
ATTATAGGTTACATATCTCTTCTCCCGAGCTGCTTTCAGGATTTTCTCTTTGTCTCTGAGACTTGTAAGTTTTACTATTAGATATCGGGGTTTTGACCTATTTTTATTGATTTTGAGAGGGGTTCTCTGTGCCTCCTGGATTTTGATGCCTGTTTCCTTCCCCACATTAGGGAAGTTCTCTGCTATAATTTGCTCCAATATACCTTCTGCCCCTCTCTCTCTTTCTTCTTCTTCTGGGATCCCAATTATTCTAATGTTGTTTCGTCTTATCGTATCGCTTATCTCTCGAATTCTGCCCTCATGATCCAGTAGTTGTTTATCTCTGTTTCTCAGCTTCTTTATTTTCCATCATTTGGTTTTCTATATCGCTGATTCTCTCTCCTGCCTCATTTATCCTAGCAGTTAGTGCCCCCATTTTTGATTGCACCTCATTAATAGCCTTTTTGATTTCGACTTGGTTAGATTTTAGTTCTTTTATTTCTCCAGAAAGGGTTTCTGTAATAACTTCCACGCTTTTTTCAAGCCCAGCTCGTATCTTTAAAGTCATGATTCTGTACTCTACTTCCAACATCGCACTAATGTCCGCATCGAGTAGGTCCCTGGCTGATGGTACTACCTCTTGTTCTTTTTGTTGAGGTGATTCTTTTTGTCTTGTCATTTTGTCCAGAGGAGAATAGATGAATGAGAGAACAAAATGCTAACAGGTTAACAATGTCCCCAGAAAATATACTCTAAACAATCAGAGAAGACCTGAAACCAGGGGAAAAGAAAGGGAAAGAAAGAAAAAAGAAAGAGAAAAAGAAAAGAAAAAGATAAAAACAATCAAAAACAGAACAAAACAAAAAAAACAGAATATGATCAAATATGCTCAGGCTGGTGCATAGATCAGTGCCACACACTAGATTTTGGGTATATTTTGGTCTCTTAGAAGAAAGTGCCTCGTAAAATTTTAAAGGAAGAAAGACTTATATATGTACAAAAGGAGGGTTGATAACGGTGAAGGGATGGAATATGACTGTAAAAATGAAAATTATGAAAAATTTTAAAAAAGGAATTGATCAGAAGGTGTTTGAAAAAATAAAGAAGAGGATTAAAAAAAGGAAAGAAAGAATAAAAAAGGGGAAAGAATGTGATCAGGCAGGAGACTGGAAAAAAGCCATACATTAGAGATTTAGGTTATATTTTGATATGTTAGAAGATTGTATCTCAAAATTTTAAAGAGAGAACAATTTATATATATATATGCCAAAAATAAAGGTAACTACTATGAAGGGATAGAATATGACTCTAAAACTGAAAAATAAAATTTTTTTTTAAAAAAGGGATTGATAAGATGTTGGTTGGAAAAGGGAAAAAGAAAAATTAAAAAAAAAAGTTAAAAAAATTAACTTTGAAAGACTAATGAATCATGGTAAAAAAGCCATGAATTCTATGTGCAGTATTCCCGTAGTGCTGGAGTTCTCCCGTTCTCATTGATGGGTAAACTTGGTCTTGGCTGGCTGTTGGTGCTGATCTTCTGGGGGAGGGGCCTGTTGCCATGGTTCCCAAATGTCTTTGCCAGAGGCCGGATTGCCCCGCCCTTGCTGGGTCCAGGCTAAGCAATCTGCTGGGGTTTGCTCTTGGGAGCTTTTGTTCCCTGCAAGCTCTGGTACAGCTTGGGAGGACGAGATTGAAAATCGTGGCCTCCCAATCTCCACCCGGAGGAGCTGAGAACTCAGGGCCCCGCTCCTCAGTGCGCCCCCAGAGAAAAGCAGTCAGTCACTCCTGTCTCCCCGGTCTCTGGCCGCACTCCGTGCTTACCCGGCCTGTGACGGAGCGTTTCTATCTCTGGCACCCAACTGGATGTGGAGTCTCCAAACCCAGCAGATCCCTGCGGTGCACTCCCGCGCTGCTCCTCCCCGGGGAGGGAGGGGAGTCTCCCCGGATCTGCCGCTTGTTGGGTCCCTGCTGGAGGAGCAGTGGCCCGACTGTGCTGCGGATCACGGTTTATGGCAACCCCGAGCTGAGAGCTTGCTCCTCAGCTCCGTCTCCGCAGCCGGCTTCCCCACTCCGATACCTGGGAGCTCTGCTGCACTCAGGCACCCCTGGTCTTTCTGTGACCCCGAGGGTCCTGAGACCACACTGTCCCACAAGGGTTCCACCTCCCACTTAGCCACTGGAGTGACATCCCTCAGTGGAGCCGACTACTAAAAGTTCCGATTTTGTGCTCCGCGGCTTTATTACTTGCCAGAAGCGGCCGCCAGAGGCCCCCTCCCCAGCCGTCTATCCTCCCGAATATCACCTCGGATTCACTTCTCCGCACGTCCTACCTTCCAGAAAGTGGTCGCTTTTCTGTTCAGAGAGTTGCTGCTATTCTTTTCTTCGATCTCCTGTTGGGTTCGTAGGTGTTCAGAATGGTTTGATCTCTATCCAGCTGAATTCCTGAGAACAGACGAAATCCAGGTCTCCTACTCCTCTGCCATCTTTGCAGCTAACTTAATTTTTACAAAAGGACTAAGGAGCTAAATAACACACATCGGGTGGTTACCACGCACCGCCTTGAAAGGCTGCATATGGAGGTTTCTGCGCAGCTCCTGGTGCCTGAGCTCCTGAGGCGGGAGCCTGTGTTGAAGAAGGATCAGGTCCCTCCTCTTCCTCCTCGTCCTCAGTAGCCTGGTTTGGGTCTGCCTCACCTGCAGGCCTGCCTGGCTTTGCTGCAGTCACACCACCTCCTTGCCCCTTGCCCTCTTGGCCTGTTTGAGGGGGTGATGACTGTCCTGTCTCTTCTGAAGAGATCACTGACACTGGATCTTGCTCTCTAATTTAGCTCCTTGTCTTCACTGTGATGAATGAGGCTGAGCAGATGACAACCAGGGATCAGTGGGCAGAAGATCAGAAGCTCCCCCTGGGCTGTCCACAGCATATTTATGACTCTACTGCTTTGCGAAGTTCCACCCATGAGAATGTGGTGTCTGTGGAGAGTGAACTTCTTCCCCCCTGGATACTTCTACTCAGTCACAGTGGGAAAAGAGAGATTTGTACAGGGACTACCAAAGGAGTCAAGGACAACCTGTTTGAAATTTTCTGTGGCTGGTGTACCTCGTAAAATAGGATCCCAACTAAAGGACCCATGGAGTCACTTCTGCTTTGTGATTCGGTAACTATACAGTAATATCGATACTTGTTGAAAGTTTTTTTTTTTTTAAGATTTTATTTGTTTATTTGACACTGAGAGAGAGATAGCAAGAGCAGGTAAGGGGGATTAGGAGAGGGAGAAGCAGGCTTCTCACTGAGCAGGGAGCCCAATGCGGGGCTCAATCCCAGGACCCTGGGATCATGACCTGAGCTGAAGGCAGATACTCAACGACTGAGCCACCCAGGCTCCCTGATACTTGTTGAAAGTCTTAATGGAGGTCGTTATGCTAAGGGGCTCCTGCTTCAGTAAATCATATAGTCCCCAATATCGTGGCACAGGGTTTCTTAAAACATGATTGGAGGAGCATCAGCAACAGACACGCTGGTGGTTTGTTAAAAGTCTTAATTCCTGGACTTCATCCCAGATCTAGGAATGGGGTCTGGGAATTTGCATTTAACAAGTATCTTGAGATTCTCATGTGTGCAAAGATTAGGAAGCTTTGACTAATGATAACAACGATAATGATGAAAACAGAGCCCTAAGTGGTTTAAGTGCTATACGTTTATTCCTTACAGCCTGCTTGTGAGGTACCTGTTTCTCAAAGTGTGACATAGATACCACTGTTCGCAATTGAAATTTCGGATGAGGCATAGATAAACATTTTTTTTTAATTTTCAAAGTTTTATGTTTAACTTATATATAAAACACATGTAAAATTAATCCACTAAACTTGTAATTTTGTGGATATTGTATCTTAAGTGAAGGCTAAGTTTGAGTAAAAATAATGAATCAATTTAAAGGGAAATAGTAAGTAAATAATAGTTCCAGTAACAAAAACTTCGTGAAGGTAGGATGTGAATAATTGAAATTTATGAAGTACTGAGATGAGTAAAAAAGCTCTGAATTGAGCCAGAGGACTTGGATTTAAATCTAGGATTAAATCTTTATTAGCTGTGTGCCCTTGAACAAATTTCTTTCCCTCTCTGAGCCTTAGCTTTATTCTCAGCCAAATGGAAATATTAAAACCAACTTTACTGGTCTGTGCTGAAGAATATATATGAAAACATTAAGTAAAAGAGCACATGGTGGTCAAGAAATATTATTAAATATTACTTGAATTATCCTAAAATATTATTTGAATATGAGTCTTTACTGTAGATATTACTTGAATCTTCCTAAGAATATATTAGAAAGAGAAACTCTTGTGGCACCTGCATGGCTCAGTTGGCTAAGCAACTGCCTTCTGCTCAGGTCATGATCCCGGAGTGTCAGGATCGAGTCCTGCATCAGGCTCCCAGCTCAGTGGGGAGCCTGCTTCTCCCTCTGACCTTCTCCCATCTCATGCTCTCTCTCACTGTCTCTCTCAAATAAATAAACAAAATCTTAAAAAAAAAAAGAAAGAAAAACTCTTATCTTTTCATGTCTTTTTTTTAAAGCTATGACTTTACCACACTTACTAAATAGTTTAAGGGGAAAGCACTGAACTGGGAGTCTGAAGGTTTGGGTCCCAGTTCTAGCTTTGCCTCTGGCTGTCTGTGTGACATCCAACATGACATTTTGCCTCATTGCACCTCAGTTTTATAATCTGTAAAGTGGGTTTGCACTGGAAGACTTCCAAGGTTTTTCCTAGCTCCAACATTCTATTTGCATCAGAGTTATTTCTTTATTATCTGAAATAAATGGAGGACAGTTAGCATAGATTCAATATTATTTTAGCCCAGTACGTGATTTGCCAGAGCTGCTTGACTTACTGGTTTCATTTTCTTGTGTTCCTTTGGAGGTGCTAAGGAATAGTAAAACCAAATGGCTGGCAGAAGAAAGAGGAAAAAAGCGGACACTTGAATAAGGAATCTGGATTCCCCACAAGTTAGGAATAGCTTCCAAATGAATAAAAGTTGATTATGTGTTTACAGTACTATTGTTTAACAGTACTGCGTGTCTTGTCAATGGAATCATGCTAGCATTGGACCAGAGAGTGATTCATAAATTGTGTCTCTGTATTTCTCTCTGCCTTAGAAATAGCAATGGAATCTGGGCTCTTAAAGTGGAAGATCTTTAGTCTTTAAAAAGTGAATTAATAACTATCTATGATGGCATAATTAGCTGCCTGGGTGAGTTCTCTGAAATGAAATTTTTTTGGGCCAAGTTTCCTTTTCTGTCTTCCATTTTTTTGTTTTTTTTGTTTTTTTTGGTCCACCAGTTAAACAGTTATGCAGAGCTCTTTCTAGTTCATGCCCGGAAGTATCAAACAGAAAAATCATGGGATGCTGAGATTGCTGAACACACACGAAGTGGTGCCACAGGGTCCTCACCCTGTGCCAAAGCAAATTTCTGAGCATTATGTAATTTCTCCCTGGCTTTGAGATCCCACGATCCTGTCTGAGGTTGATGCTATATAATCTGCTGGAGCAGTATTCCATCAGGCATTTCCTTGGTGGGTGATATCTTGTCAGTGTTAGGGACCTGTGACTGGGAAGCCCAGAGGCTTCCATCATTTCAGCCCACAGCCAGTGTCTTGCTGTGTTCCTAAGTTCATGCTAAGGATTGCTAAAACAGATAGCATTTAAGTGGCTGGAGCATAAATCATGACTTGCAAGGGTACATTCATTCATTTGGAAAGTATTTTTGATTATCCATTGGGCTAATAGGGCTGTTGTGGAATTTTAAAAAATGTATTTTATATGGTTTCAAAAACAAGTATATGGTAGGGCTTTTGCCCTGGAGAAATTAACGGTCTGTTGGAGAGCCAAGGCATGCATTCACAAGTTAAATAGCAGCAAATATGAAAATGAGGTGCCCCTGCCATGCTCTAGCAGTAGAGGCAAGGTAAGGTCACAGAGTATGAGTATTGCTTGGGTGCCCTTGTCCAGTTCTCTCATGTTGCCAGTGAGGAAACTGAAGCACAGAGAATTTAAAAAGACGGGCCTAAGGAAACAGCCAGGAAAGGATGGAATTGGGGCTTGAATGCAGACATCCTAATGCCCTCTGACTCTGTTTTCTGCTATCTGAGACTGCTGAAGCAGATAGTCAGTGATTTTGGAAAAGCTGTAGATGCTCAGAGGGGAAAAAATGGCCCACTTTAAAAATCAAAATTCCAGGGCGCCTGGGTGGCTCAGTTGGTTCAGTGACTGCCTTCGGCTCAGGTCATGATCCTGGAGTCCCAGGATCGAGTCCCACATCGGGCTCCCTGCTCAGCAGGGAATCTGCTTCTCCCTCTGACCCTCTTCCCTCTCATGCTCTCTGTCTCTCATTCTCTCTCTCTCAAATAAATAAATAAAATCTTTTAAAAAAATAAAGAAAGAATAAAAATCAAAATTCCAGTATTACTTCAGGAAACTCAGAAGCAAAGAGACACAATTTTTTTAATTATTATTTTTTTAATTTTTTTAATCCCAGTCTAAATAACCTACGGTGTTATATTAGTTTCAGGTATACAATAAAGTGATTCAGTAATTCTATATATTACTCAGTGCCCATCACGGTAAGGGTGCTCTTAATCCCCTTCAATGGTTTCACTCATCCCCTCTGGGAACCATCTATTTGTTCTCTCTGGGAGACACTATTTGACTTGATAAATACAATCTACATGACTCTCCAGTCCAGTGGCAACACGATGCCATGAACTAGATATACTTTATCATCAAACTGTGGTACTGTGGAACCATCATCAACTTTTCGCCATGAGGAGAAATTTTTAGCATGAGGAGAATCTAGATCCCTGGTTTCTCAGTGTTTTCTTTTTCCCTCTTCCTTTTGTCAGCCATTTGGTTTTCTTGTTCATTAGCACCTTCAAAGGGGTGTAAGAAGATGAAGCCAGTACACTGCCTGCCATTCTGCAGTTCTGGAAAATTGCCTGCCTTCCCCGAATTTCCTCATCAGCGAAGTGGAGATAGTAGTTAGTACTGACCTTGTAGAATTGTTCTAAGAATGAAATGAATTTCTATAGCTCAGAACAGTGCCAAACACATGGCAAATGCGATGGCATTCTTCACTGTCTTCATCTCCACCATTATCTGTGTGATTCGAGCTTGCTTGTCCCTGCCTGTGACACACTCCTCTCAGGCTACACAGCGGCAGTATACACACCGTCCCAATTTTCACCTCCTTTTCCATATTTTAGATCTTAATACGAGTGCTTCAGTTCAATCTCCTGAGAAACCACTTTGGTTGTGGATGACTGGCCTGAGCAGATTTTCATACCATGTAGCATTGGGAGTGTCTTAGGGATCATCAGCTATAGTGCCCTCATTTAAAGGTGAGAATACCGAGCCCTGGAGAAGTTATTTACCTGTCTATGGTAGATGTACATCAGAGGTTATGGTTAGAACCTGGGAATCTTGACCTTAAGATCATTCCTTTTATGTCTGTATTGAGGGAGAGGAAGATGGAATGTAAGACATGCTTCACAGAGATAGTCGATGCTGGCTTCTTGAAAGTACCACTGTAATGACCTATTAAAAGGGCAAAGCTGTTTCTTTTCATGGTAAGGGAGAACAGTACCTTGAAAAAGGGAAAGGGCTGGGGTGCCTGGGTGGCGCAGTCGGTTAAGCATTCAACTCTTGGTTTCGGCTCAGGTCATGATCTTGGGGTCTTGAGATCAAGCCCCGAGGAGGGCCCTGCACTCAGCGAGGAGTGGGCTTCAGATTCTCTCTCTCCCTCTGCCCCACCCTCCATTCTCTCTAAAATAAATAAATAAATCTTTAAAAAAAAAGATAAAGAAGGAAGGCCTATCAGGTGATACTTATAAAGTCTGGAGATTTATGTTAAGATGGATCTTTGAATGACAAAGATGGAGAAGAAACAGTCATGCCATGCTCTCTATGGAAAAGTTGATCAGTTTGATATTTCTTAAATGGATTTTTCAGGAAATTATCTGCAACCTTTATCTTTCTGGCTGAGATTTTCCTGGAAGAGTGAAGTCATGTGGATGAAGATAGAGAAATAGTAATGTCATATGCATGTGGACTATAGGGTGTGAGGTGTAGATAATTTTGGTCTCAACAATAATTATACATTTCTTAGGCACCAACTATGTGTCAGATTATTTACACACTTTTTTTGCTGAAAGTTCAGTATGGGCAGGCATCATACTGATTTTGCAGATTATTCTGTCTCTAGTTCCCACATATAGGGACTGGCACATGGTAAACTATCTGTAAATAATTGCAAAATGTGCTAATTTTGTTATACCATTATGCTTTATAACACATATAGTTGGTGTCATTCTATGACCCTGAAATTTCACCTCTGGGTTTATAAGCCGAAGAAATTCTCATATAGTTCCATAAGGGACCATACACAAGAATGTTCATCCTCGCATTGTTGGTGGTAGCTGGGGATTGGAGACAATCTGGATGCCCATCTGTGTGAGGGTTCTCCAGAGAAACAGAACTGGTAGGATGTGAGTATTCTCTCTCTCTATATATATATATATCTATGTATCTATCTCTCTATCTATCTGTATAGATAGATAGAGAGATAGATAGATAGGTAGAGATTTATTTTAAGGAATTGGCTCATGTAATTATGGAGGCCGACCAGTCCAAAATCTGCAGAGTGGGCTGGCAGGCTGGATATCAGGGAAGAGCCAATGCTACAGTTCAATTTGGAAGGCTCTCTGCTGGCAGAATTCCTTCTTACTTGGGGAAAGTCACCCTTTTGTTCCATTCACTCCTTCAACTGTTTGGATGAGGCCCACCCACATTATGGAAGGCAATCTTTACTCAAAGTCCATCAGCTTAAATGTCAATTTCATTTAAAAAACACCCTCACAGAAACATCTGGACACTGTGGGTCACCCAAGTCAATACAGATTTAGCTATCACATCATTCCTGCAAGATTAGATAGGTAAAATTTAATGGATGTAGACCCTGGGGTACTGTATCAGTATGTGTCCCAACAGGAGAGAGCTGGCCTGTTCAAGAGAGTTCAACTGAAAAGAATTTAGCTTATTAGTAAAAAGATACTGCTTATAGTGGTGGATGAAGTTAAGGGATAAACAGGGACAGTAAGTCACCCATTGACTATCAAGTAGGGAAAACGCTTATCACCCCTAGGCCCAAAGGATAAGGGGAGATACATTACACACTGTAGGATGTGATCAGATATAGTTGGAGCCTAGTGAGACCAGAGCCAGAGAGGGGAGGTGACCGACCCATGAGAAGCTGGCTGTGACCTTAAAGGAACAGGCCTCCTGCCCAATTCTCAGTAAGGCATGGAGAGAGAGAGAGCATGTTGAGAGCCTGCAGGGTGGCAGCCTATCCACTTGACCTCTCTCCCTGCCCTCAGTCTCCTATTGGTGCCTCCCATTGGTCAGACACAACCAGAAAGAAGCCAGTAGGCCTGGGCTCTGGCAGATGTATCTATAAAGATCAGCCTTGGGGACACAGATCTAGGCCGAGAATGACCGAATGACCCATAAAGGGCCCAGGACCAAAGGCCAGCATAAACATTATGCAGCAGTTAGAAGTCATGAGATAGAAAAGATTTTCATGACATGGATGAATCTGAAAGTATAACTCGTGGCAAAAAAAGGTAAGAAACAGAAAGAGATCTAAAACACAATTCCAGGGGCGCCTGGATGGCTCAGTCGTTAGGCGTCTGCCTTCGGCTCAGGTCATGACCCCAGGACCCTGGGATCAAGGGATGAAGCCCTGCATCGGGCTCCCTGCTCGGCGGGGAGCCTGCTTCTCCCTCTCCCACGCCCCCTGCTTGTGTTCCTGCTCTTGCTGTCTCTCTCTCTGTGAAATAAATAAATAAAATCTTAAAAAAAAAATAAAAAAATACAACTCCAGTTACAAAAATTAAAATACATACGCATCAAACCACGATGCACATTTGCTAGAGTATTTGGGAGCAAAAGCATACACATCACACGCTGGAGGATGGCTGCCTATGGTAGAGGAGAGGAATGTGGATTTAAAGGGATTAACCAGAAACATAAATAAGAAAGCAGCCTTTCGTGGACCAGTGTTGATAATGTGCTGTGAATGAGGGGAGGGATTATCTCAACCCTCTGTGTCAAAGGTCCAGCTTTTTCACAAAAACTGAAAATGTAGTTGGTATTAATTTCTCTGTGATCAGGATAAGGCACCTAAGGCCCGAGGGGTTTGAGGAGCCAGCCTGAGGTTATGAAGGTAGTGGGAGATCCCTTGAGGGAACCAGAGGCCAGAGCCATCCTTGGTGCTGACCCTTCGGTCACATTGCCATGACCCCACTTCCGCATGACACCTGCTTCACGCAATGAAGTGATGTGAGGCCTGTGTGCACTCACCTCACTGCTGTTCATTTTTGTGCTCCTGCCTGGTGACCAGTGAGGAACTTTTGGAGTTTGAGGACTTACCTTGGAAAAGGACCACCATTGGCCTTACACCTGTCCTTAGCCAAAGCTTCTCTAAATGGCATCATTTTGGGGGAGGAAATTGTCAGGTGAGGCCTGAGCAGACACACACCTCAGCTGTTAAGTGCAAGGTTGCTTTCAATCTCTTGCCCTTTTCCATCTGTCAGCAGGCGTCACACTTGGTTTATGTTAGGCTTAGAAAATGAGGTTTGGGTTTAGCCACAGGGTGGATGGCCTCAGCCACCTGGCTCTGGAAGAAAAGGCTGTCAGGATGGTCTTGGCCATTCTGGGGTTCTGTGTAAGAGGACCAAGGAGCGCTTGCCCCTCAAGGGACACTTGTGTCCAGGGCCAGAGTGTTGTCTGTCCCATAAACATGATCCTCTCCCCCAGAGAGCTCCCCGGGCTAGGTTTCCAGGACAGGGCAGTCATAGGAATGGCCCCACAAACACGATAGTGATCACATTAGCAGATTATGAGAGAAGAGCAGATGATGCTTTTGATTCTGGGAATCATTAGAAGAAAAAAATACACATTTGTGTGGATCACTCATGCCGCCACGCCAGAGAAACCCAAATCAGTTTAGAGTGATTCATACAACGATAGTAGTGAGAGTAATTAGGAAATCTACTACCTTCATTTGTTCAATTATTCTACGGGAGGCACAGGGCTCAAGGTTGACATCTGTGTTCTCATTCCATCCTCTTGACAGTCTTGCAGTTTACTGGTGGGGAGATTGGAGTCAAACAGGTAAAGCAGCTTGCTGAGCCCAGAACGGAGCCAGAAGATGACTCAGGTCCCCAGCTCCCACAGCTCCTTCCTCACAGAGGTTCTGCCCCGGCTCCAGTGGTCCAGTCTGTGCTGCAGGCTCAGAGAAGGTTGAAACCTCACACATGGAGCTAAGTGGTGCCTTCCTGAAGTCGGGATTGATGCTTGTCTCAAAGGCAGGGATTTCGGTTGGGGTTGTTCTCTCCTCTCCTTGCCTGGAGAGTGGTGCTGCCCTACCTTTGGAAAGGCCCTCAGATGAGAAGGGAGTTCATGCAATCACACAATCAGGATACCGATCTGCGAGTCGGGGCTGGCAGGCCCAGGCGAATGTGAATACGGCTCACTTTTGCCAATTTGTTTTCGGTGCTGTGCTCTTGCTGCCTCCCCTTTGGTTTCCTCTTCTAACAGTGTTTTGTTCTAGTAGCAAAAGATACTAAAGATAAAAATTAAAACTAATCATAGTAATAATCAGTGACAGGTACTGTCCTAGTCACGTTAGGATCTCATCTGATCCTCTGCGTAACCTCGTACATCATTATCCCCAAATGGCAGATGACGAAACCGACGCTCGAGAAGGTTAAGAAACTAGTTTAAGCTCACACAGCTAGAATATCGAGGAGCAGGGAGCAGAACCCTATTTTGTCTTCCTTTAAAGCTCAGGGTACTTTCTGCTTGACCACATTGCCTATAAAGTGGGGATGGTAATAATAGTTGTCCTGCTTGCTTTGCAAGCCTGTGGTGAGAATCAAATGAGGCAGTAATTGGGAAAGCACTTTGAAAATTGCAAAGCACTATATAAATATATGGTATTATTCTAATGTATCACTGGCCTACAAAAACACTGCTCCAACGTTCATTTAGGAGAAGACACACCAGACCATTATTCAATAAGATAACACTACATGTGATCCTTTTATCATTCAAAGAATGTTTACAAAGTCTACAAAAACCAAAGCCATTAGGAAGGTTTTGTTTTCTGGGTAGGCTCAGTAAACTTGGAGCCAGCTCAATAAGTCTTTAAGGAGCCAGGAAGTTAAACTAAAGAGACTGCATTAAGCGTCAGAGAATTGGATGTCCTTTCATAGACTGGGGGAGCTTAAAATATATGCTTTTGATAAATTAGAATGTTCTTGGGAGATGCTTTCAAGGAGTTGAATGGCAATCTCTTTGGGGCTAAAGGGAGCTATAGTAGTAATACAAAATAATAATGATGGTAATTACAACCAGGGAGTAGTAGGAAGTACCTTAACTATCTAACCAGACTGCCTGGTTAACTACATATATAACCTGGGCAAATTATTTAATCTGTGCCTCAGTGTTCTTACTGGTAAAAATAGGACTAATAAAAGTACCTATCTTGTAAGGCTGTTGTGATGATTAAATAAGTAATTGAAACAGTGCCTGGCACACAGTAAGCCCTCAGTGAAAGCTATCTCATGCTATTATGATGATTTATTAAGCACACAAAACATGAACAACACAAGAGGAGAATATTAAAGGTACTAAATTCAGCTATCATGACGAAGAGCGTCCAGTACACCAGGTAGAATGCTCCATACATTATAAATATTATCTCTTTAATCATCATAACAACCACCACAAAGAGATTTTATCACCCCTCATTTTACAGATATGGACGCTGAGGTCCAGAGGGTAATAGTCTGAATTGCTCTCTAAGAGTTCTTTATTTTTTACTATTCCCCAAACTACCAAGGCCCGGCAGCTGGTAGCAAGTCCTCTGGCCCTGGATCTGGTTGACCCTGAGGAGGGGGAGAAGTATTGCCCCGTGTCCTAAGCGTTGCCCACACAGCTGAGGGGTGGGCAACCAGGGGAAGCAAGACCCCTCTAGAAACAATGGCTTCAAAAGTTGAGGTTGGCCTTTCCACGCCTTTTCAGGGTTCTAGGCTAATCTGTGATGTGTTCCCCACTTAGGGCTATTCTTGAAGCTGCTTTGAACCAGATTTTAAGTTTTAAAGTCCCGGGCTGATACTTTGCAATACCTCAGGATTTCCAACTGGGTTGATAACAGGGTGATATCACATCAGACCACAGCTTTAAAACTTCCTTTAGCTCTGGGGTGCCTGGGTGGCTCAGTCGGTTAAGCATCTGCCTTTGGCTCAGGTCATGATCCCAGGATTCTGGGATCGAGCCCAGCATCGGGCTCCCTGCTGAGCAGGGAGCCTGCTTCTCCATCTCCCACTCTCCCTGCTTGTGTTCCCTCTCTCACTGTGTCTCTCTCTGTCAAATAAATAAATAAAATCTTAAAAAAAAAAAAAAAACTTCCTTTAGTTCCCCATTGTCCAAAAGGAAAATGTCCTGTTCTTTGTTATCATGGTAAAATGGAGTAAGTTTGGCCTGCAAGGTCCAAGAGACCCAGGTCTGAATCTGGACTCTGTCATCAAGTAGCTGCGTGAATTTTGGGCGAGATTAATTTTCATATGATAAGCATAGTTTCCTCATCTATAATGCTTCCTTGCCAGGTTATCGTAAAGATCAAAGAAGATACAAAGGGACTCAAAGTACCCCATCCCAAGTGGCTCACTAAACCATAGGTTTAGTGATTACGTTCTTTTAACAAGTCACATATAATCCTTTCTAAACAAGCCTCGGTTTATTTGTTAATAAACTCTCTGTCTATGCGCCCTACAGCTCATGAGGACCAGGTTGAAACATGCCATTCCCAAATTTGCTACAGAAATGAGATCATTTATATGGAATTGCCTAGCTTAATGCCTGGGACAAAATGGGCTCTAAGTAAGGTGGAATGAACGAGAGTGGCCAAAAGGTAGGAGATCTGTATTGAGAATGTTGTCTCCCAAGGGGCCCTCAAACTCAAACTCAACTCAGGGAACCTCAAACTCAGGGAAGCCAAAAGCTGGGGTGGGGGAAGGAGGAAGGGATCTGATTAACAAGAGATCATTGTGGGGCCTGTATACTGCTGCCCGCTCCCCGCTCCCCGCTCCCCGCTAAGGATTTGTCCCCTCAGCCATCCCCAAGCCAGACCACAACCAATCACATTTAAAGCTTGTTGTTTGTTCACCCTTGAATGAGTGCCATATGGAATAGGATGAAATTAAGTGCATAGTGATTGCTTTGTGGCTCAGAGAAAGACACTTGTTCCTGGCATTCCACATTGGGTATTAGTCCTGTAAATGTCATTAGGGTCTCGGAGCTGGCTCCTCCTGCTGACTTCATGGTGACTTTCTTTTTATCAAACATAAGCTCCCCAGAGAGTTCCTGTGCAGAGAGCCATTTAAGGTCTCAGGCAGCCTTCAAGAGTTGGTTTGGGGATGCATGGGAATGCAGCCTTTCCTGGAATTGCATTCAGGATCCTGGCTTAATGTGTCTTTTAATACCATGTTTCTTTTTGGTCCCTTTCCATGTATGGGATAGCTGGAAATAGATACACAAGATGACGTCTCCTTGGTTTCTGTAGGAACACATTTTATATCTGGCATCATCAGCTCATTAACTGTTCCACCTAAGTGTGTTTTCCAACTAATCGAAGCATTCCCTATTAAATGCCAAATTGTTTGCTGCTTAATGGAAATCTTCCTTAATGGATTGCCCACACACCTCTGTCTTGCTAAAAAGGGCTACCTTTTCAAAATAACGCAGGTCATCATTGTGAGTTATTGGATGGTGCTGCCCTAGAGTATGTACCCTGGGTCTGTTGAAGTCTGTACTAATTGCCCCAAGCTGTTAAGCTTTTTGAGTCCCTGGGTCTCCTTTCTTTCTCCTTAGAGTACTTTCTAGTTTATCTGCCTACATCTCCTTTCCTGCTCTCAATTTGTTGTGTCTAGTCAACTCTGGACTGGGAAATCTGATAACTAAGCTTGTGAAAAGTACATTTAAATAGCTTCTAAGTGAAGATCTTTTGAGCATTTCTAAGGAGTAAACCTTCAGTGCATAAATTTAGGTTGGTTCACCAAAACAGAAAGAGTCCTTACTTGGACAATATTTTTGTCAGATATTTATTTACCTAGTCTGCCAAATTTGAGTCACAGGAACCCAGTCCAAGCGTTGACTGGGACCTCCAAGTTAATACTACCTAAAGTGTTTCCTTTAAGTGGGATTTATGAGACCTTCAAAAGAGTCATTCAGTTATTTTTTGTTTACTGCCAGGCCCTGAGCTAAGCTTTGGCTGTCTAGAGAGATGCAGTCCCTACCCTTGGGATTCTTTGAATCTAGGTGAAGAGAAAATATAGAAATAGATAAACTTGAAAATGCTATGAAGGGGTGTATACAGCTCAGAGTCTACAGTATCCATAGAGCTCAGAGAAGGGAATGGGGTCTTCTTGGATGAAGGACAAGAGGAAAAAATTTGCTCCCTCTCTACCTCCCTCTTTTATTTCATGTATTGTGTTTCTGTATTTCTCCCATTCTTACATTCCATAAACATTGATTCAGTGCCAACTATATTCCTTGCACTGAAATTGCAGTAGTGGATAAAACAAACATGATTCCTTTTCTAAATTGAATATCGGAGAATGAATGGGGAGGAGGGGCAGAGGGATGAAATGGGCAGCCCAGTAAAGAGCGTCAAGGAATGAAAAGGCAGAATGTGTTTGGACTGGTGAGCTGTACTTCAGCATGGCCGGAGTAATGGGAGACAAGATGATCAAGGACTTACATGCAATAGATCGATGCCCAGTGGAGGTTTCTAATGAGGGCATTCTTATAAAAGTGTGGCTGTATGGCAGTGAATTATGACTTGGAAGATGGGCAACACCACAGAACCAAACTGGTACCATCTAATAAATTATACATAATTTTCAACTTTACCTTTAAGCTTAAATTCTCGGTTTTCAGCCTCAGTGATCCAGAATTGATCAACAGCATTTTTTTGCTCTTTTTTTCCTCCTTGAATGCTGTTCTGCAAATCTAAGCAATCAGAACCTGGAGGAGGTAAGAAAGGCTGTCTGACTCTGGGAATGGGCTAATAGATGAACCAGTCATGGTTTTGCTGTGGAATGATTCCAGTGGAATTTATTAATGGCTGAATTACATCCCATGTTGTCCTGGTTCTTAACCCAAATCATGAGGATTAAATGAGATAATGAGTGTGAAATTCTTATGCCTGACCTATAAACACTAAATAAACAATAGTTGTTTTTAGCCATGCTTATTCCACTTTGTCATGCTGCCTGCCAATAAAACACTTTGCCTTTTTTTTCTTTTTTTTTTTAAGGTGTGTGGGCTCTTGGCTTATCCCCACTATTCTGTTAGCCCCTCAACTTTGGGGACTGGGAATGTTAATTAATCTTTGTGTTATTCTGACTTTTAATTTAGATTATTTAACATGTCATATCCTGATCAGTAATGCAAACACACATGCATGCTTTCAGAGAGTAGCAGAAATTCAGTTTAAATTTATCATTGGGTTGCAACTGGAGGAAAATTTGAGGTTAGTGTTCCTGGAGGTTTTAACGAGAACAGCATTCTCTTTGCATTATCAATGTTCCTCAGTCTTCACTTGGCTAGAGCAACTACCTCTGGCTTCAGTTAGCTATGTAAATAGCTAATTGTGCTATATTAGCATATATTTCACACTGTGACCTAGTGTTTCCCAGACCCAGGTTATTTGTACATTAGTCAACGTCAACGGAAGTAAAATTGCAAATTGAGTACAGACTATAGCCCTGCTACATTGCCCACTCTGTCGTGCTGAAATGGATCCCTTGTTCTGAGAAGATTTGGTATGAAATACAGTCTATTTACATTAAGAAGACCTCTGTATATTTAAGGCATAATTGTTTCAGGACCTTCATTAATTCTTGAACTGGAAGACCTGGGTTTTCTTTTCTTGTATCTTTTCTCTGACAATGGTAGTCAGAGGTTTCCGGAAAAAAAAAATGATAATAACAAATTGGTCCTCATTAAAATGGAGCTGGAAATGGTTTTCTGGTAATATGCTTTACAAACAATGAGAGAATCTGATTGTAAATCAACTCCAGGACCCAGCTGTCTCCAGGTCCAGGCTAGGAAGCTCCAGGATAAAAGGTAGTCTGTATTTTTATGGAAAAATAAAATAATTTTTTACTTCTGGAATTGATGAAATGCTTATCTTGTCATAGAATTTTAGAATTGGAAGAGATCTCAGAGTTTATTTAATCCAGCCCCTTCCTGGAATAATAATCCCTTCCTCAGTGTCTTTGACATGTGGACATCTAGTCTCTGCTTGAACACTTCCAGCCATGGACAGCTCACTCCTTTAAAAAAAAATAGTGCGGCTAAATAATGCATAATATAAAAGTCACCATTTTAACCATCTTTATGTATACAGCTCAGTGGTATTAAGTTTAGTCATACTATTTTGTAGCCGTCACCATTGTCCATCTCCAGAACTTTTTCGTATTTCCAAACTGAAACTGTACCTGTTAGACAATAATACCCCATTCCATCCTTGCTCTCGGCCTCTGCCAACTATAACCTGACTTTCTGTCTCTATGAATCTGACGACTCTAGGCGCCTCATGTAGCTGCAATCATATCATATCTGTCCTTTTGTACCTGGTTTATTTTACTTAACATAAATGTTCATCTTTGTAGCATGTGTCAGAATTCCCCTTCTTTTTAAGGTTTAATACTATCGCATTGTATGTATAGACCACATTCTGCTTATCCATTCCTCTGAAAATGGATACTTGGTTTGTTTCCCGCTATTGGCTGTAATGTTGCTATGAACATATGTGTGCAAATATATCTTTAAGTCCCTGCTTTCAGTCCTTTGGGGTATATATCCAGAAATAGAATTGCTAGATCATATGGTGATTCTATGTTTTAAGTTTTTGAGGCACTGCCATATCATTTTCCACAGTGATGGCACCATTTTATAATTCCACTAGTAATGAACAAGGGTTTCAGTTTCTCTATATTCTCACCAACACTTGATCTTTTCTGTGTTTTTCTAAACTCTTTTTTAAACAATACAATGTAATTGTAAGAGCGTGGACTTTGACTTTGAAACCTGGCTCAGCCTCATACTGATTGTATGAATTTGGACAAATTCTTTAATCTCTTTGAGCCTCAGTTGATTTTTTTTTTGTAAAATGTAAATAAGGAGCTGCTGCTGATGATGATTAACCTTATATAATTACATGAGGATAAAATGAGATCTTTCCTGTAAAAAATACTTAGTTTAGTGTTTGAAGAGAGCAGATTATCAGTGAATATTTGGGTTTTTTTGTTTTGTTTTGGTTTGGTTTTTTTGTGGTCATTGATCAGTCCATTCTATTTTGGAGCTGCTCTGACTGTTAGATTATCTTCTTTATTTTCAATTAAAACCTGTTTTGTTGTAATTTCTGTAACTTGTGGAACAGTTGTTTGCAATTCGTCTGTCCTGATTCCGTTTTTGTTTTTATTTTTGTTTTAAAGATTTATTTATTTGAGAGAGAGTGAGAGAGCTTGTGCGCACGAGCCCAGGTGTGGTGGGGAGGGGCAGAGGGAGAGGGGGAGAAAGTCTTAAGCAGACTGGGATCTGAGCACGGAGCCCCATGTGGGGTTCCATCTCATCACCCTGAGATCATGACCTGAGCCTGAAGCTTAACTGACTGTACCATGGAAGCACCCTGATTCCATTCTTTACAGCCTCACAGAATAAATCTTATCTTCCTTCCACCTCTCTGATATTTGAAAACAGCCATCAGTTATTCACTAGTCTTCTCTTGCTTTGGCCAAACATTCTGGGTTTCTACACTGTTTCTTGAGGATATGGTGTCTAGATCTCTTATCATGTGTCTCAACTGATTCTGGACTGCAGTTTGTCTCAGATAATAGAGTGACTGGGAATTTCATCATCTCTCCCATTCTTTTGCCTTTGCTCCCTAACAGTGATGTCCACATTGTGTGGATATTGGTGAATCACTTCAGCAGACTAAACTGCCCCTCATTTCTTTCCAGCGTTTCTTCCTCATTGCTCAGAATGCCTCATGTCTATAGTGCTTGCTTTTTCTTCAGTTTTGTATCAGTCTTGAATCATTTCACATCGTCTCCATTTGTTTTTTCTTTC
Source organism: Callorhinus ursinus (assembly GCF_003265705.2). Classification (NCBI taxonomy): domain Eukaryota; kingdom Metazoa; phylum Chordata; class Mammalia; order Carnivora; family Otariidae; genus Callorhinus; species Callorhinus ursinus. The sequence continues at coordinate 49,511,457 of NW_027397071.1, read as the reverse complement.
CTAGCTGTCAGCTCCTTAAGAGGGAAAAGGTAGTCCCTGCTCCCATATACCTTCCTCATGGTCCCACCAGCAAACAGAGGATGCAAGGGCTATATTTTTGAAATAAAAGTGAGTTGTACTCTTGGATATGGAGCTGTGTATTCTGACATAGTCACAGGCTCCTTTGAGGGCATTGGCTGGAAAGAGGTCTTTTCCATTGTTGAAGTGAACACCTGAAGACTTGCCCAGGAAGAGAAGGTTGGGGTGGGAGGGTATTTTGGCTGAAACTCCAAGGAGCACTTTGAACTTGGGTCATCAGACATGAAAGTCTAGGGAGGGTTTGCTTCACCCCACCCCACCCTGTCCTGTAATTCATTGACTCTTCAATGCCAAGCTAAATTGCCAGTTTCCAAATTTGCCCTTAGGAGGATGAACGGAGTGCCTTGGAAGTAGTGGTGCTGTTTTTGAAGGGACCTGAGCAGTTGAAAGTATTCTGCATATTTCTGATTTACATGCCTAACTCATCTAAGTGTCTTTTCTTTATGAGCTCTTTAACATCCAAGAAGAATTTTCTGTATCATCCTGAACCTTTTTTGCCCTGAAAAACCAAATCCCAAACCTCTTTTCCAGAGAAGGGAAGTTGTTTTTTTGTCTAGGATAAAATATTTGAATGGCACTCTTTTCCAGCAACTCAACTGTGTGTTTGAAAACCTAGTTCCTCACGTATCATGTCATATGTTTACATTAAAAAAAAAGTAAAAGCCAGATTCTCTTACTGTCTTTAAAAACAAAAAAAGTGACAGGGAAGGGGGAATAACTCACTTTCTTGGCATTTTAATAGAATACCCAGAATCCTCCTAGCATAAGGCACTATTATCGTTGAAAGGCATGTTAAAACTATGTGTAAGCTAAAAACCCTATCTTTAGGAAAGGACTAGTAGATTCACTTACTGTTGATATACATGAGCTTTATGGCATGGGTTCTGTGACTTCTACTTTACCCACTCAGAACATTGAAAAATATTTATCTATAATTCACAGCCATTTTTCAAATATTTTGGGGTTGCCAAATTGCTGACATACAATTAAATGAGGTCTTATCTTACAAGGTCAAGGCAATGTGGTCACTTCTTAGTTTGCCTGTTTGCCATATATACATTTGGAATGATGCCATGCATGCCTCGTGATGAGCACCCAACACAGGCATTCTGCATCTGGTGGTGTAGAAAACCAGCCAATCACCAGTGAATGAATGGCAGGGAGAGACAGCCTGTGGTCACCATTGTCTCCCATGTCTAAGTTGGGCTCTGGTTGGTTTATCTGTGCAACAGATTTCACTTTTGTTACACTGTGATTTAGTTGCTCTTATATACATCGAGATCTGCCACCTGGGGAAGTTTACAGAAATCAGGAATTAATGCTTTTGAGTTTCTTTAGGGTAAAAAAAGGAAGACCTAAGAGTTTCTACACAGATTGGAACACCCTAAGAGGGGATTATCAGTAGCTGTTAACCTCTAAGCACATTAGGGAATCCAGTCTACCATCACCAACATCATTGTCATGAAATGTGATGACCCTACTCTCCTCTATATCAGCTTCCTTGCTTGACTAACTCTACTTCTCACATTTCACATTTCAGTGTGGAGAACATGATATGACAATAGGAAAGAAGAATGTGACATCTGTCCATTGTGATCAAAATTCCCTGACCTTATATTTTAACATTGTAACTTTTGGGGAGAATTTCTTTTGGTGTATTTTTTGTTTTGTTTTGTGAACTTAAAAAGAAAACAAAACAAAACAACACAACCCTTGTAGATGTCAGAATTTAAAATATAAGTATTAGGTGATACCTAAAATGCCCAGAGAATGGAGCAAACATCCCTGTATTGGTTAATTATGTCATGTGGATTTCTGCTCAGGGTATTTGTGTCTAAAGAAATGGAATATATGCACACATCCCAGTAAAAGGATTTCATTAATGATGTTTTAAATAGAGATCGCTGTAGAGTAGGGGACAGGACCATGGGCTCAAGTCTTAATTGGTCCCTTTTTAGCAATGACTTCTGGTATGTCATTCTCTAATCCTTAGTTTTGTCTCATTAAAAATGGGGATAATGACCCTTCAATAAATGTTTGTAAAAATATGTGTAAATGTGTTTTGCAAGCTATCATTGATATAGGAAATGTGACTAATATGGTTGTCCCATTAGTGTTGTATTTGCTGAAGTCCTCCTCCCCCACTGCCTCTTCCTCCTGCTCATTCTCATCCCTGCAAACCAGTTCCTGCACTGCTGACTCATGTCCTCTTCTGCCTGCTAGTCAATGAGATTCAGCAAATATTAGGTACCTAATAAGTGCCTGGCACTGGAGGATGTAAAGATGAGTACTCAAAAGAAGCAAAATTGAATGTGTAGCAGTATATAATGAGCTGTTTGTAGTTCCCCAGAGTTGCTCAGCTCCCTGGTCCAAAAGAGTCTTTTGTCTGCCTAACTGATGTCTACTTGTTCCTGAAGACTCAACTCAAGAGTCAACATCCCTTGACAACTTTTGATGATCAGTTCTATTACTCTCCCATCCACTCTGATGGTATTCTTCCTCTGGGGTACCATAATGTGCTGGGCACACCTTGAGAGAAACACTCATCATGTAAAAGAATAATCATCAAGTACTCTTTTTTTTTTTTAACTCCCATTTTACATGTGCTATAAAAATTTAAAAGTACAGAAGGAAATATAGTAAAAAGTAAGTCTCCTCATCCCTGAGCTGCAGCCCCCAGTTCTCCTCCTCAGATGTTGACATTTCCCAACTTTCGTATATCCCTTTTATAGCTATTTTATATAAATACATAGCTAAGTAAGAACGTAATTTGTACATAGAAGATTATGTATATATACACAGCCTATGAACGCACCTACATATTATATATGTTATAATGTATACCCACAAATACAAGGACACACAAGCATTTTTTTTCTTTTTATATAAGTGGTATTTTTCTCTGTTTATGGTCGGTATTTTGCTTTTCTTTTTTTTAATAAATTAAGGTTATATTCTGGTGATTTTTTTTTTTCTAAATCAGTACATACAGAGCTTCTTCATTCTTTTTAACAGTTGCATCGTTTTCCACTGTAAATTTTGGATAGGCTGTAATTTATTTAACCAGTCTCCTGTTGCTGGACAAGTAGGTTATTTCCAAACTTTTTCTGTTATAAACAATACTACAGTGAAAATATTATATAAATATCATCTCATACATGTCAGAGGACATCTGTAAGATACTTTCCTAGAAGTAGAATTGATTTTCACAGGGCATTTCCTTTTAAAATTTCATCAATTGCCAACTTGTACCAAGGGTACCTGTTGCTCCAAGTCCCTCTCAATATAGTGAGTTACCAAGCTCTTTTAAAATTTCTAATCTGGGGCGCCTGGGTGGCTCAGATGGTTAAGTGTCTGCCTTCGGCTAAGGTCATGATCCTGGAGTCCTGGGATCGAGTCCTGCGTCAGGCTCCCTGCTTCTCCCTCTGCCTCTCTCTCTCTGTCTCTCATGAATAAATAAATAAAATCTTTTAAAAAAATAATAAATAATAAATAAATAAAATTTCTAATCTGATTGGGAGGAAACGACATCTCATTGACATTTTAATTTATGTTTTTTTATATTGTCAGTGAGTTTAGTATGTTTTCATGCGTTTAAAAAACCACATACATTTCCTTATCTGTAAAATTGTCTATTTCCACTTACCTCTTACATTCTTAGATTTTTTTTTTCTTGCTTATTTATAGACTTTTGCTTCCTATATTATGGCAGCTAGCCCTTTGCCTTTCGAGTTGTGGTAATTTTGTCTTCCCAGTTTCTCATTTTTTTTTATTTTACTTTTGCTTTTTGCCTTGTAGAATAGTTTTAATGCAAACAAATTTATCATCTTTCTTTTCACGGCTTTTAAATTTCGTGTCAAAATTTGAAAAGCCTTTTTCACTCCAAGATTGCGGCACAAATTTTTCCCAGGTGCTGAGGATATGCTTGCTGAGTGGGGACCTTGAGGCAGCAGGTCAGGGTAAGTGAGGGCAGCAGAGCTGGTGAGGAAGGCCTTCTAGTGGATGATGTCACAGCATGGGACCTTGACTCTGAACTCGGGGGAGAGGCAGCATGACGGGCCCCATCAGACTGCTTCTCACTCCCAAATGCTTCCACCGGCCGCAACAGAGTCCCCCAAATACCTTGGTCATCCCTGACTGGAAATGGATGACCACATTCCACACGGGGCAAAGCAGCCATTAAGAACATTCTCTTATCAGCCAGAGATCAAGTAGCCCATCTCAGTAGGTGACACACATGAGCGAACAGGCCACCCCATCTATCATGTGCACGGTAGCATCGGTCGTTCCTGTTCATTGCAGTTGACTAGAAAGGCCTCCCGAAATGCTGCTGTTGGACAGCTCAGGGAGGAGAAAAAGCCATCCTTTTCACCTCAGAGGGGATCTTTGGCAAACCCAAAGCAGGGTCTTGCACTGCTGTGAGAAGTTCCCTGGGGCCTACATCCACAAATACCAAGGCTGCTTAAAGGCTGCAAGTAGAACTACATTTCAGAGGCAGATATCAATCCTTGGGAACCGACTCAAACTGTTTTCATCAGGTTTGAAAACCAAAACAGCCTTGGCAGGTTGATGGTGGAAGAGAATAGTCATAAAAGTAATTATGTGCAAAATTATTTTTGTTTCTGATAAGAGAAATGAATAAAAAGTGTGTTGCACAAGAGGAGGACCAAATCGCCAACTTTGAATAGCAGTGGCTGTTAGTTGAGCTCTGGGTTGGTGGATGTGAGACTATCATTCTTTCCAGAGCATTGTTTGAAAGAGGTCCCATACTTTTGCATCTCTTAAATCTGATCGGATGAGCCACCGACACACAACCCTGTCAGAGGAGGGTGGCTCCCTCCCACAGGCAGTTCTCACTTGTACTTCACAGCAATGAAAGGAGGCTCCTCCCCCATTTGTCTCTTATTTCTGAATGCACAGGAATATTTGAAATTTGGTCAATTTATTTAGTGGAAAGACTGTGGGCTTTGGAATCAGAAAGACTGGATCCAAATCCTGGCTTTTTCCCTCTTTGGCTTTAGGCTGGTTCCTAACTTCACTGAGCCTTGGTGTTCTTATCTTTAAATGAGTATCTGTTACCCACACACAGTCCTATAAAATCACCCCAAAACTTTATGACAAGCATTTATCTCATGAGACAGTGTGTTGGCTATGTGGTTCTTTGATCTGGACTAGACCAAGATCCCGGCACATTCTGTTAGCTAAAGCAAGTCACAAAGGCAAGCCCAGATTCGGGTTGGGGAGGTAGACTCCATCTCTTCATGGGAAGAGCTACAAAAGGGTGTGGATAACAGGGAGGAATGACCTGTGGCCATTTTGCATCCTCCCATTCTACCTTATACTGATAAATGTAATAATACATGGAGAGTGCCATTGTTATGTCACCTGTACATTCAGAGAACATTTGTTAGTGCCTACTATGTGTGCAAATTGATGCTGTGCATAATGTAGAGCTAAGTAAGACTTCATCTCTAGCCACAGGAAACATACAATTTTAACAGAGAAGCACGCTAAAGCAATTGTAGGTTACCTTGCAAACTGTAAAGTGTCTTAAGGGAGGAATAGATAAAACACTATGGGACCTCAGAAGAGGGAGAGATTGAACTGAGGCTCTGGGAAGGGATTCTGGTCCCAACTTAGGCTCTGCATAATGTTTCTGTCTATTTAATTTTAATTATTGATCTCCGTAGGCTATCAACAATGACATGGTACAGGAAACCCAGTCCAGATGGGTAAAAGCATTTTAAACTGGAGCAATTTGAGACAAATTAAGTATTTGAAAATTGCCAGCCATCTAGATCCTACATGCCCAGGCTAATACGGCTGGAGCAAGCCCATCTTACTATCTTGTAGGATAATAGTAATCCTCTTAAATTTACCTCTCTGATTAAAATAATTTCCACCAACCCAAGAGTCCCTCAATCCCATTAACTTAAATACTTGGTTTCCAGGGCCAACCAGAAGGTAGAAATTACACTTTGAATAGATTTTTTTTTTGAAAGTGTTCTTTTTAAAAATTTTACTCCTCACTCTTTGGAACTTTGAAATGATTGAATTAACAGTGTGGGAGGGAATTAGAGAAAAAACAAACCTTAAAACTGGGGAAGCGTCTTCACCAGCAGTGTAATGGAGAGCCTGCGTGGAGCCAGGGCTGGGTGAGGGAAGACCGCGGCTACCTTCCTATCAGAAGATGACATGCCAGGGGACCTTGGGCAAGTTCTCTGGCTGAGTCTGGGTTTCTTCAGCTCCAATAAGGGTATGATTATCTCGGGCCTTGATCCTTCACATGTGGAGTCATGAGCTGATGTCTGTTCTGTGTATAGACTTTCTTAAAAGGAAGAGTGCTACCTAAATACAAGGTATTTGTGTTACTGTAAGGTGCTTGGAATCTTAATAGCTTTTTCAACTGCATCCAAAGTGGACTTCTCTTTGTAAATGCTATAAGTGGCTGAGAATCAAAGGTGAAAAGGGTTTTGTTTCTTTCTCCTCCTATGTCTAGGATAGGATGACTGCATATGTTTAGAGAGTGCCCAATTTGCCCATTTGGGAGAGAGTTGCGCAAACAGAATTCCCAGCCATTGAGATCCTATGAGACAATACTGCTTCATTCTTTACAGGATGATAATTTTTCTCCTAAAAGTCTAATTGACTGAATCATTGGTCAACCAATTAAGAGAGCCTTCAAGTTAAATATAAATACTTGGCTTTGCAAGTCATTCAAGAGGTACCAGTTTTGTTCTTGGTTAATATTCATTGAGCTGTCTCAGTATTGAGGTTGCTGACCACTTGGAATTTTACAGCAAATATGAGATAAGTTTTAGTCTGCCAATTTCCTTTTGCCTCGATTCTTAAATTATATTAAATTTTATCAGTTCAGTTAAACCTTTCTGTGTTTTTCTTTTTTTTGCAGGCATATCATTATTTGATTATTTGAGTTTCCCTAAACTGGTGGTTTATAGAAGACTAGTGCTAGGGTGGTTATGTAAGACTCACTTAAGGAGATTTGATAGTTTAGGGATAGGGGGTCCTGGAATCTGGATTTGTTTAATGTGCTCCCCAGCCAGGTTTGGGAATCAGTGCATTAAATGGCCTTTAAGCTATATCTATGGTAAGTAAAAAAAATTTTCCTGAATAGTGATAACTGCTACTTTACCTTTTGCTGGGCATTGAACTCATCTCCAGATATTTTCCTAAGTAATCCTCATCACAGTCCTGCGAGGTCATCACCCTTATGCCCATTTTATGAATGAGGACCTGAGGTTTAAAGGTGTGAAGTAATTTGCCCAAGGTTATAAGCTAGTATGTGACAGAGCTGGGAGTTGAACATGTCTGACTCTCAGTCAGTATAACACCTTTCATCCCTCTGCTATGCTGCTTCCCATCTAGCCTGTTCAGGATCATGTAGAAACCAGGTAGGGTACAAAGGAAGCATAAGACCATAATCCTTGCCCTCAAGAAGTTTATCTAATCAGAATGAAAGGAAGACCACTTACTCACTGATGGCCAAAAGACACATGGACCCATAGAATTAAGTGCAAATTATAAAATAGAAAATCAGAGTAATTCCAGCTATTTTTTGTCTTTTCAACAAAAAAAAATGAATATCACTGAATGAGCAGATTTATTTTGTTTTCCTGTTGAATTGCGTGGTTGTGTTGCTCTGATTTAAACAGAGAAGTATCCTATTTAGAGGTTCAAACATGAGAAAGATTTTATTGATGTCAGCATTACACTATTTCAAGGAGATGAAATTTGTGCATCAAACCTTCTGTTTTATGTATTCTATTTCCTCATTGGCCTGGCTGGAGTGGAAGTCATTTAACCTGTGCCTAGTAGCATGTTAAGTGGACAGTTATTTTCTCTTTCCAGGACCAAGTGTAAATTAGAAAGCTAAAAGGAACTGAAAATTTGGAACCTCTTAGACAGGTTAGACTAACCCTCCATTCCCAGCAGATATTTACATTGCTAAGAAGATAAAAGCACAGAGGACACAGTCCCAGTTGAAGAATCAATTTAGGAAGTGTATAAATCACTAAACTTGGGAGAAGCATTCTCTGCTTCTACTAGAAGGCTTCTTTATTTTTTTATTTTTATTTTTTTAAAAGATTTTATTTATTTATTTGACAGAGAGAGACACAGCAAAAGAAGGAACACAAGCAGAGGGAGTGGGAGAGGGAGAAGCAGGCTCCCTGCTGAGCAGGGAGGCCGATGTGGGGCTCGATCCCAGGACCCTGGGATGACAACCTGAGCCGAAGGCAGACACTTAACCGACTGAGCCACCCAGGCGCCCCTAGAAGGCTTCTTTAAGTAGTCAGTTTCTGTAGGCAGGGGAAGTTATGTGATTATAGCAGGTGGGACACACCCAGTGTAGAGTTCTTAGCTCCTTACTCACTTTTTGCAGAAAAGAAACCCAGTTTTATTCAAAGGAGGGAATTAGATTATCCAGGTTCCTTGTGTCCATCTAAACATCTGGCTCTCCATAAACCATGTAAGGTTTATCACCAAGGTTTTTGGTGATCCCCAAGTGGGATCCTTCAAGACTGCTCATTCCATTTACCCCCTACCCCCTCCACCACACATACACAAAATTTATCATGCCATATTTTTATTCTTTGTTTACTTCTCTGTGTTCCTACTTCACAGTGAGCACCATGAAGTAAGAAACAGTCTTAATTTTGCTCATTACATCCTTACCACCTAGCTACCACTTAGCTAGTTTGAAACAGAGTAGGTGCTCAATAAATATTTATTGAATGAATAAATGGGTGATTCAATGAGCAAACAAATATAGTCACATCAAACTCCAGGTGAAAGTAAGGAGTTTTTAAAGAACGCTTTGTGGCTTTCTAGTTTTCCAAACTGCTAATACACTGTGGCTTTAGGGATCACCCAGCACAACTTAACTTTGTTCCCATTGTGTATGGTACCTAACCAAGACTTCATTTGTTTTGCAAGAGTCAGGAGTCATGGAATTGCAGTGAAGAAAGCATCTTTCCTGGGTCTCTTGTTTCTTCTGAGTGACAGATGTCTTTGGATTGACCAGAGACCATTACAGGGTAATAGATTCTTATGACAAAATTGATTATAGAAGATGAAAGTGTGGGTGGGCCATACAAAGGGGAGGATTAAATGGCGAACCCCAGAAGACAAAGACAGATGATACCGCAGGAAAGAAGGAAAAATTGCCAGGAGGCACTTTTAAGCAGAAAAGCCTATAAGGAAGAGCAGTGAAGCGGAAACCAGAAGAAATGAACGAAGTTTGTTGGTGTCATTGGGAATCTGAGGTGTCTGCAGCACCTGAAAGAAAAGGAAATGAGGGGCGCCTGGGTGGCTCAGTTGGTTAAGCGTCTGCCTTCTGCTCGGGTCCTGGGATCGAGCCCTGCATCGGGCTCCCTGCTCAGCAGGAAGCCTGCTTCTCCCTCTCCCACTCTCCCTGCTTGTGTTCCCTCTCTCGCTGTGTCTCTCTCTGTCAAATAAATGAATAAAATCTTAAAAAAAAAATGAAAAAAGGAAACGAAACCTAGTTAGAGAGATAGGACCAATTTCTGAGCTAAGCATTTTTCAGCTTCCACCTTTTCTTTACTCTGTCTTTGCCAGCTTGTTCTGAAGCCGGAATAAACTAATTCTTTTGTTCCAGGAAGCATCCTTTGAGTCTAGTGAGGGAGTGATAACTGTGGGGATCCATTCATTTCAGCTTCTTCTTGGGGGAAGATCAAGGTTTGAGCCATTTTGAAATTTCTCTTAGGACTTTGCGTTGTCCCTAAGAAGATCCTGCCTGCTCAGTAATTAGCTGGGATATTGCTTTTTTGTCTTTAAGAAAAAAAAAAAACAAAACCAGAAACAACTAGAAGCCTGTGGATTTTGAAATTACTATTTGTTTCCTTGTTGGAAAAAGTGTGATACTATGTAATTGAGTGTGAACCATTACTGAGTTATTTGCTGCAGTGCTATTTCTAATACCTGGACCTCCTCTGAGAGTGGGAGAGTCTTTGCCACTCCCTGATCTTTTGCGTTCCCCCTCCCCCAAACTGGAGGATGTACTCTTCCTCATTGCTGCCTTGGAACCTTCTGTTTGCGGCTGTTGTACTTCGAATCACATATTTATTTTTAGAATCAAGGCTTATTTAACATTTTCAACACATTTTCTAGTTTATTTGCTTATTATTGCTTCTCGCATACAACTCCTTCCTTCTAGATTCAGCTTCCTTTTTACTGAAATAGAGAATTTAGCACAAAAGGCTGTGAGTGGATTTATAACAGTTTTATTTTTCATAGCCAGAAAATGGAAACAACCAAACGTCCAAGGTCAGTGGTTAAACAAAGTGTGGTACATCCATACTATGGAATACTATTCAGCAATGAGAAAGAATAAACCATTGATACGTGCGGCAAATTGGCTGGGTCCCAAGGGCATTGTAGGGGTCTATTTATATATCATTCTTAAAACAACAAAATTATAGAGATGGAGAACAGATTAGGGAGTGTCAAGTGTTAGGAATGGTTGGGAAGAGGGTGATGGGTGTGACAATAAAGGGGTAACATGAGGGAGATCTTGGTGGTGATGACAAGATAAAGATCTTGATTACAGAGGTGGTTATATGAATCTACACATGATAAAATGACATAGAACTTGACATATGCTCAGTAACAATGTCAAATTCCTCATTTTGATGCTGTACCATGATTATGTAATCTGTAATCATGGAGAGAAACTGGGTGAAGTATACATTGGACTACTCCGGTCTTTACACACCCTTTTGATTTCTTAAAGAGATATGCCTTCCAGCCCTTCCTGATTCCTAGACTATAAGGATCTAGCAGCTTCTCTGGGCCGTTGGAGGAAATGTTTTTCAGCTCCTTCCCCCAGATGGGGATGTTCTCCCAGTCTCTAGTAAAGGCTTTAAGCAAGAACTCAGATCTCTCTCTGGCCACATCTTTGGTTTTCAAGTGAGCATTGAAACTGAGCCTCCAACCCAGAGGGTCTATATTTATAAGGCACCTTCCACATCAGCTTCTACTTACTGTTCTCTTCCTTTTTGGCACCTGAGAATTTCTTTCCTTTCAATCTCAGCTATGCATTGTATATTGTTTTGTGATATTTTTTCAGTACTCTTGGTGTTTTTAGTCTGGTTGGGGTGAAGTGAAAGGAATGACTCATGGGACAGGGAGGCTATTTCTGTCAGTTTCTATTGTTACCGTAACATGCTGTTTATAATTGTGTTTCTGTACTCTCCCAGTGGACTGAGAGTTCTTGAAAATATCAGGGACCAGGACAAGCTTTTTCATCCCAGTTCTTATACATAGAAAGTGCTAATACACATGTATGTTGAATGAACGAATGAGTGAGTGAGTGAGTGAGTGACTCTCTAGAGTTCCATGGAAGAGAGCCCAAGTCTGATAGTTTTTAAGTAAGGTAGTTCTGAAGATTATTTTTATTGACTTTAAAGGACGTGTGTTATTATGGTGCTTTGTGTAGCATAATTCCTTTAAATACAAGAAGTGCATGTGATCTATAATATTAATTTAGCAGATTTAAAGAAGGAAATAGTATGTCCAAAGAAAAACAAGGCATTTAAGGGTGATTCAAGAAGCATTTCCTCCCCTCCCTTTGTGTCCCTCACTATCCTTTTTGGATTTTAGAATTAGGAAACCAGGCATTGATAGGGAGGAGGTGTGTGGTCTCAGGTACCGGTTCTCAAACTATATTCTACAGAGCTTAGAATTCACAGGGATCTTCTGGGGCTGAAGGGGGCCTAAGCGAGAGAGAAGTGGATACACCTTTCAGCATCCCCCTGCCCCCTGATTTTGACACAGTTGGAGACACTCTGGTTCTGCTGTCAGACTGCCCTGCCCAGATTGATCAGAATTCCCACCCCTCTCCCAACAAGCTGAGTAGACAAGTGCCTTAATATGTCTGCCTCAGGTTCTTCAATCTTAGAACAGAGATAGCCATGGTACCTGACTATGGACTTGTTGACAAGATCTCTGAGCCCCTCACATATTAAGAAAACCTGGACAACTTTTTTTTTTTTTTACAATTCCCTCTGTAAAAATATGAATAATACCACAAATTTTGGTATATTTAAATTTTTTCTTCAACAAATTAATGGCTTGGCCACCTGCATAGTAATTATGCTATTTACAGAGTCATTACAGGCTTTAAAAAAAATATGATTTCATAGTGCAGTGTAGGTAGTGTGGTCGGGAGTGGAGCAGGGGGGTTAAGGCGGCAGGATTGTGCCCTCTCTCCTCTCTGTGACTGTACTGATAACTTCACTTAAAGATTAATCAGAAATCCGAATTTGAGGTCACTGAGGATTATAAGGTCGTAGCGGACAGTGAGCCTAGTAATTCTCCAGTCCTGACTATCTCACATGGGGTGAGAAAGGCTCTAACTTCCCTCTCTCCTCAGTAAGTTAAATTCCCAGAGTGGAGGGGCCCCTCATTCAGGATCCCAAATGCGGGGTGATTGTGAACCCAGAGCTGGGGCAATGCCCTGGCTGACTGACCCCCTTGCACTGTTAGGGAATGTACCCTGCCTGACTGTTACTTTCCCAAACAGGTACTCTTGGTGAAGGTAATTTGTGGGTAAAGGTCACTTATGGCTAGGGGCTTCTCCTCCACTGAAGCACTGGAGACAGGAAGGAACCATGGCTGAGAGCCATCACCACATAATATCTAGAATAACACTGCATAGCAGAGAACTTGAAGCCATCAGCATGCCTACCTCCTTCCCACCCTCCCCTGGTCCCCAGTGACCATGACAGAGAAGAAAGTGTGACTGACTCTGGCGGTTTGAAAATGCCCTGTGTGTCTCTCTGCACTCAACTTCTAAGGATACATATCACATCTTAGGGGCACAGACAGAAGACAATGGAGCACAGAGAGAAGGCAGCAATGCCTTTCTTTCTAAGCCATTTCTAAGGCCTGGCTCTATGTAGAACTTCTGTGATTTTTGCCAAGTCACTTGACTGCTGTGGGCCTCACTTTCTTCATCTGTAAAATGAGACTGTACCATATTAGAGGCTTAAGTTGTTGTTGTTGCTGTTTTGTTTTTGTTTTTTATTTTATTTTATTTTTTTAAGATTTTATTTATTTATTTGACAGAGAGAGAGACAGCGAGAGAGGGAACACAAGCAGGGGGAGTGGGAGAGGGAGAAGCAGGCTCCCTGCTCCGCAGGGAGCCCGATGCGTGTTTTGTTTTTGTTTAAAGCATCAGATCCTTTTCCACAATATCTGGTAGGTAAAACAGAGACATGGAAGATTGTTCCTGTTGAAGGAGGGTCTAGAGCCTTGTCCTCCTCTCGTCTCTCCCCCTAAAGCCTCTAATGTTCCTCTATAAAGATACCCCCACAAAATCCGGTGAGTGCAAAAAACAGAGTATCTCTAGGGCACACCCGGATACAACATTCTGGGACTCAGTGGCTCCGGTCAAGAAGGGCACTGGGGTAGCCATTTATTCCTTCATACTTGGCCCTTGTGACAACTGGGCTGGCCACTAGTCTCCTGATATGCTGGTTTGTGTCTGTGTAACCTCACGTATCCCTGCATCAGGATACAGGATGTGGCATGGCTGGGTGCTTCTTGAAAGAGCTTCTACATCCTGTGAACGTTGGGTCTCTACCTGCCAACCGCTGAGATGAACCAGTAATCCTTTCAGAGAGCACAGGCTTTTATCAATGAGGAGGATTCAAGGCTTATTTTTTTTTTTCCTTTCCTCCAAATAACACTCCCACTGTTCAGGCTTAAATACCAAAACCTTATGGTTTGCAGAATCAGTGCCAAGAAGTCAATCATCAGTGAAACTGCAAAGATAATAGCTCCTATTGATCAAATCGGGAGAAGAATGGTTTGCCCTCCTGCAGAGGTCAGGGAAGATAAGGGCTGGAGTTTTCTAAAACACACTTGATTTGCCTAAGTTAGATAAAAGTACATAAAAGCACTTATGTTCTTAAGAGAACTGGTGACCAATTCGGGAAAACCTCACAAAAATGAAAAGATTGGCTTAGATTAGTAAGGCATGAGAAATACAGAGTCTTTCCTAAAAGAGAGAGAATGTGTTATTTCAAACCTAGACAGTGACATAGCAGCTAACAGGAGTATGTCTGCCTAGAGGGTGGTTATTATCTGCCTTACTAGACAGAGAGGAAGGCACAGAAGATCTCAAGTGTCCACACTGTCCTGGACAGTATGCAGGACCCCTTTGGACCGTAATCTAATGTAATCCTTGCCACAGTGCTGGGAGGTGTCTTTTATTGTCTCCATTTTACAGATGAGAAAATAGAAGTCAAAAGTTGTTAAGTAACTTGCTCATGATCATAAAATTAGTATTTTAATCGAGGTGTGTGTTTCCATTAAATATTCTACTATCTCCTAATCGGCACATACCAGTTTGCTCTTACCACAATGATTTTACACAAAGAGATGTTGCTAGTCAGGTATTAAATGTACTTGGAAATATCTCATCCGTTTGCCATGATGAGGACGTAGGAAAGAAGCTGAATCCATCAGTGGAGATCCTACGTGGTCAAGGCTGGTGGTTGTGTCTCTCTCTAAAGTTGCTACTGACCTTGGACTCCATGGAGCGCAAGTTGAGAAGTACTGAATTTTTCTCATGTAAAGGTCAACCTTCCTTTTGGGGGAGGGGAAGCTTATTAACATCATTTTTTGTGACGGGGAATTACCATTACTTAACTTTTCACAGAAAATAATCAGCCTTTCTTTTAAAAAATGTGGAAGATAATATTTTTCAGGGAGATTATTCATATTTTAAGATATTTTATGTTTTTATTATCATTTTATCTGAAAAGCTGAACATGTAGTTATCTAAAGGAATAGATCTTGAGGCTGCGAACAAAATTCCTCAGAATCATCACAATCACTTAAGCTTGTGAATTGAAATGATCTTTGCCACAGTCCAAGAGCGGAGTAGCAATTAGTGTCCAGGGACACATGGGGAACAGTTTTACTGTTAGCAGTGCCAAGAATCTATTCATTTGTCATCGGTCCCAAATTATATTCAATCAGCAATTCAAACTCAGGTTAGAAAAACCAAGTGACATAGAGCTAACTTTCTATAAAATTAATACTGTAAAATGAAACCTGTGTTTCTGGCAGTTTAACTGTGAGCAGCAGTAAGATGAAGCTATGAAAATGTTGAATATAAATACTGTCAAGGTCGATCTTAATCCCACCACTTCCCCACCTTTTGCTTCCTTGCTGAAAATGCTTCCTTGGCTGCCATGTTTCCATTCCCAAGCTCCCTGAAGTCCGGGTATTGGAGTGCTTGATGAGCCCTTTTATATGGTGAACCACAGCTGTCCATAATACTGCAAACAAGGGGCCATTATTCAAAGAGCCGAAGTGGGTGGCAACAGGATTGGGGTGAGAGTGGAGCTGTGGTTGGAGTCATTCATGGAGGGCCCCCGAGTGTAGACAATTAGATCTTCCTCATGAAGTCACCTGCACGAAATACTCATTCCTAGGACAAGTGGTTCATACCAGGCAGAAGCACTGCCTTCTACTGTGGTTTTGGGTTAAGCATTTTTCCTACTTGGGATACTTTTTTCTTTTTCATTTCATATTTTGGAATCTAATGTGCTTTCAGCTTCCTGCCCTACCATCTGGCTTCAGGTCCCCTTAAAAGAATCTGTGCTGTTTTTAGCTCAGGACATAGGAGGGGACTGGGGCCATTTGGGTTGGGTAGGGTGTGTGTGGTTTTTCTTTCTTTCCCAGCTGCTCTTGGACAGGGAAAGAGGAAAACCTAGAAGGTCTGCACAAACCGAACAACCCTTTTGTCTCTGCTGTGTGTGACAGGTTGATCAGAGACCCAGTAGACAAACTAGAAGTGGGCCTTTGCAAGGTCTCAGTGGGTAAACATCCTGTTCTTGGCAAAGCTCACTGACTATGGTGTGTGGCATCTGTGGCCAAGTGGCAGCCAAGCCCCATCAGTAAATAAGGAAGTGGTAGAAAGTCTGCTTATCTAGGTAAAAAGGGGAAGCCAGAGAGGTAAGATGAAAAAGAAATCAGGTTTCACAGACTTGAGTACCAAATAGCATGAACTACTAGAGCTGTGTGGGCAATTAGACAGACCTGGATTTAAATCCCAATTCTTCCGCTCACTAAAAAGTTCACTTTGCATTTCAGGACCATTTTTAGTGGCTACCTAGAGTACTGTTTTGAAAAGGCTCTAAGGCAGATCCCAGATTTAATAGGGCAAAAAGGGCCATAATTGATAATGATGTCTGTACCAGATTGAAGGAAGGAGAATTGACAGCATGGGTGCCATATATCTTTTTTTTTTAAGATTTTATTTATTTATTTTGAGAGAGACAGAGAGAACACGAGCTGGGCAAGGGGCAGAGGGAGAGGGATAAGCAGACTCCCCGCTAAGTGCTGAGCCCAACATGGGGCTGGATCCCAGGACCCTGAGGTCATGACCTGAGCCAAAGTCTGAGCCACTCAGGTGCCCCTTGGTGCCCTATATCTAATGTCAGAGGCTCTGAGTTCTCTGAGATCCTGCTCAGAACTAAAGTTCTATGTGTGTGTGTGTGTGTGTGTGTGTGTGTGTGTGTGTGTGTGTGTGTAGATATGGCCTAAGGGGAGATTAGTGAAACCCTATTAAAATGTGCTAGTAGATGGTGTCGTGGCTTAAAATTTCAAAAACAACACAAAAACATCATTTGTGTATTACAATCTATTACTGAAGAGTTTTTAAATCTTCATAGTGTATTGTGCCCTTTAGATTGTTGATTTGTGTATTTGCTTTAATTTATGGTGGGTTTTTTTTAAGATTTTATTTATTTAAGAGAGAGAGAGAGCATGAGCAGGGCGAGGGGCAGAGGGAGAAAAAGAAGCAGACTCCCCATTGAGCAGGGAACCCAATGTGGGGCTCCATCCCAGGATCCTGGAATCATGATCTGAGCAGAAGGCAGATGCTTAACCGACTGATTCACCCAGGCGGCCCCAAATTTATGGTGGTTTTGAAAATTGCCTTTTAAGTTTAGTTACCTCAGTTGACTCTTGTGTTCAAATACTTAGCTTTCATTTGTCTTGACTATAAGTTTCAATGTAGAGACATAGATTTCTCTATTAATAGAAATCCTATCAATTCACGAATACAACAAATAAAATCAGCAAGAGCAATGTGGCTCTCATTTTCCATGGAAAGACTATTGAATATATTAGTCTAGGAGTGGTCTTCTAATAAGAAAAAGAAAAGTTTATGTTTGATAATGTTTGGTCATTTCTGCAGACTTGGTTTTTTTGTTCATGAAATATTTGTATTTTAATTTTCAAGCCCACGTTTTAAAGAAAACAGCCTTGCAAGCTGGTCTACAGATTGTTCATCTGGATAGCCTCTGTAAGGCAGGCACCTCTGCTGGGTGAGCAGAGCCCCATTCCAGCTTAAAAGCTCTGGGATTGCCCTGGTCTCTCTCAGAAGGCAGGGCCTTTGGAAATCTGTAATGCTTCTAACAGCCCATAAGTTACTTATATATTTAATATCACCCTTGTCTTTCTCCCCTCCCTTCTTTTTCTTTCCAGAAACAGAGCTGTCAGTCACTGCTGAGTTAGTGCCTACCTCATCGTGGAACATTTCAAGTGAACTCGACAAAGGTACACAATGGTGATGCGTAGGGGAGGTGGTGGGGGGGGGGTGGGGGGGGGGGGGGGGAGGGGGGGGGGAGGAGGTGGGGGGGAGGAGGCGTGAGACTCCATTTTTAATCCTGGCACGGCCTTCTTTGAAATCAGCTGCTTCTTAGATCCTTGGCGGGGGGTCGGGGAGGGGCAAAATAAATCCCTTGCTTACTTTGTGATTATTTAACGTTTAATTACTTGGAATTCTATTATTTCTGGAGAGGTTTCTCCCCCCCCTTTCCTTTTCCTTCTTCCTCTAAAATGTTCCATATGGTAAAAATGCTTCAAGATGTGAAATAGGGTTGTTTCTGACCTTCCTGACATTGCATCTAGTGGATCTTATTTAGGGGATTTGATTCTGCCTGAGCCAGGATTGATCAGAGCTGTTTGCTGGGTGACCTTTTACAGTGAGTATTTGATGTGCTTGCAGGGTTCAGAGCAGAGTATTTGGAATGTTTGTAATTGCCTGTGCGTACAGATGGCGGCTTCCTGTGTGCATGTGGGGAACAGGTTCCTGCTACGGAGTTGTTGTAGTATTAATTAAGCTCCGCCATATGCTAAGCACCAGCTACTCCACAGAGATCCTGTGTCCTGGAATGGTCAATTGGGACGCATTCAAAGCCCCTGCAGGCTGGCTCATCCAACCCTTCCAGGCTTGTTTCCCTCTACTCCCCATTATGTCCCTTTATGCATCTCCGGCGAAATTTCTATTTCTTCGTATATACCCTGTGCTTTTCTTCCTCCCTGCTTTTGCCTAAGCTATTCTTTCCACCTGAATCACCCCTTTTTTCCTTGCCAGTAACCATTCTCTCCCTTCTGCTTGCACAAATTACTTATCCTTCAAGACCAAGAACAAATTCTATATTAGCCACAGTCTTATCTAATCCCTCAGCAGGAAGGGGCCTTTCCTTCTTTGGAACTTCCATAGCCCTTTCCCCTCTTCTTCTCTTAGCATTTTCTGTGTTATATCATGGTGATTTATATACCTGTCTATCTCATTTTGAAGCCTGAAAGTTCCTTGTAAGTAGGATTTCTACTTCGTTCTTGTTCTTTGTCTTTGTCTCCATCACAAAATCTAGAACAGACTCTTGTTCATAGGAAATCCTCAATAAATATGTGTGGAATAATGAGTCACAACTTATCTCAGGCCATATACGTGGATGGGCACATCTGTATATATACGTGCAAATACATTCAACAAAGTTACTGAGTTTCTGCTTTAGTTCAGGTGTGATTCTAGATTCTGGGATTGTAGTGATATAAGCTCAGAAATCATTGTCCTTTATGTCAGATGCCTTTTATAATCAGCTCTCTTTGTCAGTGCATGTGTTCACTGAGAGTTGTGTTTTCTCCCTGGAGAGAAAGAACCTTCTAAAACAGTAATAGGCAAGGTTATGTTGAGGCTTATACTTTATTAGGCATTTTAGGGTGGTGGGATGACGTGAGATATCCTTTCACCTTAAATAAAAGGAAGTTTAGAATAATTTTCTCTTGTCAACATTATTTTGGACATTCTTTTTCTAATTTAGGATGAATTTTATGTTATTCCTCTCCATGTCCAGCACCAGGCACAATGCCCAGGAGGCAGTAGATTTTCAACAAATATTTAGGAATTTTTTTTGATGTGAAAGAAGACATCAAGCACACTAAATGTCCACTCAGTGCCCACTCTGTGACAAGCACTTTGCTAGGTGTTTTCAAGAATGTGAACATAATTGGCAAGCTCCTTATGGCACCAACAGCAAAAATGATATCATTGTACACTGCATATTGCTGATCAGGTTCCAGTTATGGCTATAAGAGGACATCAGTTACATGCTAAAAAGGCAGCAGAACCCCCAGTCAAGAGCTGAGGCTGCCAGACGTTGAATTTCTACCAGACCAGCACTGTAATTAGCAGGGGGTGCCCTTCAGGAAAGTAGTGTCAATAGCTGTGAACCTACTTGCTCAAAAGCTGGACTAAGACTGGCCCCAAACTTTGTTTGTTCAGCGTGGCCTTCCAGAGGACGTGGATGGCTTTCCAGAGACTCTTGGTGTCATATTTCTCTAGAAGAAAATTAGTATACGGCCTTTCATTCCCATTTAGAATGAGAAAGAAAGCTGATTAATTCATTGATTAACTCAGTGAATTAATTAAGTCATTCATTGATTAAATCTTTTTTGCTTCCTACTCTGGTCTGGGCATGGTCTGAAAAATTAGTATTGAAAGATGAATTAGACAAAGGTCTCCGTCCTCCCTGAACACAGAGCCAGGTGGGAAAGACTGATACCTAAATGTATAATCAAACCCTTCTGGTCATTTTGGTCAATTGGGCTGTCAAGGGACATTCCCCCCTAATTACACAGAGATGCTGGTGGAAGGATACAATGAAAAAAAATTCACTGACAGGCTGGCACCCAAAAAAGGAGAAATCTCCAGGTACCAGAAGAACAAGCTCCATGATAGAGCAATGATCAGCAAGAAGGAATTAAATAAAGGGTTTTATAAAAATACGGGAAATGTGTATGGTTCTCGGGGGCTAGAATTTCAGTATCTCATGGGGATGAGAACAGGTCATAGGAAACAAACTTGCTGCTTAGGCTGTCAGTGAGGAATGACTAGACCGAGCATGAAAGAAGGACAGTTCTACTGGGGTGTGGTGTGGAAGTCTGTGAACCACCCTGGGCTGTTGGGGTCACCCAGGGGAAATACAGGCCCCAACCTGTGTTATGTGGGGCTTGGGGGTTGGTGTTCTTCTCATATCGTACACAAGCTACAAACCAAGAAGAGAATGTAAAAACTTGGTCTGGAATTGATTAAACTCTGAGACCCTCACAGGGGACAACCTAAAAGCAGCTCACAAAATGTCTCTACATCGCAGTGCCTGTGGCGCTCCCACCAAAAACAAAATTTTAAAAATCAGAACTACTGAATAACAACAGCAGATTCCTACTGATGTTAAGTTCGCCTTTAAAAATTATAGTATGTGCAGGAGAGGAATAAAAGAAGCCCACCCTTGGCAAGAGTCAGTAGACAAAACACACAGAGAAGCTCATACCTTAAAACTAAAGACAATAGACCGATTTGGGAGAGAATATATGTTTAAAATATTTCATGGGAAGAATAAATAAATAAAATGTCTCATGGTGAAGAGGAAATAGAAACCATAGGGCAAGCACAGGCTAACATGATAAAAAGAAGAGATTTTAAAAGAACCAAGTAGAAATTCTAGAACTGAAAAACAGAGTTATAGAAATTAGAAGCTCATTCAGATGGGTCAAACAGCGGATGCATTCAGCTGAAGAGAGAAATGGTGAACTGGAAGATAGATTTGTGATAACATGGTGGTTAAGGGAATGAACTCTGGGGCCCAGGTGACTAAGTTTGAATCCTGTGTCTACTACCTAAATTCTGTGTGACTTTGAGCAAGCCACTCTACCTATCTGTGCTTTGGTCTCCTCGCTTGTAAGATGAGATAATAAAAGTAATTACCTCATCTGGTTGTTGTGAAAATTGACCTGGCTAGCAAATCTGATAAATTAATTGGAGAGTAAGAAGTAACAGCTGTTTTCGGTTAATATGATTATTACTTTGGGCTTTACAGTAAAACAAAAGTCATAGGTACTTTGGCAGGCGTGTAGGGAGAGCATATTTTAGAGATTTTAGATCCGATTCAATCAGCCCATGTCCACAGCTTTTCCACTCCGGATGAATGTTGCACACATGAACGTTCACCCACATCAGCACCACGCTTCTTAGCTTGAGAAGCAAGGTTCTCTGTGGTCTTACCCTGCTGACTCCTCTCACATCATCCCTACCCCAGTACTTTTTACTCCATTTGTTTTAACAACCTGCCTCTAATTCCCGAAATGTATCACTCTAGTTCTAGTCTCTGCGCCTTTGTTCACGTGGTTTCTTCTGACTGGATTGCCTTTGATAAACCTCATTCTCCTCCGGTCTAACTCCTTCTTACTTAAGTGCCGCCTTAAGCATTCCCTTAGTGCTCCTAATGGGCATAGTGCTGAATAAGATAGGCAGCATCACTGCTTTGCTGAACTTGCATTCTAAAGAGAGAGAGAGGGAGAGACAATGAATGAATCCTTTTTATCAATCCCATTGACCATCAACAGTGCCTCCAAATACTTCATATGTGGGGTACCATATCACCCCATGTCTATCCTGATCAGAGTCCTTACCATACTGTACTGAAATTATCTATATTTTGCCTGCCTTTTTAAAGCCAGGGGCTCTTTCATGCTCTTATTGCCCAACACAGTGTCTGGTATGTAGTAGGAAACAAGGTGCTGAATTGTTTGGGTTCCTATCCCAGCTATGCTGATTCATAGCTTCTGCAAGTGAATACCTACTATGTGCGAGGCACTGGCTAAGCATGTTGCATGCATCATTCGAATTCATACCACCTTGTATGGGAGAACAGACAGGCCACTGAGGCTCATCAGGCTTGAAGGAGTTGGCTGAAGGGCACGAGCAGTGAGGGGCAGTGCCAGGATCCCCACCAAGGCTTCCAGTCCAAGTCTAGGGATCCACATTCAAAGTGGCAGCTGATTACACTCCTTCCTCTGCATTCCTATCCCCTCCTCCTGTGGGCCATGCTCCCTCACATGTAGGAGCAGTGAAATAAGCCCCATCCGTTGGTGTTCTTTAATGCCTTTCTCTTCCCCCAGCTGCTCCGTTCCACCCATCAACCCCACCCTGGTCCCCCAGCCTCACTCAGGTCCTGTTTTTCTGTTAAATGAGTCCAGTCAGTGGCATTAAACAGTTACCTGTTTATCCTTTCCAACAGGAAATGAAATTGAACAGAGAGAAGCCCACCCGGGAAGAGCCGTTGAAAGCTACTATTGATGGGGCATGGGGGTAATTTCTGAAACAAATGCTTCAGAACCAAGTACCTTCTAAAATAAATGGATCTACAGGGGCCCAACCTCAGCTTCCCCATGGGGGTTTTGGGATGGGGTGTATGAGGGCCTCTTTCCCCTTCTTCCATGTTCAGTCACATGAGGTCTCAGAGGTTCTCTGTAGAAAGCCAAATGTTTCTTTTGGAGAAAGGACTGGAAATTGCACCCGTAGGTAGCAGAAAGGGAGGGAACCTCCTACTTAAAAAAATATCGAGGCTTGCTTCCAACTTCAAATAATTCTCTGTGCTGACAGACTAGATTTGGGGGTATTTTTTGTCCTGCCTTGGTTTTTTAAATGGAGACTGGCTTTTTCTACTAGCTTAGAGCTTTACACATAGTAGGGTAGTGTACAGCGTGGTTCTTAATGAGCTTGAGCTCTGGAGTTACTGTGACTCTGAACTTCCTTTTACTCACCTCTGGAGTGGGGACATTTGAATCTATCACCTAAGACTTTTCCTGGCCAACAAACACATCTCTGGGTCACACTTGTGTGTTGTGCCAAGGACATCTGATTGCACGGTCATAATAGACAGATAGTTACATGCTGGCCTCAGTCCCTTAGCCCACCTCTTCCCTGAGAGCTTGACTGTCAAGAACTGTGACCAGGTTCTCTGCTTCAGGAGGGGTTGCTTCCTCTTGTCCACTTTCTCTGTTACTTGGTTTGTCCTTGGCACTTAAGGAGTCAATTTAAATGATATTGACTTGCCTGTAGCTTGGAGCTTAGTTCACACTTAGCCCAAATGAGGTAGCTGGATCCTTTTCTTGTACTCCTGATTGTATGGATTTGGAGCAGGGGCAGTGGGTGAAGGAGCAACATAAGGACTTGGTATTTGGCAGGAGTCTTGGTACTTGGCAGGCTAAAGAACAGCCTTCCTAGGACTGGGGTCTTTGAGAGCTTATCCATTCAGTGTCCCATCTTCAAAACTGGTAGCTGGTTGGAAGAATTTCTGGTGGAATTCCTGGGGTAGCCCTGTGATGTTTAAGACAGCCCTAATTCGGGTGTTGGCCTTGTTGGGAAGGCAGACTTTTCTCTGCCCTTCGAGGTCATTCTAGCTCAACTTAGAATCAAATTGACATGAGACAGAATAACAGGAGAAAATCAAATTTAATAGGCATATGTGTGGGGAATCCACACAGACATGAGATTCCAAAAACAATGAGGCAATATGAAGTTATCTGAGCTAAGGAGAGGTAGGAGCCAAGGATACAAAGGGGAGGAAGGCCATTGTGCAGGAAGGTGAAAGGAGATGTTTGGGAAAAGAAGGTTGCCCTTTTATGCAGATCACTTTCTTAGGTAAAGGGGAATTTCTGTTCCTAGCTCTCTTCCGGTTGCAGGCTCTCTTTTCCAATGTAAATTGAGGCAGTTGAGATTCAGGAAAGGAGCTTTTCCTGTTTCTGCTGGGTTTTGATTACCTTTAACTCAAAATAACACTCATGCCAGAGTGGCCCATCGTGGGGCAGCCTGCCCTTGTCCCCTACAGCCTCAAGCAACATCTTGCTCATACTGGTAGTAGCATTTTCTTCAAAGGACAGATACCATCTTGCCACTATCAACAACAGAAGCACTTGGAGCCTCAGGAGCCTCATATGGAAAATGGGAGAAGGGACATCAACTCCAAAGGGTCCCTATAAGAGTGAAATCAAGTATGAAGCCCCACCCCAGTCTCCAGTACAGATGGGTACTTGCTTCTGGTAGTTCTTACGCTTCCCATTCTTCCTTCTTATTCTCCAAGGGGAGGGAAGTATGATTTGAGAAAGAGCACTTGACAAGGAGCATAGATTCTAGTCCCAGCTCAACTCCACCACCAGGTCAGTGATTTGTCAGTTAAATTCTGGGCCTCAGTGTTCTCATCTGTAAAGAGGGGGCTAGCAGCCCTTGATCTGGCTGCCTTCTTCATTAGGAGGCTCCAATGTTGCATGGTTTAGTGTCGTAGCCACCAGACACCTGTGGCTAAGGAACACTTGCGATGTGGCCAGTCCGAAGTGAGATGTAGTATAACTGTGAAACGCTTCTGGATTTCAAAGTTTTGATATGATAAAAGAACTTAAAACATCTCATTAATAATTTTCATATTGGCTACATGTTGAAATAACTTTTCATGTATTGAATTAAATGAAATATATTGTAAAATTGATTTTACCTAATCCTTTTAAAATGTTGCTACTAGCCAATCCAAAATTACACATGAAGCTTGCATGTGTGTCTTCTGTTCTATTTCTCTTCAAAGGTGCTGCTCTAATAAACAACAGCTAGAATCTGAGGGACATCTCCGAACCTGTGTTTCCTCCTCAGAGCATGAGATGATGTTCTCGTGCCCATTCAGGCTTTAAAATTCTAAAACCTACTTTTTATGAAAAGAAATTTTTCTAAAATGGATTCTGTGTCTGTATATAACGCTTTGAAATATCTCAGTGTAAGGGATTATCATTACCGATGATAATCTGATCATTAACTCTCAAAAAAGGCAATATTTTGAGTAATGTGGTTTTTGTGGAGAAAAATTTGCAGGTTAGAAATCTGAAGCACAGGGAGGCGCCTGGGTGGCTCAGTTGGGTAAGCATCTCCCTCTCGGCTCGGGTCATGATCCCAGGGTCCTGGGATCGAGTCCCGCATCAGGCTCCCTACTTGGCCAGGAACCTGCTTCTCCTTCTTCCTCTGGTCCTCCCTCCTGCTCACTCTCTCTCCTGCTCTCCCTCTCTCAAGTCAATAGATAAAATCTTAAAAAAAAAAGGAAAAGAAAAGAAATCTGAAGCACAAGGGGTTATAATTTGGTAACGGTGACATAAAGGACAGTGGCAGAATCACAGAGCCATGCAGGAAAATCACAGCTTTGGGGCAATAGTTGGTGCACATTAAAACAGCATCGCCTCTCTCTCAAACCCCACCTTGCACTGGACTCCCCGGCTGGCTCTGCACCAGATGTACTCTCTTTCTTGAGGTTCCTCCAGCAAGCCAAGCTCTTTTCCTGACCAGGGACATTTGATTGTCTGCTCCTCCTACCCAGATCCTCTTCCCCTTTTCAGATATTGCCATGATTGTCACTGTCATCCACACAGATTTTAAGTTTTTCCTGACCATCCAAAGTTAGTCTCCACTGTTAGTTTCCTTTTCCTTTATAGCAAAAAAAAAAAAAAAAAAAATCTAGTCTAGGGGCGCCTGGGTGGCTCAGTTGGTTGAGCATCTGCCTTTGGCTCAGGTCATGATCCCTGGGTCCTGGGACCGAGCCCCGCATCAAGCTCCCTGCTCAGTGGGGAGTCTGCTTCTCCCTCTCCCTCTGCTGCTCCCCCTGCTTGTGCGCTCTGTCAAATAAATAAAATTTTTTTAAAAATACAGTCTCATCCTAGAAACAGTGAGAAGAATACCTTCTTGATAAGAAAACAGGGGAGCTTCTTTTCAGCTCTGCTGTGTCTACTTAATCCCTTGCTAATTGACAAGTCCTTGGTCCGTTGGCCTAGAACCCAGCATGGAAGCACGTGATGTGGAAATCAGTTCCCCTTCAACCAAGCTGGGCTCTCTAGGACTCTTTACTTGGTAAGTCTATGCATTTTAGGGAAGGAACCTCCAAGATGAGGCCTATGGAATTCTGTCATAAAGTACAGGAAAATGCCTAGAGGGTCAATCTTGCTTCTTCTAAACCTGCTCAGAGGGGAGGGACTTGCAGTGGGCACCACCACAGAAGCAGAGGGTCAGCCTCGGTGGTCTTTCCAGCTCCGGCTTTTGACACCAGTCCCTCCCATCAGCCCTCCTGTCTCCTCCTCCATGGGCTGCTGTCAGTAAGGCATTCAGCTTCGAGGGATGCGGTCCTAGGGTGTTACACAAAAGGCCAATTTGGCTGTGTGAGAAGCACAGAACTCCCCGCTCCCAGCAACCACCGCCCAGTCGAGACAGAGGAGCAATCAAACAAACTCGGAAATGTTTATGCTCCTGTTTTTGCCATTTAGAATCAGGATAGAGATTTATCTGCCTCCTATCATGGGTCTCAGATTCCGTACTCCCTTGGTACCATTTTCGGTAGTTGCTGGCTAAGACCAGGCCCAATCTTGGAGGCATAAATAATCAGGAGGCAGCAGAGAGTTTCTTGATTTGCTCAGGCCATCCTTTTCCTTTTCTGCATGTATTTTAGTTTGGATTTAAACCTGCCGGCTGAGGGACCCTCCTGTTCACCCACTTTAGAAATGACTTTGGCCTCAAGGTGCTTCTAGAACTTTGTGGACTGCGGTCCTGCTCATAGAGATCATAGGCCTTTCTAGTCCTGGGCCTGTGGCTTTGGTCAAGCTTTGCTTAAGCTTTGCTCAAAGACTCACAGGGACTTTTGGACTTAGAGGTCTTTTGGATAAGGGCAGGAGAAGAGAGATCATACAAAGTGCTTTGGCATCTGGCTTCTGCCTCAACTCCCACTGATCCGGCCCCTCTGCTCCTGCTTGCTTTGCTCTAGAACCAAACTACTCATTGTTTCCCACCTTATTTCAGGCCTCTGTATAAACTTTGGTGTTTGCTATGATGAGACTACCCATCTCAACCTTTTGTTATCCTTATAGACCCAGTTCAGACCTCACCTCTTCAAAGAAGTCTTTCCTGACACCATAGGTAACCATGCCTTACTCTGTGGGGGAAGTGGGAAAGTGGATGAGTCTCCCCACACTCCTAGGTGATGCTTGTTTTCATGTATGTTTTTCATCTCCTTCCCTTTCCTCTTCCTCACGCAAGACATATTCATTAAGCATCTTCTTCATGTCAAGCAACGCCCTTAGGGATCTTCCCTTCTAGCAG
This sequence comes from Callorhinus ursinus, assembly GCF_003265705.2. Lineage (NCBI taxonomy): Eukaryota > Metazoa > Chordata > Mammalia > Carnivora > Otariidae > Callorhinus > Callorhinus ursinus. Next base: position 49,484,075 of record NW_027397071.1, on the reverse strand, counting down.
GAGGGCCAGCCAAGAGGAGCATTGTGAAGAGTGAGAGCAGCAGAACAGCTTGCCAGGAATCCTGAGATCAGGAATTGTCTTATTTATGTATCCACATAGCTCCGACTCTGGTACAGGCATTTAAATAAATACAAAAATAAACAAGTGAGTGGTGGGAATCAGAACATCAAAGTGGAAAGCTACAGGAGAGTAGTTGTCTGCAAACTTTGGTGGGCATCAGAATCACCTGGGGAGACCCAGGTTCACTGAAGCAGAGTGGACCCTAAGCCTCTGTATTTTTACCAGCTTCCTGGGTGATTCTTTTTTTTTTTTTTAAGATTTTATTTATTTATTTGCGAGAGAGAATGAGAGAGAGAGAGAGCATGAGGCGGGGAGGGTCAGAGGGAGAAGCAGACCCCCCCCCCCCCGCTGAGCAGGGAGCCCAATGCGGGATTCGATCCCAGGACTCCAGGATCATGACCTGAGCCAAAGGCAGTCGCTTAACCAACTGAGCCACCCGGGCGCCCTTCCTGGGTGATTCTGATGCCCACCAACGTTTGAGAACCACTGATAGAGCAGTAGCTCTTAACCTCAGCTGTAATTGTAATCATTTGGGGAGTTTAACAATTCCTCATGCCAGGGTCTATCCCTCACCCCCATTCTGATTTTGTTGTTCTCTACCGTCTGTAACTGAAGGGTTTAAAAGTTTTCCAGGTGATTCCAATCTGCAACAAAGTTTGAGAACCACTGTTTTCAGGTTCTTCCAGGCTAATCTGCATTGTACTCAGCAACTTCCATAATATTCTCTAACAAGTGATTTAGCCAGGTACAGAAGTTTGGGGCCTTCTCCATTTCTGTCCTTAATTTTCTGAGGTAGTATAGAGAAGAACTGGGTTTGGAGGGAGAAGTCCTTGGTGTATGTGTAAGCTTTGTGCGTTACTTGGGTTCTCAAAAATTGAGCTTTAGTTTAGTGGGTTTTTTTCTTCTTTTTTTCATCTGTTAAATGGAGAGAATACCAGTCTTCTGTGGTTGTTGTGGGTACAGAATGTGATGACATGTAAGACGGCCAAGGTCAGGTTCCAGCCCTGATTAAATAAATCTAGAGATAGTTACTGATATTAATATTGGCAAAAAAAATTTTTATGTCCAAATGAGTTGTCAGAACTCCATCACTTTTTCTAATGGCCATCGCGGGTAATGCCTCCTTGCCTGAACTATTAAGAGCTACCATCTATTGAGGGCTTTTCATATGCCCTATGTCATGTTAAATGATTCCCATGCATTGTCACACTTCATCCTCATAATTCTAAGAGATAGTGTGTCCATTTTACAGATGAGAAAAAAACAAGCCTTTGAGAAATGGCATGGGCTGAATGGTGCCCCCCCCAAAGATATGTCCATGTCCTAATCCCCAGAACCTATGAATTTTATCTTTTTTGGAAAAAGGGTATTTGCAGATGTAAATTAATTAAGGATTTTGAGTAGAGATTATCTTGCATTATCTGGGTGTGACCTAGATGCCTACAAGTGTCTTCATAAGACAAAGGCTGAGGGAGATTTCATACAGACCCACAGAGGAGAGGCTGTTGTGAAGACCAAGGCAGAGACTGGGGAGATGTGGCCATAAGCTGGGGAATGCTGGGGCACCCCCCAGAAACTGGAAGAGGCAAGGGATGGATTCTCCCTAGAGCCCCCAAGAAGGAGCATGGTCCTGAGGCTTTGAGCCTCAGAATTGTGAGAGAATAAATTTCTGTTGTTTTAAACCACCAAGTCTGTAGTAATTTGTTACAGCAACGTGGGGAAACTGATAAAAGCAATTTCAGCAGTTTGCCCAAGTCCCAAAGCAGGGAAGCTGAATTCAAACTCATGTCCTTGACCAATATACTATATTGCCTCCAACTGAATTGAAATTTGTAATAGGGGGAGTCTGGGTGGCTCAGTCAGTTAAGCGTCCAACTCTTGGTTTTGGCTCCAGGTCATGTGATGCAGCCCTGCGTTGGACTCCATGCTGAGTGTGGAATCTGCTTAAGATTCTCTGTTCCTCTGCCCCACCCTTCACATGCACACATGCTCTCTCAAAAAAACATTTTTTTTTGTAATAAAATGCCTTAGATTCATTTATTCAACAAATGTTTATTGCCCATAGTGGACAAAACCTCTACTTGGGGCTGAAGATGCAGTAATGAACAAGACAGAAACAGTCTGTAGTTTAGGAAGAGAGAGACTTTAACAATGAATTTCACATATACACATATACTAAAAATTATCTAATTTTAGCAGTGATGGGTGCTTTAAAGGAGAAATATGAAAACATACCTGTATGAAAACAGCCTGCTACCCCAGAACAAAGGATTCTCACATCCTCCCTGGCTGGGCCTTACTAATAGCGACCTGAGGTAGGGGTCAGCCCTTCATTTTCTTGGCCTGTCTCCAGGGAACTTCCATTCCTACAACTCCTGAGCTTGCGCAAAAGTTAGTCTACAAACAGGGCAAGTCCCTTATTGGATACGGACCCACAACAGGAGGAAGGCGATGAGGTCTTCCACAGGCAGTGAGCTCTGCAACCCATTACAGACATCATTATGAGGCAGTGGAGTGTGGGGAAACTGTTTTTAGACAAGGTTGGAAAATTTTGCATTCCTGTGCCAGGCAAGATTTCCTGTAGGGCCCTGAGAAGCTCACTAATCATCTCTTTAGTTCCAAGCGATATTACTTCAGGGCAGTTCCTGTCAAGGCCCCATGCTTAAATATCTCTTTGCCTGGGTTTATTCCATCAAATGCTTCATTTGCTTTGAAAAAAAGCTCCGAGACTTAGCTGGTCCAGCAGCTTAGGAAGTTCAACTCACCACATGCCTCAGAGGGCTCCTAGCTCTGCCCCCAATTGCTGCAACTAAGATGAACTTATTTTCTGACCATTTTTTGCATATGATTCCATTTTATGTGGGCCCTAAGTCAGACTTGACCAACAGCAGCCACTGGAATATGCTTGTGCCAAATTCAAAGCGACTTGTAAGAATTTTCTGTTGGTTGTTACTTGTCCTCTGAACTCAGAAAGCTGTGTTTTCCCAGAGATCTTGCCCAGATCTTCATTTCAGTTCTTTTCTCCAACATTTATATTCACTCGTTCACTCAACAGATATTTATTGAGTGCCAACTGTGTGTCAGGCACTGCACTAAAGATACAGTGGTAAAAACACAGAATTCCTCTCTTGCAAACCTCACGTTATGGTAGAGTTAGCAAATCTCTGGGTGGAAAGTACTATTACAGCTAATATTTCCTGAATGCCTGTTTTATTCCAGATGCTATACTAGATACTTTAATAACAACATCATCCCATTTAATGTGCCGTAAACACCCCGTGAGGTAGGTACTATTGTGTTTATTTTATAGCTGGGAAAACAGGCTTACAGAGGTGAAGTGACTCAGCTAGCAAACAGCAGAGCCAGGATTCAAATCCAGGTTTTTATGACTACAAAGCCCATACTCTCAATGATTACCTAGTTCTAAAATAATAATCCATGTGTTTAGGGAGGAAAGAAAGAATGGGGTTATAAGCTTTTTAGCGTATAGACTGTCTTTTCCGGAAGAGGATATTCCTTTTTTTTTATTATGTTATGTTAATCACCATACATTACATCATTAGTTTTTGATGTAGTGTTCCATGATTCATTGTTTGCATCTAACACCCAGTGCTCCATGCAGTACGTGCCCTCCTTAATACCCATCACCAAGCTAACCCATCCTCCCACCACCCCACAGAACCCTCAGTTTGTTTCTCAGAGTCCATCGTCTCTCATGGTTCGTCTCCCTCTCTGATTCCACTCCCTTCATTTTTCCCCTCCTGCTATCTTCTTTTTTTTTTTAACATATAATGTATTATTTGTTTCAGAGGTACAGATCAGTGATTCATCAGTCTTGCACAATTCACAGTGCTCACCATAGCACATACCCTCCCCAGTGTCTATCACCCAGCCACCCCATCCCTCCCACCCCCCACCACTCCAGCAACCCTCAGTTTGTTTCCTGAGATTAAGAATTCCTCATATCAGTGAGGTCATATGATACATGTCTTTCTCTGATTGACTTATTTTGCTCAGCATAATACCCTCCAGTTCCATCCATGGAAGACGATGTTCTTAATCACCCTTAAGTGGCTTTTTTAAAATTTGTGTTTTCTCTCTAATTTTTCCATTTTCTCCAGTAAATACCGTATACTCTTATAGTCAGATAAAATATAAGTAAAATACATAAGGAACTAAGATAACTCATGTATACCCCCAAAGAATTGAAAACAGGTGCTCAAACAAATTCAAGGACATGCATGTTCATAGAAGCACTATGTATAATAGCCAGGAGACAGAAACAGCCCAGATGTCCTTTCGAATAGGCAGACACATTGTGATATATACACACAATGGGATATTATTCAGCCATAAAAAGAAACGGTGTACTGATACATGCTGCAATGTGGATGAACCTCAAAAATGTTATACTGAGTGAAGGAAGTCAGATACAAAAAGTCCCATGTAAAAACATTCATAATATTTAAATGTACAGAGAGAGAGAGTGGAGGTTGCCAGGGACTGGGGTGAGGGGGGAATAGGCAGCAACTGCTTAATGGGTATGGGGTTTCCTTTTGGGGTGACGGACATGTTTTGGGGCTGGATAGAAGTGGTGTTTATGTCCTCAATGCCACCAAATTATTTCTTCACTTGAAAATGGCTCATTTCATGTTATGTGAAGTTTGCCTGAATAAAACAAAAATAAGAAAACCCCAAATAAATAGACACACCAAGAAGCTTCTCTCATGCTCTTCTGTGGTACCGCTAGTGCTCTGAGGGCTACACAGGTGGCTTTGACATCTCCATGCTGAAACTGGGTTTACTTAGTGCTACTGCTCCAATCCGAGGCAGAGCCCTGGCCCACATGGCCACTAACTTGTAAGGGACCGTGGCCAGTCACTTCAGCTCTCAGAACTGCAGGGCTCTCACTTGTCGTGCAGGAGCGGTCATGTCTGCAGTGAGCAGTGTCACATCCTAGTATGATGAGGTGATGCTCTCTCAGCTATGGACTTGATCTGCATACGCTTTTCTAGTCTTGGTTTTTACATCAACAACCGCTGGGTGATCAGAAATCCTCACTGACTGCTTACTAGGCATGTGTTTACAAGAACTAGGAAAACAGGCAGTGCAATCTTAGTAGTGTGTGCTTTTAGAGACCTTAACTTCTTGTTGCTGTTGATATTGTTTTTTACTTGTGGGTGTTTTGGTCTTGTTTCTTTACTTTATAATCTAGTTGGTTGGGTAGAAAGGAACGTTTGGGCTGGGGAGCTTGGGGTGGGGGGATAATGCAACCACATGGAAGACAAGAGCTCAGAGGAAGCCTTCCTGCTGGTGATGGGCATCTCTCTGCTAATGATTCCCAGTGGGAAGCAGGCCGATCATGACAATCTCATCAAACTTTGGTCTGGGATCACAGGTAAATCCTGGGCAGACCTTGAGATGCTGGCCTTGAAATGAGTGCCAGTTAGGTGCTGATGACAGAGGGGTCCTGCATCGAGTCAGGGTCACCTGCTATAATAGCCCATCCCTCCCATGCTGCACAAACCTGGTACTCGTCTTGCTAAGAGAGATATTTGGGGAACTCTTGAAAGACCACTTAAGAATCCAGCTAAGCAGCTTTGGGTCCTTTTCCCCAGGGTCAGGTGAAGCGGCCTCATTAACTCTCGTTTCAGGAAAACTAAGGTCTCCAGGAGACTTCTGTTAGGAAGTTGGGTTCAACAGCTCAGATCTTTTGAGGTGAGGTGGGCCTGGAGGATCTTCTGTAACTTTCATTGATATTTTCCTCAAAACTTTTTCTTCCTGTAAAGAAATCTAGATTTGGGGTGCCTGGGTGGCTGAGTTGGTTAAGCATCCAATTCTTGATTTTGGCTCAGGTCATGATCTCTGGGTCGTGAGATGGAGCCCCGTGTTGGGCACGGAGCCTGCTTGGAATTCCCACTCTCCGTCTGCCCCTCCCTATCTCCCCCTCTCCTGCCCCCCCCCACCTCCAGCTTATGCTCACGCTGTCTTTAAAAAATAAAAATTTTTTAAAAATCTAGATTTAAAAGTACTTTTAGAAGCTCAATATATTTGCTGTAGAAAACCTAGAAAAAGCAATGAAACCAAAATTATATAGTCCCTGCTAACATGTATTCTTTTAGTGTTTTCTTATGCACATGTTTTTGTATTTGTATTTACCAAAATGGAGCCATATTGGGGTATTCTCTATTGTTAAACAGCATTTGTCTTTTCACAACATCACAAATCTCTTCCTGTGTCATTAAATATTTTTAATGACATCATTTTTATTGGCCTTATTAAACCTGTTCCATTGTAGGGGCGTTTCTTAATTTTTTTAACCTAGCCTCTATGGTGAAAAAGTTGAATTATTCCAGTTTTTTGTTGTTATAAATAGCGCTGTGATGAAAATTGCTTTAAGGGGCCCAGGCAGATAATACCTGACCTCATGATCTTATCATAGACCTATCTGTGTATTCACAGTCCCTAGCAATAGGGCCAGAGAATGCACCATTCTGTTTCCCTTCACCAACAATCGGTATTGTCATTTTCTCAGGCATTGTCTGTTTTATTTATTTATTAAAGATTTTATTTATTTATCTTGGGGAGGAGACACACCTGGGGGGGGCAGACTCTAGGATTATGACCTGAGCCAAAATCACTTAACCCACTCAACCTAAGCCACTGAGCCACCCAGGCGCCCTGGTCATTGTCCATTTTAAAAGCAACAATGGCATGTTGTTGTTTTAACTTCCATGTCTTTGATAACTAAGACTGAATTATATTGGCCTGTAACAACCATTATTTTTTCTCTAATGAATATTCATTCTTTTCTTCCTCTATTCCATCCTCTATTGGTGTATTTATCTTTTCTTACTGATTTGAAATCTGCGTTTTAAAAAATCAGTTTAACTTTTAATTTTGCTTATGATGTGTTTTTATAACATAGCAAACTTTTATTTTTATGAAATCAAATAAATCATCTTCTCTTTTATGATTTTTCACTTTGTTATCATGCTTAGAAAAGGCTTCCCTTCCCCAAGATGATGGAAACCCTTTAGTTCCTTGAAGATGTTGTAAGTAAACACTTCCTTTCCAAAGTCTGGGTCAAGTCGAGCAATATTTCAAGCCATAGAGAGGGCAGGAAATTAATCTAGTGCCAGAGTCAACTGTTTCTCCACAACCTAGACTCAGAGTTACCTCCAAGTTGAATGACCCTTGGAGGTTATATAATCCAACCTTCCAGCTGATACATGACTCTCTTCTAAAAGTCTCATAAGTCCTTCTGCACTAACCTTCTACATTAATGCTTTCTTTCTAATGAGAAAGCTTCTACATTAATGCTTTCTTTAACAACATCACACAAGGCTAACCTGTTCTTCTCTCTGAGAAGTCTTAACGTTCGGATGGTCTTTCTCATGCTGAGCTAATTGGTCTTCCTTCTCCCTCTCTCTGCTATGTCTACTGCCCAGAAAGTGGATAAAGGCTGTTCTTTGGACTTTGCAGTCATATTGGCCTGGGTTTCTATTCTAGCACTCAGGAGCTATGATGCCCTTGAGTAAATTATTTAACCTATTTGAGCCCTGGTTTTATCATGTATAAGATGGAGATTAAAAAATTCCTATTATTATGCATTCTAACTTTGAGATAGACAGAGTTAAATGCCAGATTAAAAGAACGTGAGCTTTGCCTTACTTAGCAGCTGTGTGTGGTCATTTTAGACTTGACTGTGACTTGAGGTTTTTTGGTTTTTGTTTTTTAGTTCAAAGCTTCTAAGGTGTGTATGCAGTATTTGAAGCAGTGTCTTACAGCCTTATTTGTGATTAACAAAGAAAGCCAAAATACATCTAGATACATTTGTAAGTACATTGAAAGGAAGCAAAAGTCAAAATCAGTATCATAATATACTATTCCCAACAATCTGTTATGAAACTTGTTGTTACACAGATGTGTTCTCATTTGTTCCAGTGTTGCTTTGAACTTTAGAATAAAATGACAAATGACCACAGAGGGTCTTTTCTGTTCTTTGGTGGAGGACCTGGTGTGTGGACCCCTAGACCTTGGGAGTTTACTTTGAGGATTAAGGGAGATCGTGTATAACTGTGGTAGTGTGTTAGCGTTATGATATTACTGCACATGTAATCTCTTGCTCTGACTGAACAGTTGCCATTCATTTCATTATTTCTTCTCCTAACTTGTTTTCCATGTTCTTCCCCCATAAAAGGTGGCCTCCTAGAGTGAGCACACTGCAATCCACGGGGACCTGGATCATATAGGATGCAGTAGGACCAGCTCTAGCTCTGCCTTTGTTTTGCACTTTTTTTCCCCCAACCAAAATTCTCAGCTTCCAGGTAGCCATCATCTTAATGTTGACATATGATGAACTTTTGTTAACTAAATCTCCTGTGAGTTTCTCACAATTTTAGCCATTTACCTGTATCTCTTTTTTTTCATATTTGTGTAATTAATACCTTATGTCCCACTACTCACTATACATTATTCCTATTATATTTCAACATGTTTGATTTATCATGTAAATAATATGATGCTGTCATTTAGCCTACTCAGGATCTCCCGACATTGTGTCCATATTAATTTGGTCCTCATCTAAGACATTGGTGTGACTGTTGGCTGGAAAGCATGTAGATAAACTGTCCTGGTGATATCTTGTCTTGTTGCCAGTGTGGAGAACTGCCTTTCATACAAATGTATATAGTTCAGATAATGTTTTTGAGAGTCCACAGGCCTATTTTAGCATCTTTCTGTTTCTGTGAACTTTATCAATTTAGTATTTGTATTTTGTCCCTATTGTGTCATTTGACAAACATTTGTTGAGCTCTGTACTAGGCACTGTGCTCGGTGCTGGGTACAGAAACAAATAATATGAGTCTGTCTTCGAGATGTTCACAGCCTAGTGGGAAAACAGACTAAGAGAAGTAGGTGCACAAACAGAAGGAGTGGGGGAGTTGTGGATAAGGCTTTATGGAGGTGGTGATATTAGAGCTGGGTATTATAGATGCATAGGAATTTGCAAAGCAGGAAGCAGATCAAGGGCCCATCTGGCCATGCCTCAAATTCCCTCTCCTTAGACCACAAGAATGCCAAAATTACATGCTCATTTTCTCTCATAGTTCCTGCTGTTCTTCTGCAAACAATATTTCTTTGTTCAGAATTAGATTTCTATTATTGGCATTCTAAGATAAGCAATTGCCATCTAGGAATGTTAACAGTAGAGAAAATGCACCATCTTTCAGCTAGTGGACACTTCTAAGAAATAAATTGATCCTTTACTATCGTATATCACTCTTATGTCTTACCTCAGTACCAGTTCTGTGATCAGCAATAATTACAATAATATAATAATAATTGCGAACATTTGGGGCTCCTGGGTGGCTCAGTCATTAAGCGTCTGCCTTCGGCTCAGGTCATGATCCCAGGGGCCTGGGATTGAGCCCCATATCGGGCTCCCTGCTCCACAGGAAGCCTGCTTCTCCCTCTCCTGCTCCCCCTGCTTGCGTTCCCTCTCTCACTGTCTCTCTCTCTGTCAAAAAATAAATAAAATATTAAAAAAATAATTGCAAACATTTATAGAGTACCTTCCATATACCAGTCACCATGAATGGTGCCTGATGTAAATTATCTCTTCCTACCACTAACAAAGAAGAGGTTTGAGCTCAGAGAGTTTGAGTAACTAGCCTAACATCACACAACTAATGAAGCAGCAAAATTGTGATTTTTGAACATTGGTCTCTCTGTCTCCAAAGCCTGGCCATTTACATTTCTTCATTCTGGCCAATTGGTCAATATACTCACTTATTCTCCTCTCCAGTCTTTACCCATTGATACCCCTCAGTAGTTGCCCTTTGTGTTAGTCTGCTAAGATTGCTGTAACAAATACCACAGACTGCATGGATGAAACGACAAATTTATTTCCTCGCAGTTCTGGAAGCTGGAAAGTTCGAGATCAAGCCCTGGCAGGGAACCGTTTCTGGTGAGGATTCTCTTCCTGGCTTGCAGGTGGCTGCCTTCTCACTGTGTCATCACATGGTGAGGGTGGCTGGTGGAGAGAGGGAAAAGGAGAGAGAGATCTTCCTCTTCTTATAAGGCCACCATTCCTATCAGATGAAGTCCTCACCCTTATGACCTCCTTTAACCTTAATTATGTTCTGAAAGCCCTATCTCCAAATCCAACCACATTGGGAGTTAGGGCTTTACCACTAAATTTTGGGGAGATGCAATTCAGTCCATAACACCCTGCTTAAAATATTTCGTACCTTTTCACTTCTTCACACTTCTCTTTAAGCTGTTCCCCCAGCCTAAGCTTCTTGCCTTTCAAAATCCTACCAGTTTTTGAATACCCAACTCAAATGTACCATTCCATGAAGCCTTCTCTGGTTTCCAATCATATTTAGTTGCCCCTTCTTTTCCATAATAATACTACTTTGTATTTTGATTTAGCCCCTATTGTACCCAGACTGCATTATAGGCTCCTTGAAGGCAGACACCTTGCCTAACGTGCTCCCAACTAATCTGTACCTAGTTCTCTTGGTACTCCGTAAAGGTATGACTTGAGTGATTCATTAATTCTAAGGAATGGTGGAGGCAATTGGGTGGGTTTAGGCTGTAGAAGAGAAGACTACAGGAAGCTCTGTTGAAAGTGATGCCTTACAGAAGAGAGAAAAAATAGTTCTGTGTTCCCTGAGAAGTTTGAATTGAGACTGCCAATTAAGTTTCAAAGAAGTAGATTTCATTCCAATGTAGGGAAGACCTTTTTAATTAAAAAGGCGGGTGAATAACAGTCTGATAACCAGGAGCTAAACTGTTGCTCTACACACATTATTTCTACTCCCACCTAGTCTTATAAAATAGTTCCATCTGTTACAGATGAGAAAATCAAAGCTCCAAAAGGCTAAAGACCAGTGTGAATTCATGCAGTTCGATCTCTGCCCATTCCTTCATGAAGAAGCACTCTTCCTTTCCCTAAAGATATTGAAGCAGGCTGCATGACCATTTTCTAGGAATCCTAGATCAGGAATACTCTGGGGGTGTTGGTATAGTTAATATTTCTGTTTTCTCCCATCTCTCAAATCCTGTGACTCAGAAATTCTCAGTCCCTTACATTGGTTTAATGGGAATAGACCTATAAAACCTATCTTCTGTCTTTTTTTGGAAAGATATATTATAAAACTCTTACTAAGATTATTCCAAATTATCATTACAGTATTAAATATGTTATTGGTCCCATTAATTTATATTTATGAAGCTGTTTGGAACACAGCTTTGGAAATACTTACTACTAATAAAATTGACTTGATCCTAGCCAAGAGGGGCTACGTTTTCAAATAAGAGCTACTCTGTCTGAGGAAAAAACAATATGCACAAGTTATCACCTGACTCTGGAAGTCAGATGGATGAGGTACTTAGCCTTGCTATCCTGATTGCATTCCATACTGAAGGTGCATCTCTGTAGACTAAGCCCTCCCAGGATCAGCTTCTGGGGCAAGCAGCCAATGTTCTGAAGCAGCTGCCATTTTTCTTGGGTGATTCATGTGTGAAAGTGTCTCCTCTGTAAGAATCTGGGTCATCTTGTTCATCTTCCCAGAGCCAGGCTCTTATCAGACCAGAAGCGTCTGCTCATACAAATGCATCCAAGTTGGAGAGTTTATGAATGATAATGATAGCTGCTCACTCCAGATACATAACTCTTTTGGTCTATGACATCTCATAGTTGGCTGTACTGCTATTTGTATTCAACAGAATTGGGCCTTAGAATCCTGGAGGTGGTGTGCATGTTGGTGTAACTTCAGAGACTCTTTAAAAATGATCATTATCTTTCTCCTCTCCATTCAGATTGTTTATTTAACTGTGGATTTCTCCTTCCTATTGTGAAGTCATAGCCTTGAATTTGAGCAGAGCCTTTGTTCCTGTGTGCGCACATGTTTTAAATAACATCTCGGCATGTGCTATGAAACTCTTCTCTACTCTGTTCCCACCACCATCACCACCAGCCCCAACCCCTCATCAGAGGAGAGGTGACACCATGGAATGAGCTTCTGTGAACAGCCAAAACCAGCTCAATGTTTTTGTTGTTGTTGTGTTTTTTATAGTTTTTTTTTTTTTTGCACCTGCTTTGTTTTCATAGGAAAAATATCACAGGTATCCTCTTCTTCCATTTTTATTATACAAACTACATTGTTCCTGGGTGGTGGTGGAGAGAGGGAGGGAATGATACTTTTGAGTATCTTACAAGGTAGAAATGCCATCAAAACACTTGAATATGAAGTTGACACTACTTTGGGATCATTTAATCCCACCAACCTCCAGACATCCCATCAGTTTAACAGACATGACTCAGGGAGGAGAATGAGTCACTTAATATCAAACAGTACTTTTGTGGTAGAGGTGAGACCAGACCCTGTTCCCCTGTTGCCATTGCAAAGCCTTAAAATATCACAGCTTCTAAGAAGTCTTCCAAAATTTCAGTGGAGACCAGACTGCGTAATCTGCCCCATCGAGGCTTGAGGATGCTACCAGGGTGTTGTGCTTTTTGTTCCTTAATCACAGTCCTATCGTAGACCTCAAGGATCTGGAACTCAAAAAATGAAATTCTCAACTAACTACCATTGTTTGCTGCACTCACCTTTCAAAGGCAAAGATGGGAAAGGATGATAAGACAATAAATAAGGGATTTATTTGAAAAAGCAATATCCTATATGATTCCACTTCTGTACCTTGAAGTCAAATCGGTAGAGACAGAAAGGAGAATGGTGGTTGCCGGGGGCTGTGGAGAAGAGAGGATGGGGAGTTGTTGTTTAATGGGTACTGAGTCCTAGTTTGGGAATATGAAAAAAGTTCTGTGGGTGGATAGTGGTGACAATTGCACATTATGTGAGTGTACTTAATGCCATTGAACTGTGCACTTAAAAATAGTTAAAATGGTAAATTTTGTGTTGTGTATACTTTACCACATACACACATACACACACAGCAGTGTTCCTGATGTCATCTTGAATCTCCATACCCTTGTGTTTATGCATCCTCAGAAACAGGCTGTTATTATGTCCTAAAGAGCGCTAATAACACATATATACTATTTTACTTGCCTTGCATTGTTTGTTTTCAAAGTAATGTCACACCCATGATTGCGTTTGGTATTCATCAACACTATCATGAGAAAGGACAGGAATCCTTCCTTATTTTATAAATGAGTAAACTGAGACCTAGAGTTCCACAGCTGACAGATCAAAGAGTTGGTACTAAGACCCAGGGCTTCTGATTTGTGTGCCTAGAACCACGCATGATCCAGTGTAGGAAGTTTTGAATTAATACTTAACATATTATACTTAGTTATCCTAGAAAGTGGACTCCTACATTTTAGAAAGATTTTCGAAGACTTTGAACACTGAAGTAGTTTGGAGGAGGTTTATAAAATGAAAATCAAGTAAACTTTAGAAAACTCATGGTCTAAACATTCTGCTTGACTAAGGTTTTACCACCCAGTCATAATATTGACAAACACTTCTATAGGACTTCACTCTATGCCATGTGCTGTTCTAAGTGCCTTAACTATACTAACTCACTTGACAAAGTGTATTATTTATAATTCAAAACAAAATTTATCAAGACTGGCATGTGCTAAACACCTTCTAAAGTGCTTTGTATCCTTTACCTCATGTAATCCACATACTAATCTGAGGTAGCAGGTATCTCTGGAGCTTAGAGATGTTAAATAACTTGGCAGAGGACACCTGATAGCCAGTGACAGAGCTGGGACTCAAACCCAGGTCTGCCCACCTCTTTCCCACTTAAACAGATGGGGCAGTGTGGGCCTTTCTAATCACTGCCGTCTCTAAATATTAATTATGTCATTCAGGCGGCTGGGGCAATGTCCAAGTATGGATGCTGGTCGGCTCATAGTTTGCTTCTTGAGGGACTTCTACATATCATCCTGAAATTCTGGCTGGAAATTGGATTCAGTTGCTGAAAGCGGAAGAAATACAGCTTTCATGTTCATGCGCAATTTGCTTTTTCATTTTCTTTATTATCCTGAGACTTACTGTAAATCACACTTTCCCATCAGTCCTGGGGGTTCTGATTATGTTCGTGGGGTCCAACTAAGAGCAAGGGCAGTAAATTACTGCCACTTTGTTTGAAAATTTTTTTAGCCACAGTACATTAGCTGCTTTTGTTTGCTTTTCCACTGGTAGTGTGCACATTTTTATTTCAGAATTGGTGTTTCTTGAATGTCTCATTTGTGAATAATGTAGTTTGCAAAATGGAATGATTGGAGAAAAAGTATGCAAGAGAGTATCCTTTAGCATCTGTAAGATTTTAAAGCATTTATAGCGAAAATGAGTTATTGAATTCTTTCTCTGTTTCTCTCTTCTACACACACACACACACACACACACACACACACACACACACACACTCTGCATTTTCCTGTTCACTTCATTCTCTTCTTCTCCACTTCCCAAAGATTGATTGCATATGGTAATGACCAATACAATAACTAATATCAGGTAACTACTAAGAAATGCTTTTTTCCAGGGTCCTCTAAATATTTTTGTTTATTTGAAAGATTGATAGATCAGAGGGTCAGGGGACATGTTTTACTGTAAGTTTCTGTTCCAAATTTCCTGACATTTTTAGTAAAAAACAAAAGAAAAACAAAAAAGAAGAAAGAAAAAGAATATATTTTAAAAGGCAAAAATAGGGCTAATAAGAACAAGACCTTAAAGTGATTATCAAAATGTCAAAACTAACTACTTTTTCTTTATTCAGTAGCATTAATCTCGAGGCACTTACCTTTCAGTAAAATCTCCCTAATGGCTTGACTTGCTTCTCTTGCTGGGCCATCCACAAATAGAGTGGCTTCTAAAGTGATACCCAAATCCTCAATGGCTTTCCATAATTAGTGTGGGAGTTCAGTGGAGACATTTGTTTATGTTTTTAAAATCCTATCTTTTAATACAATAGCAAGAACAGGGGGCTCTCTGGCATGCCCTGCTAACCTAGAGTTAGGTTTCTCCTCAGCACTGTCATAATGTCCACAGGACCATCCTAAAAATGCTAGAAAGCTATATGATAATGATGCAGGACCTGGTTGAGTGTGAAAATTAACTCTTTTTCCTGAAATTTGTCAGAGTTTCTGGAGTGACTTTGGAAAGGATTTTAGTGCACATGAAGATGGAGCTTAAGTTAGAAAATTTTCATTCTTATCACTAATCCATACAATGGTCATTTCGTTTTCTTGGACTTTATAGCAAACACCTTTCAGGGAGGCTGCCCACTTTACAAGAACTCCCTGTTGTCTGGTAACTGCTCCCATGACCCACGGTGATGGGCCTTCAGCAGCTGTGTTTATGTTGTGTAACTCTGGCCCTCTTTGGGGAACTGATCAGGGGAAGGACACTTGACCCAGGTTGGGCCAGTCGGAGTCACTTTCCTGGGAACTTGGAATTGGGACTCAGAGACAGCCAATGTTTGAAGTTGCTGGTAATGCCATGAGATTAACTTGAGGTAGATAACATGAAACAGTCGTTCTCTGCTGTGTATGTAGAAAAGCCAAGAACACTGGTTTGCAAAGAGAGGAGATTTAAATAGATTCTTAGAAAGAAGCAAAGATAGATGGCAGAGGGAGAGTCCTGACTTGGTTCCCAGAAGCTTTCCAGTTTAGTTCCTGTTCCTCCTGAGGCCTGGCCGGACCCGTTGTCAGAGTTCTACGAGAAACCCCTTGCATCCTGGGTTAAATTGCTCCTCCTCCTCCTCTGCTCCTCCTCACCGTCTTCCAGCAGCTGGGGTTAGCTCCTGTTACGTTCCGTCAGAGTCTTAACAAAGACAGGTTGACCCTCTCTCCAGTATGTACTTGTTTGAGTACAGAGATGACCAAGTAAACAAGTAGATGAATGTTCATACTTACTCTTTTGTGCCCTAGAAGGTCTGAGCTGGGAACAAACCTCAGGGATATCTTAATCCTATCCTCTCATCAGACAGATGAGGAAATTGAAGCCTGTAGATGAGAAGTGATTTACCCAGGTTCACACACAGCCAGGACTTGATCCCTGGCCTTTTGGTTCTCAGGGCAGCCAGTGTTCTTTCTAGGTTGGCTCCCTGGTGTCATCCATCCACTTGTCTCCATCCATCCACCATCCATCCATCCATCCATCCATCCATCCAGTCAGCCAGCCAACCAATAAATATATAGTGAGCAAGCTCCTAATACATGAAAGGTCCTGGAATACATGCTTTCTGTGTTCAGCGTGCCTCTCTTGTGGCAGTCTTTCCTAATATCGATGATGATCTGTGTTCATATCCTATTTCCTTTGGCAGCCCTTTGAAAGCAGGGACTGTGTGTGAATCAGTACCTTCACTTCCTAGTATAGAACCTGTCACAAGGTACGTCTTCAATAAATATCTGCTATTCTGGAGAATTTATTTGATTCCTTAGAGTCTCAGATGGGGACTGTGTATCAGTTATCTATCGCTAGATAACAAGCCACTCCATACTTCATGGCTTCAAGCAACAATCATTTATTATTATTGCTCATGGTTCTGGGAATTGACTGGGCTCAGCCAGATGGTTCTTGTTCAGGCTCTATCACATGGTTGCAGTCAGATGGTGACTGGGGCTGAGGTTATCTTGAAGGCTTTCTCATTCACATGTCTGCTAGACGTCTGGGCTGCAAGTATGTAAACCAGGCTGGAACAGCTGGAGCTCTATGGGAATCTCTCTCTCTCTCTGTCTTCCCATGTGGTGATCTCGGTATAACTGGACGCATGACATGGTGGCTGAAGGCTCTCAGAGAGACTGCCCCAAGAGAAACTACCAGAAGCTACCAGAAGCTACATAGCCTTGCCTAGCCTGGCCTCAGAACTCACTTCACATATGTCACTTCTGCAACATTCTGTTCCTCAAAAGAGTCACAGAGGCCCTGCCAAGTGTAAGAAAAGGGGGCAGAGACTCCATCATTTGATGAGTGTTTGAGAATTTACAGACATGTTTCTGCATCTCTGTACTTTTTCTTCACAAGGGGAATATGGAAGGAAACGAATACTTTATCTCTGGCCCCACAGAGCTTACATTTGAGTTGGGAGCCACGGTTTTCAGGCAACTGCTAGCTTCTGGCCCCACTGACAGCTATGTCTTTTCCAACGACTTTGCTACTCCTAGCCACAATCAATCACAGGGTCTGATAGCTATGTACCTGTGGCCGGGGAGTTAGTATGGGCAAGCAGGTAGGGCCGGGGTCTCATTTTATCATAAAATTCTCATGTGCTGGGTTTTGTGGTGGGCCCTCTGGAGGAATAGACATTAGACTCACATTTGGGTCCTGCCTAAAAATGTAGCTTAAGGAAATAATACAAAAGGGGAAAAATATTTAAGCATAAAGGTATACAGTGAAGCATTCTATTTAAGAGTAAAGAAATAGGAGGGAGAACTAAATTTTCCCAAATTGGGGAAATCCTTTCATTGTGATTTCTGATGGAAATCCATGATCAGAGATCTGTGCCTGCTTTTCCTTGGATTTCTGAGGTCACATCTACTTGGGGAGGAAGAAATAGGGATACAAAATCAGAACCCCTCCGGCCCCTCCTCTCCATCACATTCTTCACCGGCTCTCCCCTCCCTGGCCTGCTGGGTCAGCTCAGACTTCCCTAAGCCCAGGTCTGGGCACAGGTGTCTTGGCTTAGTATTGTATAAAAACTGCCCATTGCTGGCCAGGTGAGTTACAAAATCCTTCATTACTGTCTGAGGTCTTTCCTCATTCTTGGCCCAGCCTTTCTTTCTGGCCTTCTTGCCTACTACTTGTTCATCCATAACCTTCCCAGAAGGCAAATGGGGGTGATTTGTTCTGTGTTGCCCCCACCTAGTCTAGACACCCATGACTTTAAGCTTTTCCTCAAGCCATTCCTATACCCACAGAATGCCATTTCCTCTGCTTCCACTTCCTGAAAAGCAGACCCTGCCCCCCACCATAAGCCAAGTGGGGGAGGTACAAGGGAAGGGGCTGGGAGCTTCCCAAGAGCATATTCTCCTGAAATGATGTCTTCTAAACAAATGTTAATGGTATATGTTAACATGATGGTTATTAAGACCATGATGGAAAGATGCTTCAGGGCTCCTCAAGGTGGCTGGATATGTGTGTTGCTGTTGTTCATCGTCACAGTGATTAGCGGATGCAGTGAACATTTATTGGGCAGAGGCCTAAGACGTTATGCGCCTTGCCATGTGGAGGGCACTCCTGCAGGAGGAACCTGGGGAGGACACCCTGTGTCAGCAGAGGCATGGGTCCTGTGGGGACAGTCCTCAAGGGTGGCACCTTGTGCCTCCCCACTCTCCCCAGCAGCTGCCTAGCTCCTGCTCTCTGCCCTCACTCCCCCTGGCTCTCCCAGGCTCGCTCTCTCTGATTTGGGAACCCAGCTGTCAACCTCTGCTCTCCACCAAGGCCCAGCTCAAGAATGGCCCTCGTTACTGTCAAGCCTTCCCTGATTTCAATAGCTGGACATGCCACCCCTTCCTAAGTAGAAAATAGCACTTTCCCCCCTTGCATCTTCCCTTTTTCTGATTATTTTTATTGGCTTCTTTTCCATCAATATTTTGTGAAGAGAAATGGGACAGGTACCTCCCCAATGCCTACACAGTTATTTAATTTAAAGTATTTGCTTATTTTTCTTCCGGTTCCTCATTTTTTCCTCTCCCCCAAATGCCTATGGATTCCAGCAAGAGGACAGGAGGTCTGGGGTTTCTCTGCCCATCCAGTCTGCTTTGAGTCTGGCCCACTAGGCCTCATAAAAGGACAGGGGACAGCCATGGCAGCCTTGGCCTGCCCACGTTGGTCTCAATGTCTTGACCACACACTTAACTTTACTCTCACTCTGACTTGTACTTTCAAATTAGACCCTGGGATATCTCGTCCTCCCTTCGAGATCTTAAGCAGCTCCTGATGGAGAGCAGTCCTATCTCCTCCTCTTTAAACATCCTACCGATTGCTACGTGTCGTCTCTGTCCCAGAAAGCAGGTTCAGCTCCCCTTTTCTAGGGTCCTCTATCACCCTGAACATACTCCGATTGGGCTCTAGTATGACTGTTTCTTTACATGTCTGATTCCATCGCCAGGATGAGAGATCTTTGTACACGTCAATCCATTTGTTCATTTCTTTGTCAAACATTTTCCACCTCTATTCATAGCAAACCAGTGCAGGGTTTAAGGTGCTGTACCCAGGGAAAAGGACATGCATGCACCCCCAGTGTTCCCTACCTCATCTGCTCCATTGACTCTTGCCTCTTGTTACTGAGAAAATAGCACCCACTTCTGTTTCCATCTCCAGATTACTTAGTAACTTTTCTGTTTTGTTGAAAAGGCAGTCGAGCAGAGACTGTCTAATTTTTGAGGAATTTGGTTCAAAATTTGAGAGCAAAATCACCCCATTCATGACAGAACATTCAGGTGGCAGGGTCCTCTCCAGCTCACTGCCCTGACAGCGGCAGATCTGAGATGTGGCCAAGTCAGCAGATTCTTTCAAAATTTGAAATACAAACCCTGCGTAAGGAAAGGAGAAGAGGGGAAAGAATGGTTTTTGTGCCCTTTTGTGTCCCCTGACGTTTATATTCTGGGAAAACCTGGAACTGGAATGTTGGCCTCAGTGGAGTTGCGTTGGAATGCTGACAGGCACACAAAGGGATTTGGGATCTGTTCAATCAAGATGTGACTAGAGAACTGAGCCGGGATAACTGTGTTGTCCCTATAGGGACAGAAATTCCTTGGCCAGAATGGCAAACTTTTATTTGGAAAGCCACCTGGGCATCCCTTAGAGCCATCAAAAGCTCGGCAATTTATTATATGACTGGACAAGCCGCTACCTTGCAGAGTCAGGCCAGGGTAGTAAAAATACACAATGACTTCGTCTTTGAAGGCCCTAAATGTGGCTTAGTTCTTCCTCAAAAAGGGCTCCCCAAAGGGCTGAAGGCAAATTGTGGCCTTTGCGTGACGCAGAAGCTTCTATAGACTTCTGTAGCGAGGAGCACGCATCATGCTGATGCTGAGGCATCTCTCCTAGTCACAGTATTGAAATCGCAGAGATGACTTATGATGTGCTCTGTTTGCGTTGGCCCACGGCCCAAAGCAGAGACTTATCTCAGGCTTGGCCTTCTAGATACTATCTCTGGTAATTTAAAAGTTCATTATGCAAGCCCACTCATCCTGTCCTGCTACAGTTAAGGTCTGTCAGCATTTTACAAAGGCTTATCACCCACCCATAAAGGGGCAAGAATGCAGTTCTTAGGTTGCAGTATGGCATGCGAGGCCTAAGCCTGAGCGTCAAAAGCTTTACCTCTTTTGTTGTTTTTAAGTTAGAATTTTTCTAAGTTCTAGTGAAGCAAGGTAATAGCTGATGGTTTTGCTGGTATTCTTTGGTTTGGTTTTGCAGGACTGGGAAAAGCTGCTAGAGATGGCTGGGAATGTAGATGTACCTTATATCTGAAGAATTCTTAGGCCCGTGAATTTACTTATCATGCTAGCATTCAGCTGAAGTTGAGAGTGTAGTTGAAATAATCACTACTTCATAGTTAGGATCGATGAAGCCCAGAAAAGTCAGAAACAAGATTGGGAATACTTCTCTAAGATGCAGGGACCAGTCCACAAACCAGAACCTTGTATCCCTGTGAATTTCAGCTGGATGGGATTGGTTGTATCCAAGTCATTGTTCTAATGGTTAAGTGTGCTTCTGCTCATCATTTTATTTTATTTTTTTATTAACATATAATGTATTATTTGTTTCAGAGGTACAGGTCTGTGATTCATCAGTCTTACACAATTCACAGTGCTCACCACAGCACATACCCTCCCCAGTGTCCATCACCCAGCCACCCCATCCCTCCCAACCCCCTCCACTCCAGCAAACCTCAGTTTGTTTCCTGAGATTAAGAGTCTCTTATGGTTTGTGTCCCTCTCTGGTTTCATCTTGTTTCATTTTTCCCTCCCTTCCGCTATGATCCTCTGTCTTGTTTCTCAAATTCCTCATATCAGTGAGATCATAGGATAATTGTTTTTCTCTGATTAACTTATTTCGCTTAGCATAATACCCTCCAGTTCCATCCACGTCGTTGCAAATGGCAAGATTTCATTTTTTGATGGCTGCATAATATTCCATTGTGTATATATACCACATCTTCTTTATCCATTCATCTGTTGATGGACATCTTGGCTCTTTCCATAGTTTGGCTATTGTGGACATTGCTGCTATAAACATTGGGGTGCATGTACCCCTTCGGATCCCTACATTTATATCTTTGGGGTAAATACCCAGCAGTGCAATTGCTGGGTCATAGGGTAGCTCTATTTTTAACTTCTTGAGGAACCTCCATACTGTTTTCCAGAGTGGCTGCACCAGCTTGCATTCCCACCAACAGTGTAGGAGGGTTCCCCTTTCTCCGCATCCCTGCCAACATCTGTCATTTCCTGACTTGTTTTAGCCATTCTGACTGGTGTGAGGTGGTATCTCATTGAGGTTTTTGATTTGGATTTCCCTGATGCCGAGTGATGTTGAGCACTTTTTCATGTATCTGTTGGCCATTTAGATGTCTTCTTTTCTGTTCATTGTTTTAAAGTATTCTTATTATTTCTAAACTTAAACAACACATATACATGACAAATATGAATAAAATGATAACCCTCAGATTATAAATAATAATAACCCCCGCATAATAAAAATGGTTGAAAATTGTAGTAAAATAAATTGGATACTTAAATAAGTCACAGAAGTCCAAAAAAGTTTAAAACTAGAAAAAAAAGTCACTAGAGTAACCTTGTTGGCAGTTGCCAATGATCCCATTAGACACCCGGCTCCTGGAGAAAAAATAAGGGTACATAGAGATCATGGCCTCTTTGGTGTGAAAAGGAGATGTCATCCGGATGGATTCAGGTGAGTTGATAGTGGAAGAAGTTCTTAATGACAGTGGGGTATAAAAGAGCAGCTTGAGAGGGGACAAACTGGGAGTGGGGACGGGGCAGGTGTCAGATAGAACTGGATTCAGTCCCGGCGATGCTGGGCCTTGCTATGCAGAAACCTCTGTTAGCCTTGGTATCTTCCTTAAAACTGGGTAACAAAAACCCATATACACCACAGCATTCTGGAAAGGATAAAATGCAATAGCAGGCAGAAAGTGTCTAATATAATCAGTGCTCAACACGTGTGTTCCTTTTTCCTTCCACCTTTATTAATTATAGCTGGGGCAGAAAGTGACCTAAATGCTGGAAGCCAGCAATTCTTGTTCTGAGTAGATCTTAGCTACTTAAGAGGACAAAGTGGTTTCCCTGAGCTTTTAAGAGGCCATTTACATAAAATTGGCCTACTTGTAAAAAATGACCTATTCATTAAATCAAGCCTCTAGGTAGCAAAGTTTTCTTAAACTCCTTTGAGTTGCTGTGTATTTACTGTGCTTCCTAAAGAAAAACCTGTAAGGGCAGCTACTTTTCCCCATTGGTCCAGATTTTAAAAAAACCAGGGGTTTTTGCTCTAAGTGCACATTTGCAGAACCATTTCTGATATATATGTGTTTGCTCCCCAAAAAGGAGCCACATATTTGGCTATTTGTTGTCTTTGGTCCTAAGGACACTCTTTCAACCCCTCTTGTTACTCAGAGGTCCTTAACCCAAGCTCAGCTTGATGCCTTAGTATGTGAGCTCTCAAGAGAATGTGAGTGGTAGGCCCAGAGCCAGCCCAGCACAGCCCTTTTCTTTCTTTGGACTTTTAACCATCACATCTCCTGCTCTGTAGCAGCTTTGCTTGGCCAGGAAATATTTATCTTCCTGGAGGTGTCTCTGTACCTTAGTGTCTCTGTCTTGGTTTCTTCTGAATGATAGGGATTGTAGTGGAGAATCCTGGAGATTTTTGAGCAGTAGAAACTGGGCTTAGCAGGAAGCCAGGCAAGACTCAGTGGCCAGAAAGTGGGAGTTTAAAATTACTGTAGCCATGTGTCTTCCTGTTGACAGCTCCAGGGAATCTTTTGGGAGAGCGCCTAAAAAAAAAGCTTATACTCAGACTCCACCCAGGATCAATTACATTAGAATCTCTAAGGGTAAGACCTAGGTATCAGTGTTGGTTTTGTTTGTTTGTTACTCTGCAAGTGATAGTGATGTTCATGAGGGTTGAGAATCTCTGGCTCTAGTTATAGCTCCCTGTAGTGAGTGCTTCTGATGTTCCAGAAACTGATTATCTCATGTGACCCCCACGACAACATTAGTGGGTAAGTACAATTATTGGCCCCATTGTACAGTTGAGGAAACTGAGGCTTGGAGATGTCAAGTACCAGCAGGTGAGTGGTGGGACTCCGATATTTAGCCAAGCATCCAGCTCCAGAGCCGTGTTCTTAATGACCGCGCCACAGCCCATTATTACAAATTGTGCCTCCAGTGGGAACGAAGCTCCAGCAAGTGGGGTCATCCAGTGGTCTTGAGCTCTCTCCATACCTTCAACTTACTGACCTCCCGCTCCCCGTGTGTTCGAGACTTCCCAGCAGCCCCACGTCAGATAACAAACTGCGGTTATTCAGAAGTCCCCTGCTATTTCCCCTGATTTTTATTAAATGCAGCTTGTGGCTCCAACTCAAGAATGTGCAAGCCGATTTAGATTATGTTTTGCATTGAGTTTATTAAGATAAAAAATATTTCCCGAGATAGTGAGTCAGAAGTATTTATGGTGAAATGTGCTGAAAGTGAATGCAGGTTGATAGCGTGAACAGAATGTTCTCTCAGAGTCAAATGCGATGACCTAACTGTGTTTGGCAGCCTTCCTTTATGTTTAGCTAAGCATTTTATTTCATGTCGGGAGCCTCCTCCCTCTTCTGAGAAGGATCGGTCCTATAGGAGACCAGGATTTTGGCATATATCTCTTTGATACCAGGACCCAGGCCCTGAAGCCTAATTGTGACTGGCTGGGTTGCCATGGCAAAGGACTATTAAACTCTTTATATCTCAGTTTCCCTCACCTGTCAAAATGAGAATATAACTCTTGGCCCCACCTCCCTCCCTGAGGAGAGTGGGAGGGCACTTTGAAAATTAAGCAATAAATGTTGGGAAGGATTTGTGGATGTGACGTCTTGTCAACTGGGTCAGTTATAAATGGGGTGTCTCCAAAGCTCATTTGCCCTAAATACACTTGAGCCTTCCATTTACTTAATCAACCAGCCTTTATTAAATGCCTACGAAGTTCACAATAACACATGGAGTGCTAAGGGGAATACAAAAAGGAAAAAAGGAGGAAATCGGGTCTCAATTCCCAGAAAGCTCATAAACTAACTTCTTTTTTCTCGCAGTTCACTTTTTAGGTTGATTAAGCATCGGTATGAATGATGCCTGTACTGTATTTAAAAAGTTCATTCTCTGTGGTGACTTCCATCATTTTGTAACCAGGAGTGATTTAGTTGTTCTCGGTACCGGTGGGTATTGTTACATGCTGGGTGGATTCATTAAAAGGGCAAGACTATTCTGTAGTCCCGGTTAGGGGGAGTGGGGGACAATGAAAGACCACAGTCTGGATTCACTGGGAATGGTGCATTGGCTAATAGTATGTTCTCCTGTGTCCAAAGGTCTGGGTCTGAGTCCTGGCTCTTCCACTACCTACCTGTGTGACTTTGGGCAAATACTTAACCTCTCTGTGTCTCATTTCCTTATCTCTAAAATGTGGGTAATAATAGGGTCTAACTCATGAGATTGTTTTCAAAATTAATAAGTTAATGTGTACAAGGTACTGAGGATGGTGTCTGGCACCTTATAAATGCTCAAAAAGTCTTAGCTATAAGCACCATTTTCAATGGGTCATGGAGAAAATGGTGGCACCAAAAGATGATTAGTATTTCATTTCCCTATATTATAAAAAATATCAAGTCCTTTTTTATTCAGAGTCTCAAAATTTGCCCGGATCTACCACAGTCGCTTAGAGTTGCCCCCAAATCCCAGGCTGTTTGTTCAGAAATGGGAAACAGGCCATCCGGGCCTTTCTCTGGCTTATGGTGCGCAGGGCTCGAGTTAAACTATTTTGTTCTGAAGCTTTACACCAGTCCAGGGCCCAGAGGGGTGGTGAAGGGCAGCTGTGGGGTGTGACGGAAAGAACACTGAGCTTAGAGTCCAAATCCTGGCTTTGCCTTTTGTTGGCTGGGATAGTCTTTAAGTCCTCCAAACTGCAGTTTACCCATCCTGATGATACAAAAGCAGTGGTTTAGGTAACACTGCTGGGACCCCAGCCTAAATCAAGACAGTCGTAGCAAACTATCAAATTCTGCTAGAGGTCCTTGTCATCCCCACCAGCATGCCCTTGTAGTTAAAAAAAAAAAAAAAAAAAGCCAGTTGTACTTAAGAATGTCTTTGATGAAGCAGTAAAAATTATTAATTTAATTAAATCTTGACCCGTGAGTACATGTCTTTAGTATTCCATATGGCAAAATGGGAAATATGCAGGAACGCTGGCTGCTGAAGTCCTATAGTTGTTACAAAGAAAAGTATTTGAGTTGTGATGTGAACTAGCCACTTCTTTACTTGAAAAAATGACAGAGTGGGAAAGAGAAATACCATATGATTTCACTCATACATGGAATCTAATAAAACAAAGGAACAAACAAAGAAAGAAAAAGCAGAATCAGACCTATAAATACAGAGAACAAACTGATGGTTGCCGGGGGGTAGGGTGCAAAATGGGTGGAGGGGAGAGGGAGATGCACGCTTCTAGGTATGGAAGGGATAAGTCACGGGAAGACAAGGTACAGCAGAGGGAATATAGTCAGTAGTATTGTACGTGTTGTGTGGGAGCCGACGGTAACAATACTTGTGAGCAGAGCGTAACATCAAGAGAAGTTGAATCACTATGTTGTACACTTGAAACTCATATAACAGTGTGTGTCAACTACACTAAAAAAAAAGAAGAATGACCGTCAAACTATGGTTAGTTATTTTTGAATATTCTTGGAAATGAACAAAATGAGTCTGCCACTTCAAATAAACAGGAGATGGTATTCGCCAATAATAAAATTTGAGCTTCCAAGCAAAAATTAAAATTTTGGGAAACTTTTAGCCACCACCATGAGCTTGACAGATTTCTAGTCTTTTTTTTTTTTTTTTAAGATTTTATTTATTTATTTGAGAGGAGAGAGAGAGCGGGGGTGGGGGCGGTGCAGGGAGTGGGCCAGAGGGAGAGGGAGAAGCAGACTCCTCACTGAGCAGGGAGCCCGACAGGGGACTCGAAACCAGGACCCCAAGATCATGACCTGAGCAGAAGGCAGATGCTTAACTGACTGAGGCACTCAGGCGCCCAACAGCTTTCTAGTTTACTGATGAGATTGGGGATGATATTAACAAAATGATTTCTCTCTATTATGTAATTAAATGTGTTCACATTTGGAATATGTACATAACTCATTGGAACAATATTTTCTAAATGGACAATGCGTGGTGTTACAAAATCATATGTGGGTAAAAGATCTTTAAAGTCCAAGATAAACCAACCCCTTTTAATGTAACAGATAATGAAAAGTTCACTGATAAGGCTTCAGATTCACATCATGATGAACCTTTAAGAAACTACCACTTGTCAAATTTTAGTATAGTATCACAGAAGGATATTCTAAATTATCTGAAAAGACTATTAAAATACCCCTCCCTTTTCCAGCTGTGTAAAGCCATTTTCTTCATGTACTTTAACCAAAACAACATATTTCAACAGATTAAATGCAGAAAGAGGAGAATCCAGCTGTCTGCTCTTAAGCCAAATAGATTTACAACAATTTAAACAATGCCATCCTTTTCACTATGTATGTGTGTATATAAAATATGGTTATTTTTCATTGAAATATATTATTTATGTTAAGTAATGACATTACTTTTTTATTTTTCAATAAATTAGTATACAAATGTTTTTAAATTTTCTCTTAGAGGTCCTCAATATTTTAAAGATTTTTTTTTAATTTATTTATTTGTCAGAGAGAGAGAGCACAAGCAGGGGGAGCTGCAGGCACGGGGAGAAGCAGACTCCCTGTTGAGCAGGGAGCCCGATGTGGGACTCGATCCCAAGACCCTGGGATCATGACCTGAGCCAAAGGCAGATGCCCAACTGACTGAGCCACCCAGATGTCCAGGGCTCAATATTTTAGTCTTTAGGGGTCTTGAAACCAGAAAGTTTGAGAATTTCTGTCCAAGAATGAAAAATCAGAGCATCTAATTTTTTTTATTAACATATAATATATTATTTGTTTCAGGGGTACAGGTCTGTGATTCATCAGTCTTACACAATTCACAGTGCTCACCACAGCACATACCCTCCCCAGTGTCCATCACCCAGCCACCCCATCCCTCCCACCCCCCTCCACTCCAGCAACCCCTCAGTTTGTTTCCTGAGATTAAGAGTCTCTTATGATTTGTGTCCCTCTCTGGTTTCATCTTGTTTCATTTTTCCCTCCCTTCCGCTATGATCCTCTGTCTTGTTTCTCAAATTCCTCATGTCAGTGAGATCATATGATAATTGTTTTTCTCAATTGATTGACTTATTTTGCTTAGCATAATACCCTCCAGTTCCATCCATGTCATTGCAAATGGCAAGATTTCATTTTCTGATGGCTGCATAATATTCCATTGTGTATATATACCACATCTTCTTTATCCATTCATCTGTTGATGGACATCTTGGCTCTTTCCATAGTTTGGCTATTGTGGACATTGCTGCTATAAACATTGGGGTGCATGTACCCCTTCAGATCACTACATTTGTATCTTTGGGGTAAATACCCAGTAGAGCAATTGCTGGGTCATAGGGTAGTAGAGCATCTAATTTTTTTAAGACTATTTTTTTAGAGCAGTTTTAGGTTCAGAGCAAAATTAAGAGTAAGATACAGAGATTTTCTGTATACCCCCTGCTGCCATACATGCACAGGCTCCCCCATTATCAACATCCCACACGAGGGTGGTACATCTTACAATTAATGATCACCCAAAATCCATAGCTTACATTACAGTTCACTCTTGGTGTTGTCCATTCTATTCGTTTAGACAAATGTGTAATGACATGTATCCACCATTATAGAGTGCCCTAACAATCCTCAGTGTTCGCCTATTCATTCATCCCCTCCCTGCTCCCCTCCCCCCAACCCCTGGCAACCACTGATCTTTTTACTGTCTCCATAGTTTTACCTTTTCCAGAGTGTCATATAGTTGAAATTACACAGTATGTAGCTTTTTCAGTTTGGCTTTTTTTCACTTAATAATATGAATTTAAGTGTCCTTCATGTCTTTTCATGGCTTGATAGCTCATTTTCTTTTAGTGCTGAATAATATTCCAGTGTCTAGATGTAATATAGTTTATCCATTCACCTACTGAAAGACATCGTGGTTTCTTCAAGGCTTTGTCAGTTATGAATAAATCTATAAACATCTTTATGCAGGGTTTTGTATGAACGTAAGTTTTCACCTCCTTTGGGTAAATAATCAAGGAGCGAGATTACTAGATCATATGCTAAGAATATGTTTAGTTTTTTAAGAAACTGCCAAACTGTCTTCTAAAGTGGCTAGAAGCCACTATTTTGCCTTCCCACCAGCAATGAATGAGAGTTCCTGTTACTCCATATCCTCACCAGCATTTGGTGTTGTCAGTGTTCTGGATTTTGGTCATTCCCATAAGCATATAGCAGGATCTTGTTGTTTTAATTTGCATTTACCTGATGACATCTGATGTGGAGTATTTTTTCATATGATTATTTGCCATTTTTATATCTTTGATGAGGTGTATCTGTTAAGGTCTTGGACTGTTTTTTAATCAGGTTTTTGTTTTCTCCTTGAGTTTTAAGAGTTCTTTGTATATTTTGGACAACATTCCTTTTTCAGATGTTTCTTTTGTAAATATTTTCTCCCATTTTGTGGCTTGTCTTCTCATTCTCTTGACATTGTCTTCTGCAGAGCAGAAGATTTTTTTAACTTTAATGAAGTTCAGCTTGTCAGTTACTCCTTTCATGAATCATGTCTTCCCAGTAGTATCTAAAACGTCATTATTGTGGGGCGCCTAGGTGGCTCAGTTCATTAAGCGTCTGACTTCTGCTCAGGTCATGATCCCACGGTCCTGGGATCGAGCTCTACGTGCACAGCAGGGAGTCTGCTTGTCCCTATGCCCTCCCTGACTTGTGCTGGCACTCTCTTTCTCTCTCTCTCAAATAAATAAATGAAATCTTTAAAAAAATAAGTTAAAAAGTCATTATCATAGTCAAGATCATCTAGATTTTTCTCCTGTTACCTTCCAGGAGTTTTATAATTTTGCATTTCACATTTAGGTCTGTGATCCATTTTGAGTTAATTTTTGTGAAAGGTATAAGATCTGTGTCCGGATTCACTTCTTTGCATGTGGATATACCGTGGTTCCAGCACTGTTTGTTGAAAAGATTCTCTTTGTTCCTTTGTATTGCCTTTGCTTTCTTGTCAAAGATCAGTTGACTATACTTATGTGGGTCTATTTCTGGGCTCTCTGTTTCATTGATCTGTTTGTCCATTCTTTCATCAATACAACACTGTCTTGATTACTGTAGCTTTATATCAGGAATTGGGTAGTATCAATCCTCCAACTTTGATCTTCTCCTTCAATATTATTTTGGCTATTCTGGATCTTTTGCCTCTCCATGGAAACTTTAGAACCAGTTTGTCAATATCCACAAAATAACTTGCTGAGATCTTGATTGTAATTGCATTGAATCAATAACTTGATTCACTTCTACTCACTGTGGGAT
The DNA here is from genome assembly GCF_003265705.2 of Callorhinus ursinus. NCBI lineage: Eukaryota > Metazoa > Chordata > Mammalia > Carnivora > Otariidae > Callorhinus > Callorhinus ursinus. The sequence goes on along the minus strand of NW_027397071.1, from coordinate 49,454,282 downwards.
CTCAGACAGCTTCCTTACGCTGTCTGTGCGTTAGGTTTCTGATGTGTAAGATGAGGATAATAAAACTAGCTTGTAACAACACCTGCCATAATAGTAAGTACCCTTGAGGGGTTAACTGTTACCGCTGTCATTATTGTGTCATCATCGTCGATGTTTTTATCATGATCATCATTATTACCAGTACCCCCCCACTGGGAGACACAGCAACACAGAGCTAGAAGGTGGAGTCAGCAGAATTGGAGTATTTTTCTCTCTGAAGCCAAATTATAGTCCACCTGCTCCTGGCCAGTCTGCCAGCATTTGTGACCTAAGGAAGAAGGGAAAGAAGGATGAGAAAGCTTCCACGGCTCAAGCACACATTGTCAGAGGTATTGAGTCAAGCCACTGCAAGAAAGTATGAGTAGCCAGGTATAAATGTAGAAGCCCCATTGCTCTGTGTGGCATCAGGCCCAGCTGGTATGTGCTGTCTGCCCTCTAGGGCGTCTGTGGCTACTCCGTATGGAAACGTAGACCGCTCAGGAGGAACAGCCTGCACAGGCCCGTGTAACAGAGCATGAAGCCAGAGTCTAGGATGTGAAATGACTGACACAAGCAGCTAGCTCGCGGCACAGCGAGTGTCGGGTCCACTTTGCAGGTGTCCTCTGTGCTGGGCTTCTTCCCGGAGATACCCACATGTTCCCTGAAAGGAATGACTCCTGGATCAGAACCCGCAGCTGCCACACCAAGCTTTAGGAGTAGAGAAGAGAATGGATCCCCCAGTGTGGCCCGTGAGGCTGCTGCAGAAGGATCCAGCTGGTTCTGGGAAGAGAATGGATTGTAGCCAGGGGCTTGTTAACAACAGGGCTGATAGTAATGATGCAGACATGAGATTTTATTTTATTTTATTCTAGTCACAAAATGCTTTCATGTTGTTTAGGCCAAATGTTATTCTGATGCTCCTAGTCTTTGCCAAACTGAGGGCCGGGCCATTTGCTTGTTCTAAGTGAGCAGCTACAGATGGCAAACAAATTTGAACATTATTCTTTATTGGTAAAAAGTTAAAACCAAATTCCCTGTGTTTGTGGGTCAGGGCTCCTTTGTTCAATAAACACAAAGATTTGTTTACATTTCCTTTGTTCTCTCTGGACATACACCGCTTGGGCCAGTGACTACACTGATTTCAAGATGCCCTGCAGTCCTCATTTTTGTTTTCAGGTGGGTATTATATAGAGCTTCATGGACAAGTCAGCTACTCTTGCCTGCAGAGTATTAGCTATGTGATCTCAGGCAGGTGACTTCACCCCGCTGGTGTCCTTTTCTATGAAATCAAGACTAAACTTGGTCAGGAAACCAATCAGTTGGACGAATAATCATTCCTTACTTTTAGGAATAAGATACCTGTGAGAAAAAGAAAAGAAAAATACAGCTGATAAAAATAACAGAAACTCACATGCTACTTGCTCTGTGTTAGAGCCTATTCCAAGCACTTGCCATGTGTTAATTCATTTCATGCTTGAAATAGCCCTATGAGGAAGGTACACCTAGTGTACTAATTTCACAGATAACAAAACTGAGACACAGAGAGGGTACACAACTTGCCCAAGGTCACACAGCTGATAAGGAGCAGAACTAGGACATGAATTCAGGCATTCTGGCTCCAGAGTCTGTGAGGGTTGATTTTGTATATTAGATCCGCCCTTACTAATTTGTTTTCAATAAATCTGAATACGCCTCCAGAGGGTAATTGAAAAACTACTCCTCCCCCACATGATAGAACTCTCTGGTTCTTGGTTAACTTATGTTCCTAGAAGAACAAACTTGAAGCTCTGTATGTCTGTGATTATGGTATCATGCGAAGTAACTGGAGTTTGGAGTCAAAGAAATAGTTTGAAGTGCCAGCCACCCTTTTATGTGTTGTGTTATGTGGACTTGGCCACAGAGCTGGCTAGGCTTTGGCTCCAACCACCTGTCAGAGAAAACTAAAGAGAAGAAGTAGAAGTGACTTTGGTTTTTGACTAAAACTCAGCAGGTAATGTTAACCCCTGAGGCATGCACCCAGCAGCTGTCATCCTGGCCTCTGGGAGTGTGGTTAGATTCAATATTGAAAGAAGGTAGGGGGCGCCTGGGTGGCTCAGTCGGTTGAGCGTCTGACTCTTATTTTCAGCTCAGGTCATGATCTCAGGGCTGTGGAACTGAGCCCCATGTCCGGCTCTGCGCTCACTGGGGAGTCTGCTTGAGATTCTCTCCCTCTTCCTCTATCCCTCTCCCCCTTCTCTCTCAAATAAATAAATAAATAAATCTTAAAAAAAAAAAAAAAAGGAGAAGGGCCTACCAGGGGATAGGCAGGGGAATTGGGATCCCCATGTAGCAGGGAAGGTGAGTTACCTGGCTTCTGGAGGGAAACCAGAACACCAGCTAAAGTTTAGACCCATTAGCTAGACAATCCTGACTGGAATTAGGGGTAGATCACAGCCCTGTGGGGATGTGGGTGTGTGTCCCCAGCTTGCTCTTTTTTAGGGAAGAAACTCAAGTTCTGTCCCCAACCCTCAGTGGGGCTCGAGCTGCCCAGGTAGTCTGGCGGAATAGAAAGAGCTAGGTTTTGGAATCCGAGAGATCTGGATTAGACCTCAGTTCAGCCATGTGACCTTGGGCAAGTCACTTAACGTCTCTGATCCTAGGTCTCATCATTATAAAGCAATGATAACAATTCCTGCCTTGTAGGGTTATTGAGCGAGTGAGTACAGAAGCCAAGCCCCCGGCGTACTGTAGGATTCTCAATAGTCCATCTGTACTCACTACCGTATTGGCCTGTTGGCTCACTTGGACTTTCTGCTTGGCTGAGCCTGAGAACTTAAGGCTGCTAGCACTGGAGGCTTTGGGCACAAGGTACAGCGAGGTCACTGAGAGACCACGGGCCCGGTCAGTGCATCTCTGAGATGTGATTTCCTTCTTGTGATCATTAGTGCTCCTCCTTTCCTACTCTGCTAGATTGTTAGAGGAGAATGCAAGACTCAGTAACCTGAAAAGCATTATACAAAAATTGTTATCATTATAAAAAGAATTGCAGTAACATCGATTAACATTTTGAGTGCTTACTTTTTTGCCTAACACTAGTTTAAGTGCTGCCCATGTGTCACCCAATTTAATTTTAATCCTCCAACAGCTTTGCCTGGTAGAGTCCTATTTATTGTTCCTATTTTTCAGTTAAACTGAGGTACCCAGAGTTTAAGTAACTTGCCTAAGGTCACTCAGAATTGAGGGCTGACCCAGAATTCAAACCCAGTTAGTTGAGTTCCAGCACCTGCCCAATGGAGTATTAATCACTATGCTTATACTGGCATTGCTATTTCCATGTTTCTTTTCTAGCAAGGATATTTAGTTAGCCATTCTCTGAGTAGGAGACAGGACTGTGAGGCCATGATGACAGCTCCATAAAGCCACCTGTTCCTTAGTCTCTCTACTCTCTGGGCACACCTCAAATGTCTTAGGAACACATGTGCTTCTGTCTAGAGCAGAAACATTCATAGATTGAATATATATGGATATAGATTAGAGAAACAAGTTCAGAGATAAAGATCAGAATATAAATGGAAAGAAGCAGGACATTAGCAACATAATTTATGGGCTCATGATTGCGTTGTGAAGGATAATTATTCATTGGTTTAAGTGGGATGAAAAGTGTCATTCTGGAAACACAGTGAGTGATAGTCATACTTAATCTGTTTTCTACCACTCACATAAGATAAATGTCATTCACATGCGTGACATACTCCTGTGGGACTGCCCAGATTTTGACATCTCTCCCCAATCTTTTTGTGGAAAATTAAGGTACTTAATGAATGATTTATTTTGGGCATGTATGAAAGTATTTTATAGGAATTTGGGTGCTTTTAAATTAGCCACTTAGATCTCTCCCAAAAAAGGGTTATTTTTCAACAAAGTTCCATTAAATTCAACAAATTTACTATGCTCTGCTTATGCTGTACCATACGGCAGCTACTAGCCACGTGTGGCTGTTAAAATTTAAATTTAAAAATTCAGTTCTTGGGACGCCTGGGTGGCTCAGTCGGTTAAGCGTCTGCCTTTCGCTCAGGTCATGATCCCAGGATCCTGGGATTGAGTCCCGCATCGAGCTGCTTGCTCAGTGGGGAGCCTGCTTCTCCCTCTGCCTGCCACTCTCCCTGCTTGTGCGCTCACTTGCGCGCTCTCTCTCTCTCTCTCTCTCTGGCAAATAAATAAAATCTTAAAAAAAAAATCAGTTCTTTAGTTGCTCTAGTTACATATCGTGTGCTCAGTAGCTCACCTGTAGCTGGTGGCTGCCATTTAGACAATGCAGATTATAGAACATTTCCATCATTACAGAAAGTCCTATTGGACAAAGCTGCTAGACGGTAGGATACACTAAAGATACAATGATGACAAAACATTCTAGATGCCTGCCCTTATGGGCTTGTAGTCCGGCAGAGAGGACAACTGCTTAACAACCCATCCCAGGTTGGGAGTCAGGGAAGGACAGAAGGCAATGGGAGGGTATGCAGAGGAGATCAACCTGACAGTGGGTGGTCAGGGAACATAAAGTCAAAGAATACTCCTTATACATCAACAACAGACCAATTGTTTTAAAAAAATATTGAACTTAATTTTTTAAATAGTAAATTATTTTCTCTGTAACTGGATTCTGCAACTAATATCAATATGAGGTTTAAAATATATTATTGAAGAATAAACTTAAAATTTATTTCATTATTAAAATGTTTAAGAAATCTCTAAAGAAGCCAAATGAAAAATGTACATACAGTATGATTCCATTTATATGCAATCCTAGAACAGACAAAATTAGTCTATGATGATAGAAATCAGAACTGCAGTTGCCCAGAATGGAGATGGGGGTGCAGATGGAAACAAGCATTGACTACAGAAGATCTTAGGGGTACTTTCTGGGTTGTTCAGGATGCTCTCTATCTTGGTAAGGGCATTGGTTACATGGATATATGCATTTGTCAGTACTTCTGGAACTATATAACTGAAGATGGGTACATTTCCTAAAATGTAAATTATAGCTCAATTAAAAGTTGAATATATGGAATTATTTATTGTAACATCTTAATGGTTAATATGAGTTAACATTATGGAACTATTCATTGCCTCATTACTTTATCTGCCGACAACCTGGGGTTTATATCATCACTGGCTGCAAGGTTTTCAGCATCATTCCTGACCTTATGCTATGTGGATATAAATATGTCGCTCCTACTTTTCCAGTCTTTCATGCTTTCTTTCCTATCAAAAGTGGACAAGCTGGAAGGATCTTTGCCAGCATGTTAAGAATGGTATCATTTTGGGGTAGAAAGATTTGAGGTGAATTTTGAAGCTTTTTCTTCTTCACAGTATTGTTTGAGTCTGTAACAAGGACCGTGTGTTTTTCTTATACTTTGAAACACAAAATCTCATTCTGTGTTGGCTTAGGAAGTACATTTACTTATCCATGGGTTACCATATGGTCATTTGAAAACTTTGGGTTTTAAACGATGGTTAGTGACAAGTTTCCTTGTAAGCAGCAGGCTCCGTGGGTGATTGTTCTATAGTCACGGGGTCTCAGTAAATGTATAATTTCATGCCTGGTCTGTCTCCACCATGCCTCTCCTGTGCAGTCTCTCTGTGGTCCTGGGGCGCACTGGAGTGGATTTGGGTTGCTCGGAGGTGCTCCTTAGCTGTCTGCCCCTCTCACCTACCTCCTTCACCCTGTGCTCACAGATTCTTACCTGACCCTCGATGAACCGATGAATAACATCACCACGTCCCTGGGGCAGACAGCTGAACTGCACTGCAAAGTGTCTGGGAATCCACCTCCCACCATCCGCTGGTTCAAAAATGATGCACCTGTGGTGCAGGAGCCCCGGAGGATCTCCTTTCGGGCAACCAACTATGGCTCCAGGCTGCGGATTAGAAACCTCGACACCACAGACACAGGCTACTTCCAATGTGTGGCAACAAACGGCAAGAAGGTGGTTTCTACCACTGGAGTCCTGTTCGTCAAGTTTGGTAAGCCACCTTTTGCTGGGGATGGCCTTTGGCCCTCAGCATTCAAGGGGGGGGGGCAGGGTGGAGGGAATGGGCACATACTGAAAATGTCCTATGTGCCTAGAAACTGGGACAGTTTCTAAAGCTGGTACAGTTGCACCCATTTTACAAGTAAGTAAACCAGGGCCAATGGTTAAGGACCATGTGCAGGGTTGCCCAGCTAGTAAATGGCAGAGCAGGAGTGGGGTCCAGATCTGGCTGACCCCACAGCCCTGCTCTAAACCACCATGCCAGTGAGAGAGAAGATGGGAAGGTCTACAGCACGTATGCCCCTTGTCTGTCCAGCTGCCTTCCAAACCTCTCCTGTCTTGACCAGTGTGCTTCTGGGACCACTCAGCCTCCCACTGCAAACCCCCCGAGTAGCATGAGGATGCCTACTCTAGTGACTCATTTGCCAGCACTTGTCCTAGCGTTTTCCAGGCCTGTGGAACTGTGGGCTCTAGACAGGTGCTCACTGGGACGTTTTTTGGTAGAGGTAATTGTGGGGAACTGAAACAAAATAATAAATCCCAGAAAAAGCTCACCTCGAGGTGGTTGAGAACTTTCATCTGTAATGGTTTGACTGAACCCACGCTCACTCTCCAGTAACCCAGCCTGACTGTTTCTTTTGTTTTCCTTTCATTTCTCCAGGCCCCCCTCCCACTGCAAGTCCAGGGTCCTCGTAAGTACTTTTATCTCCCTTCTTGTCACTTCTCAGTGTTTCTCCAGAGGTTTTTAGGGCAAAGACAGTGTTGTCCTCTGCTTGGGCCAAAACACTGTGTCCAGATTTCATTCCATGTTGCCCTGCCCTCGTTCCATGTTGCTTTTTCTCTGATACGAAGATTCACAAGAGACCAGCACTGGCACTAACCTCAATTGTGGTTGATTCTCTTGTTGATTCTGAACATGTTGATGAAAGCAAAAACCTACTTATATTTTCTATTTTTAAAATCAATCTAACATTTAGTTATGATAATGGATTTGGTCAAATCAAACAAAAAAATGATCCAGGGCAGTGTTAGGCCTGGAGCCTAAATGGATCTCTTCTGTGTTTCTGCAAGCATTGCATTCCTGATGCTCTAGAGTTATTGAACAGACCAACAGTTAGGGATCACTTTATTTGTATTCCCTTTAAAAAACTTAGAGGCAAAAGTTCTGACTCACATAGGGGAAGGAAGAAAGCCCTGGGCTGGGACTGAGAGTTACAGGGGTTTGATTCATATCGAGTCCTTTGTTATTGGAGTCTAAAGACCCCATTTCTTAAACTGATGTGATTCGTGATGCATTTGTCCTTTCCTCTGGCTAAGGGGTTCTCTTCCTTCACTGTAGGAGCATCTGCTTGGGGCATTTTTCTTGATGTATGTTTTTATTTGGGGGATAAGAGCCATTTATTAAAACCCTCGCTCTGCAAGAAAATATATTCCATATTTTGTAGACTTCAGAAATAAAATTCACTCAGCTCTACCACAAGAGCACCAGAATGTCTGACCTAGATGGCACCTACAGCAAATATAACAGCCCCTGAATTTGCTCTAATCCCTTCTGTGCCACTTAATTACAGTGTGGAGTATTTTAATATATTTGTGTGTGCCTGAAGGGCCCAGTGGCCCACAGTCCCATTAATAAAACAGGTAGTGGGTAAAAATAAACATTGGCCTTCAGCCACCCCGTTCTGCTATTTCGTCAGCCGATTAAAGGCAACCGTAAAAGAGCCTTTAAAATCACCCAAGTGCTAATTTCATTCTACTTATCTAGGTAGAAAATGTTGATTGATCTTAAAACAGGTCAGAAACTTGGTCACTCGGCATTGCATTCTTGAAGTTTTTTTTTTTTTTAATGATCTCACCATCCGTCGATATGTGGAATCCTTTTGAAGTCTTCTTTAAACAAAGATTAAAACTTTCGTTACTTGCTGTAGAAATGCTTCCCACCCCGGTGCCTTATTTGTTCCTGTTAATCTGTGTTTCAAATGTGGTAGATAATCTGCATCAGAGGTGGATGAATGTGGTTCACTAATCTGCCTTTACTATGAAGCACCGGGCTGTTGACGTTCTGACTGTTGCATTTGCATCTGAGAATCCCTTTTTTGTTGTCAGAATTGTTTTTAAACACTTGTATGTCCTTACTTCTTGATGTTTTCATTCTTCCTTTGCTACCGTCTTTCTGATGAGCCCAGTCGTAGTCATGATCTCATGGTTTTTAATTTTATAGAAAGATAGTGTACGGTTTTTGTGAGCTGATGTCTACAGAAAGGATCCTGATATCCTTAAAGATGCTCAGTCACAGCTAAGAGTATCCTTTGATGTCAGGCCCCTCTGTTTCATGTTAGCCGTCTGATTATCCATCAGATTAGGCAGTGAGAGCATGAAATGTACAGATAGTTGCCATGTTTGCTTGGAGGGAGCTACAGTAGAATACAATCGAAGTTGGAAATCCCATGGGGCCTTTTGCAGGTCAATCTTCATCCTTTTTTGGGCATTGACAGTGGCATTTTCCTTTCCTTTTCTTTTTTTAAAGATTGATTTATTTACTTGAGAGAGAGAGCATGCACATGGGTAGTGGGGGGAGGGGCAGAGGAAGAGGGAGAGAGAATCTCAAGGAGATTCCCTGCTGAGCACAGAGCCCTTGGCGGGGCTTGATCACAACCCTGAGATCATGACCTGAGCCGAAATCAAGAGTCAGATGCTTAAGCAACTGAGCCACCCAGGAGCCTCACCAGTTGGTGGGTTTTTTTGTTTGTTTGTTTGTTTTGTTTTGTTTTTTACTTTTTATTATTATGTTCAGTTAGCCCCGTTGGTGTTTTGATGCACTTTTTTCTCTTTCCCTTAGAAACCAGTGACCTACTTTTTCCCTTTTCTCTGCTGTCACCACTTAACCCTGTTCCTAAGAGTTCTTCTCTAACCGAGACTAATTCCCAGATAGAATGCTCGTCTCCCTTCCCTGTCCTCACAGCCCCCAGCAAGCAGGCAAGCCCGCCACGAGAGGACAGGTAGAACGGAACAAAATGATAGCCAGGGTGACTATCGCAGCTTTGAGGATTGCTCTGCAAGCCTTTTCTCAAACTGCACAGTATTTTTTCCAAATGTAGGTAGGAGTGAAGTGTATATGTAACATCGTTCTGTTTACTTGAGGGTGGCACAGCAGAGTTACTGCAAAGGAATACAGTGCAAGCCCACGACATAGCCCTAATGTTTGGAATGGTGAAATGTATTAGGTTTAGGAAACCTGGTGAGAGCCAAGTGCCATTTGAGACCACAAAGCCACACAACCCCCAACTGAGAAGGACTTGTAGGGTCCTTGAGACAATGGCCCAGGAAGGCAAAGGTAGTGAGACACTTGTCACTCCTTCTAGGGACTACATCAGGTTTCCACATGAAGCTTACAGAATGGCATTTTAGGATGTAGTAGGAGCAAGTCTGAGACATTAGTTTGGCTTCTGTTCATGGCTTCAGGCTTTATTTCTTCTGTCATTGCTGGGTCCTGGCCCACCCCTGACAATTATAGGGCCTGGGGCATGAGTACAAGTGGAGGCCCACATACCACACGTCTAAATATTTAAAAGTTATAAATCAAGCTAGCAAACTGTTAAATGAAATATGTTCTGTCCTCCCACATTGACAAATATACCTTCATAATGACAAAATCAAAAAATACTTATAAAGTTATGGTTTGTATATGACTAAAAGCCAAGAACTATCAAAAATGACTACTTTAATCATTATTATGCTTGTCTGAGTGTTCTGTTCATGGCCAGAGATATTATATATACATATGATTCATAGATTGTTATATATTTCATTAAAATTTTTTTTATTGCCTTCAGTTCAGCAAAATGACTACCTCTGTTGTTTTACACAGATTTTTACACAAGATTTTAGCATGTATTCTTTTGACAACAATGCCAAATTAGACAAACTTTCTTAAGTTTTATAATTTTTACTTTTTAAAACTAACTTTAATTTGAGGAAACTGTACTCCCCTGAGCCAGTAGCAGCTATAATTATCAATGAAATTCCTAAAGCAGTTGTTCAATTTGCTAATAATTATAGCAAATGAACTAAGAACTTTATATATCATATTCAAACATAATAATGGGGTCATGTGATAATCATGATATTTCACAACATATTATGAGCTATAATCTATATTATATATATGTTATATATTATATATATTATATACATAATAACATATATATAATGTATATAATATATAATATATGGGTCATGATAAGTAATCACATGATAGTACACATTATATTACAAAATATTATATTAATGTATCATATTATTATAAAAATATAATATATGATTTCATCATATAAATCAGCATCATGCTTCACATATTATCCTATACATGCCCAAATTTAAGAACAATATGAACTGCTTAATGTATTAGTTTTCTATAGCTGCTATAACAAGGAATATTGAATTGACTTAAACAACAGGAAGTTATTGTCTCACAGTTCTAGAAGATAGAAATCCTGGATCAAGATGTTGGCAGAGTTGGTTCTTTCTGAAGGCTGTGAGGAGGATTTCTCTCTTCTTCTGGTGACTTGCCATAATTCTTTGGCTTGTTGATACATCATCTTGATTTCTGCCATGATATTTACATGGCATTCTCCCTCTAAGTGCATGTCTCCAAATTTCCCCTTTTTATAATGACACCAGTCCTAATGTATTAGGACCCACTCCAATGACCTCACTTTAATTTAATTACCTCTGTAAATACCGTATTTCCAAATCAGGTCACATTTTGAGGTCCTGGGGATTAAGACTTCAACTTATGAATTTTGAGAGAACACAATTCAACTCATAACACTGAGTATTGCAGAATTGTTCTCAGCCATGAGAATATATAATCTTGCAAATATTATTCTTTTTTAAAAAGATTTATTTATTTATTAGAGAGAGAGAGAGTGGGAGAGGGGCTGAGGGAGAGGGAAAGAGGGAATCCCAAACAGACTCCCCACTGAGCATGGAGCCTGACACAGGGCTCGATCCTACAACCTTTGAGATCATGACCTGAGCTGAAACCAAGAGTTGGATGCTTAACCAACTGAGCCACCCAGGCACCCCAATCTTGCAAATATTATTTTAATTTGTAAGACCTTTCAGAATATAAAGAAATAGAAAGAAAAACAAGAAAGTGGATGCTTGGTAATATTGGGAATGATAGTTTGTTGTGCAAGCATACACTGAGGAAGAATTTGACAAGTTGATTATCTTTTCTCTTACTGAAGTGCTTTTGTCACTGCAGTCGTTCCTGGGCTCCAAGCAGTGTCCATCTCCTCCCCTGGCAGTGACACAACACGCAGATCATCATAGTATAGAATCACACTTGCCTTCTATTCTAAGGACATAGGGCAAGAGATGAAGAGAAGTGATCCCTGGGGCCAGATCAGTGTTAGTTACAGAAATGGATGTTTAACGATTTGGTTATGCTGTGTCAGCATCAAGTGCCAGATCTCAAGAGGCAGAGGACCCCATGTGTATATTGAACTTATTTTCAGTGTATTTGTTATATGTAGGTCCAGGGCAGGCCCCCCTCCCTTTTTTTAAATAATAGTTTTACTGGCATATTGTTCACATACCATAAAATTGACCATTTTAAAGTATAAAACTTAGTGTTTTTAGTATATTCACAGAGTTGTATAACCCTCACTACTATCTTATTTTAGAACATTCTTGTCATCTCATAAAGGAACTCCTCTCATCCCCTGATAACCTCTAATCTACTTTGTCTCTATGAGTTTTTAAATTTCATTTTCAGATTATTCATTGCTACTCTATAGAGATAAAACTGATTTTTGTGTACTGATCTTGTATTCTGCACCCTCGCTGAGCTCATTTATTTGCTCTAATAGTTTTTTTGTGGATTTCTTAGAATTTTCTATCTATAAGATCATGGCACCTGCAAATAGAGATTGTTTTACTTTTTCCTTTTCAATTTGTACGCTTTTTATTTATTCTTTCCTGCCTAATAACTGTGGCTAAAAACCTCAGTACAATGTTAAATAGAAGTGGAAAGAAAGGACATTCTGGGCTTTTTCCTTATTCTAAGAGGAAAGCTTTTATGATGCTAGCAGAGGATTTTTCTTAAATGTCTTTATCAGATTGAGGAAGTTTTATTCTTATTTTCTTGTGTGATTTTTTTATTATGAAAGGGTGTTGGATTTTGTCAAATGCTTTTTCTGTGTCTATTGAGATGATCACTTCTTTTAACTTTATTATATTAATGTGATCTACTACATTGATTGATTTTTTATTTTAAACCAAGCTCACATTCCTAGAATAATTTCCCCTTGGTCATGGTCTATAATTTTTTTTTTTAATGTGTTGCTAGATTCCATTTACTGGTATTTTGTTGAGGACTTTTGTGTCTGTGTTTATAAAAGATATTGGTCTGTACTTTTCTTGTGAGTCTTTGTCTAGTTCTGATATCAGGTAATTCAGGGCTCTTAGAATGAATTGGGAAGTATTCCCTTGTTTTCTATTTTTTTAAGAGTTTGTGAAGGATTTGTCTTAATTCTTCAAATGTTTGTGGTAGAACTTACCAGTAAAGCCATCGGGCATGAACTTTTTTTGTGGGAAGTTTCAAAATTACTAATTCAACTTCTTTACTTGTTATAGGTCTATTCAGATTTTCTCTTTCTTCCTGAGTCAATTCCGGTAGTTTGTGTCTTTTGAGGAATTTATCTATTTCATCTGGATTATCTGAGTTGTTGGCATATAGTTGTTCATAGTTTCCCATATTATTTCTTTAATTTCTATAAAATCGGTAGTGGTGTCCCTTCTTTCATTCCTGATTTTAGTAACTTATGTCTTCTTTTTTTTTTTTTCCTTCCTTTTTTCTGGTCAGACTACCTAGTCTAGCTAAAGGTTATTCAATTTCATTGATCTTTTCAAAGAACTACCTTTTATTGAAAACTGGACTTGTGTGTGTATGTGTGTGTGTATTGTTGACCCACTGCTACATTAGATTTAGTTTCAGTTATACAACTTGGTGATTCAACAAGTTTACACATTATGCTATGCTCACCACAAGTGTAGCTACCATCTGTCACCATACAACGCTATTGCAATATTATTGACTATATTCCTTATGCTGTGCCTTTTATTCCCATTATGTATTCATTCCATACTGGAAGCCTGTATCTCCCACTCCCTTTTACCCATTTTACCTCTGCCCCCACCCTCTTTCCCTCTGGCGACAGAATGTTCTCTGTATTTATAGGTCTGATTCTGTTTTTGTTTGTTTATTCATTTGTTTTTTGTTGTTTTTATTCCACATATGAGTGAAATCATATGGTATTTGCCTTTCTCAGTCTGACTTATTTTATTTAGCATTATACTCTCTAGGTCCATCCATGTTGTCACAAATGGCATGATCTAACCTTTTTATGTCTGTGTGATATTTCATATATGTATACTACTTCTTCCTTATCCATTTGTCTTTCAGTGGATGCTTAGGTTGCTTCCACATCTTGGCTATTTTAAATAACGCTGCAATAAGCATAGGGTGCATATATGTTTTAGAATTAGTGTTTCCATTTTCTCTGGGTAAATACCCAGTAGTGGAATTACTGTATCATATGGTAATTATATTTTTATGTTTTTGAAGAACCTCCATACTGTTTTCCACAGTGGTTGCACCAATTTACATTCCCACCAACAGTGTACAAGGGTTCCTTTTTCTCCACATCCTTGCCAACATTTGTTATTTTTTGTCTTTTTGATTTTAGCCATTTTAACAGATGTGAGGTAATATCTCATTGCAGTTTTAATTTTCATTTCCCTGACGATTAATGATGTTAGCACATTTTTATGTGTCTATGGGTCATCTATATGTCTTCCTTGGAAAAAAATGTCCTCTGCCCATGTTTTTAATTAGACTATTTGTGGGGTTTTTTGGGGTATTGTGTTGTATAAGTTCTTTAGATTTTGGATATAAACCCCTTATCAGATAGGTCATTTGCACATATCTTCTCTCATTCAGTAGGTTGTCTTTTTGTTCTGTTGATCATTCCTTCACTGTGCAAGGGCTTTTTATTTTGATGTAATCCTGACAGTTCATCTTTGCTTTTGTTTCCCTTGCCTGAGGAGACGTGTCAAGAAAAATGTTGCTATAGCCAATGTCAGAGAAATTACTGCCTGTTTCTCTTCTAGAATTTTCATGTTTTTAGGTCTCATATTTAGATCTTTAATGCATTTTGAGTTTATTTTGTGTATATTAAAAAGTGATCCAATTTCACTCTTCTATGTATCTGTTCAGGTTGTCCAGCACCATTTATTGAAGAGACTGTCTTTTCCCCATTGTATACTCTTGCCTCCTTTGTCATAGATGAATTGACCATATAAACATAGGTTTAATTTTGGGCTCTCTATTCTGTTCTGTTGATCTGTGTGTCTATTTTTGTGCCATACCACACTGTTTTGATTACTATAGCTTTGTAGGATATTTTGATCTGGAATTGTGATACCTCCAGGTTTGTTTTTCTTTATCAAGATTACTTTGGCTTTTGGGGGTCTTTTGTGTGAAAATTAGACATTTAAATAATGTAATGTGGCAACTCAAATCAGATCACCTCTCCTCTGGTTTTGCTGTGTGCTGTTGTTGTTGCTGTTTGTTTAGTGACTTTCCTGGAATAATTCTGTGTAGTCTGTTTTCCCTATCATATATGGCTACTGAAGTCTTTGCTCAGTTAGTTTACTGATCAGCTAAGATAGGACAGAGATTTCCTTAAACCACTGAGTCTCCCACCTTTGCCGAGGGACTCTGGTGTGTTTGGGGGCATGCCTTCAGCAGTTCCGTAATTTTTAACACTGCCTTTGCTTCCATTTCATGCTTATGCAGTCTCACCTAGCCAGAGGTGAGGATTAGAGCTTCCTCAGGTTTTTCCTGGGCATGCACATAGCCCCTCACATGAACACATCCTTCTATCTCTCCATAAATACGTCAGAGATTTTCAAAGCCCCTTGTGAACATCTTGTTCCTTAAATCTTCCCTTTGAGCTTTTGAGCTTTTTGGCCAGGCTCTTGTTTTTCCCAACTTGTATTTCTACCCCAGGCAACTATGAGGTTTTTTTCCATAAATATCCTGAGGCTAGGGCTTTTCCCACTAAGAAGTTCTGAATCTAGTCAAATAAAGACAAGCCCTGTAAATAGGACTTTCCAGAATACTGCTAGACAGGTCAAATAGTGCCTATTCTCTTGAGATGGGAATTTTGAGGCATTCCAATCCTCTCTGCCTCCTCCAGTGACTGCTAGGCTGTTGGTTTTCACAACTGCTGTGGTGGTGGAGCTGCTGGTTCTCAAGGTTACCACAGAACTCAGGAGGGGGAAGTGAGAATAGAGCATGTTAAAAATCCACAGAACTCTGTTCTTACCAAATTTTAGCCTTTTTTTTTTCTTGAATAAATGCTCCTCAGAGTGTTGCAAACCTTTGGCTAATTTTCAGAGTTCTGCAAATGTTGATTTTCACAATTTTTTGCCGGTGTGCTCATTGCTTTAGTGGAGGAACAGATTTTTAGAGGTCCTTACTGTCATTCCATACTTCCTTCCTCCCTCTCCTCCATGTCTAAGGACAATACTGGGTGGGTGCTATCTTAGAAGGCCTTTGAGGCCCAATGGCGTTGTTCCATTTGACAGCCTTTGTTGAACTTCTTCCTCAGAACACGGCAATGTGCTGGGATTCTTTACAAACACCACCTCTCTGTTCCAAAACAGCCCTCCAGGGAAGATGTTTTGATCCACATATTGTCAAAGATGCTCCACAAACACTAGCTGGCTTTAATTGGACCTAGTTCATATCTAATGTCTTCAATTTTAATATCGTGGGGTCATTAAATTGAGTGAGGGGAGCACCAATATTATATTACTCATGGTTGCTTTAGATCTCCTGGTGTATATCTTGAGCTTTTTTTTTTTTAAGATTTTATTTATTTATTTATTTATTTATTTGTCAGAGAGAGAGAGAGAGAGCAAAAGCAGGGGAAGTGGCAGGCAGAGGGAGAAGCAGACTCCCTGAGGAGCAGGCAGCCTGATGCAGGGCTCGATCCCAGGACCCTGGGATCATGACCTGAGCCGAAGGCAGACACTTAACCGACTGAGCTACCCAGGTGTCCCTATCTTGAGCTTTTTGATAGGCAAACACAACCAATTCAACAAACACTAAGCATCAATTCAGTTCAACATATATTTACTAATTACCTATAAAATGCCAGGCCCTTGGCCAGACTCTGTGGAAACCACAAAGACTGAACTTTGCCCTCAAACTACTCATCCAGTATCTTGGGGCCTTCCATAGCAGCAGTCAGTGCTTCCAACCAGCTACCCACTCCGTCTCCCTACCACATCCCCCTCTAAGCCACCATCATCCCTTGTTTGAAATTCTATAATAGCCTTAGTGCAGATTTACCCCCTTCCACCCTTGCTTCCTGTAGGCTATTTCTCATCACAGAAACCAGAGTGAGCTTTGAAAAATACCTTCTGCCCCTTTGGGCCCTCTTCCCAGCCCAGGACTTTCCATGTGGACTAGATTCCCAAATCCTTGCCCTGGCCTATAAGGCTCCCTGCGGCACCTCTGTGACTGTCCCTTGTTCTACTCCCACCTTGATCATTCAACTCCAGCACTCCTTGAATACTCCAGGCTTGTTGTGCGGGCCTAAGAATTTCTGTGCTAGAGGGCTTTGTTCTAAGATCTTTGCATGACTCAGTCACTCTTGCTGTTCAGTTCTCACCTGAAATGTCACCTCCCCAGAAATGACCCTGAATCTACAGTAGCTCCCAGTCACTTTCTGTCATATAACATGTTTCATTTATATCAGGATAGTTATCACTACTGTAGAGGTTGCTTTTAGGCAACAGACTTGAGCCATGGAAACCTGAGTAAGGTTAGAGAGGCCCACAGTGACCATGGGGCTAAATGCAAACAGGCTCCTTAGGTGACCCACCTCAAAATAGCCACAGGCCCTCGCTGACCAATGGGCTACTCATAACCGGGCACAGGTACCAAAAAAGGAAAATTCCATACATTCTCAGGCCTCCTCACTTCCCTTACCTAGAGCTCCCTAACTCTGCCTCTGGGCAGGCAGTCTCTCCTTTGCGGTCCTGCCCGCAGCTCCCTTGCAGTGTAGTCAATAAACTTCTGGCTCCTTTGTTCTGCCTCGGGTGAGTTCTTTTACCACACACACAGCTGTCTGTGTCCTCGCAGATTGGGGTTGTACCACAACTACCTAACACTGTCTTTTTATTTTTTTTTAGATTTTTTAAATTTATGTTTTAACAGAGAGAGAGACAGCGAGAGAGGGAACACAATCAGGGAGAGTGGGAGAGGGAGAAGCAGGCTTCCCGCCGAGCAGGGAGCCCTAAGACTATCTTTTTTTATTCATTTGTTTATGTTTTTGCAAAATAAGCTTCATATACCATTCTCTCTCCAGTCCAAGAACGTAGCTAGCATTTAGTAAATATTCACTAGGAAGAAAGAAGAAAGAGACAGAAAGAAAAGAGAGAGAGAGAGAGAGAAAGAAAAAAAGAAAGAAAAAGAGAGAGGGAGAGAGGAAGGAGGAAGGGAGAACATCTGATTGTCCTCTTCTCTGAGATGGTGATAACAGGATCTATCCCTAGTATTGTCATTAGCAGTAATGAGACGCTGAATATAGGGTACCTGACACCTAGTAGAATTCAGTAGGTATTCCTCAAGTGAATGGGGTAATATTTATTGACTGATTGACTCCACTGTCTCATATATCTTATGACACACGAAAGGTCCTAGCATGGGGCCTAATATATAACGTTCAATGAATTTAAGTTGTATTTCTTTCTTTTCTTTCATCCTTTGTGAGATCCTGCAGAATCAGTATGTAAAAGAGGCATGGTAGAAAAAAGAAAAAAATATCCATTTCATAGGGTTTTTGTGAAGATTAAATGAAGTAATAAGATGCTGCATGTAAAGTAGTAGCTAGCACTGTGTCTGGCACATATTAGGAGCTTAATAATCTTGCCCGGCATCATCATCCTCATTGTTGCTATTTTTTTAATTGAAGTATAATTGACTCATCATTGCTATTTGAGCTAAGATGCTATACCTTCTTTCCAGCCAGAGCCTTTCTAGACAACATTCCCTGCTATGAACCCCAGCAAGAGACCTTGAAGCCTTTATTTCCTTTTCTCTTGTTGACCTTTGGCTAAAGTCCCTTTCTGCAGAAAGACAAAGTGACCAGCTTTTGATGTATTCTTTCCCTCTCTTATCTGCTTCCAAGTCTCAGCCACAGTGAAGAAGTGTAGCTGGGCGCTGGCCCAGCCCAGGGAGCGATAATGTAATTTTCAACTCAAGATAAACTCAAGGATAACTTTCAACGCAGCTACTCAGGCAGTCTAGGCGTGGAGGTGCCTTGCGGAGGGGAAACCAGGAAGTCACTCAGCCGCTGGCTCAGGACACGGGGGGCCATTGCTCCAGTGAAGTAACTGACCTCCGTCTCTTCGTCAAACCGCCTGAGAGTCAGCGCTCTGCAGAGCAGGGGCAGATGGAGGGAATGTGGAGAGATTAGATAAGAATGATTTCCCAATCCCAGTAGGGGATAGATCCAAAAGCACAGAAGGTTGAGAAGCCAAACTCTCGTATCCCAATCCACCCCATCACTCAACAATTCCCACTGTATGAATGGGGTGTGGAAAGCTTCCAATTAAAACGATACTTGTGAATATTGGCAAAGCTTATCTTTGTGTGCAGGGCACATTTAAATAGAGAAGAGGGAAGAGAAAGTTCTTGCTTTCTAGGAACACACATTCTGAAAGCTTGTCCACCAGGCCCTGAGCTTCTCAGTCTACCTGTTAGTCATGAAGGTATCCCCATACCTTACCCAGTATCTGGCGTGTAGTAGGTGCTCAACAAGTGTGTGTTAACTTGTACATTGAGAGTCTGTGTCCTGAAATCTTTTCTCCACATATGACAAGGTTTTATTCATTTACTCAACACATTTTTATCAAGTGCCTTCTGTGTTCCAGGCTCTGGTTCTTAGAAGCTTTTTTTCAAGTCATACAAGTGAGTGCCAAGCAGCAAAACCAATCTAAAAGTCCTCATTCTCCATCATTTACACTTTCCCTTCCTGTGTTTATGAGTTTTAATATCGGCTCCTGCTGTAAGTTACATAGCAAGTACTTTTCAAGAAATGGAGAACATTTCTACCTCAACTCTGGCTGTGGGTGAACTAGAAAGCCCCAGAGGAATCAGAGTGTGGTTCATTTCTCTTAGAAAGCTCTGAGTGTACAGATGAGTAATGAACCTGTATTCACAAATCACACACTTGTAAACCAGTTGTCCTTATTTTCCCATCAGCCTCCAGGGCCTGTCAGTCAGGATCAGATTATAGTGTGTATGCAAGTCACCTGGGGATGTTGCTAAAATGCAGATTCTAAAGGTATAGGTCTGGCTTAAGGCCTGACATCCTGCATCTCTTAAAACTTTCCCAGCAAGTGCTGGTGCTGCTCGTCCACATATGTTGAGAAACAAGGGTCTGGAGAAAAGGTACCTATCTGAGTTCTAGTCCTTTTTGTGTCATTCACTAGCTTGTGACCCTGGACATACTGCTTACCTTTTGGGGGCCTCAGTTTTTTCTTTGCAAACTGAAGAGCTTGAGTTCAATGTCATCTAAGGGGGCTTCTAATTCTAAACTTCATGACTCATTGACATTCAGTTTGCTAGTACCTTTATTATAGTAAGACCTCTTCAAGTTCTGAATTTCATGCACTTTACCCCTGGGTTCTCTTTCTCTGCTCCAAGGTGTTACTAGTCCTCTTTTATCTGGTTGTGCTTGCATGCTGCCCATTTTAATCATGATATTCTATAGTTAGATCAATCAGTGAGGATGATATTACAGAAAATTCCAGTGTAGGAGGCCCCCCTCACCACCAGCAAATTATGAACTGGTGTGGTATCGTGCCCTCCTGGGTATAGGGGAAGTAGCTATCTGTGGGCTGAATACCTCTGAAGTTAAGCAGTGGGATCACAGCAGGAGGCATTGTGATGTGATGGTGGAGACAGCCCTCTGATGGCTTCACATGGGTGTTTTGAAAGCACTGATCAGATGACCATGATGCCTAACTGGCAGACCCTGAAGGCTGATGGGAAAATAAGGACACTGGTATGCATGTATGACTTGTGAAGACAAGCTCATTACTGATGTGTATGCTCATTGAGCTTTCTAAGAGAAACAACCAGCTCTTACAACAAACACAGTAAATGACATGTTATGAACAATCTTGACTATGCTAAAAGGTCGGTGAATGCTGCTCAAAAGATCAGCAACAGATAGAAGCTACAGCCATGCCTAGACTGGAAGGACAAAGAGAAGAGGTGGTTTTACCAGAGCCCAAGGGTAGGGTCATCTGTGGAGGTTGGGATGATGGCAGGCCCGTTCTGTGGGCACTGGAGCCATGAGAAGCCATTCCTACTGATCAAGAAATAAGGTGGGGGGAAACAACTTGCCTTCTCTCTTCCTCTCTACTTCCAAAACACCAGCCAGCACCTTCCATTAGGGGAACTCTACAAGAAGCTACTTGACACAGAAAACCTGAGAATTGAGCCTGCAGAAGTCACCTGTCTTGGGGATCCTGAGCAGAGCAGGGGGAGGGCAAGGAATCAATCTGAGTGCAAACAGGCCCAGCACCAATGTCAATACCCCGCATTGATTTCCATCCACTGGTAAAGCTAGGGTGTAGATGGGCTAGGAAGAAACCATGAGTGAAAAATAGTGTATTCAGCATTGCTATTCCTGCCTAGTCTGCTGGTAGAACCATCCAGTAGACAGTTTGGGTTGTAGAACTGGGACCTAGGACAGAGGTGAGGACTGAAGGGATAGACATGATGGTCACTTTGCCGAAGTGAATGGGCAAAGCTTTGAAGAGGGTGAAATTCCCAAGAGAAGTTGTAAAAAGGGACAAGAATAAGATCTCTTACACTTGTATGACTATTTATAATTTTTCAAAACTTTTTTTAACATTTTTTGATTTTACAGCATCCAGTAGTTTTGTCAAGGTAGCTTGGTGTTTTACTTTCCTCTCTAGAAAAATGGGAAAATTGATAAATGATCAGCCCTGTTCCCTTTCTTATCATTACAAGTTCTTTTTAATTGTGTAGAGGGGTGCTCTGAGTCTAGACCTCAATATTTATGAACTCCTGGGGGCTAAAAACAAGGACAGAAAACTTACAGAAATTTGCTTCTTGGGACTCTAAAGACAGACTTTGTTAAGTGGTAAACACTAAGTGCTGTTCTGTGCCAGATATCTTTATAAAGCCTTGCACAAGGATGGACTCATTGAATCCTTTGAGCTCGGCACTATTAATCTCCCATTGTACAGATTGAGTAAGTCGCTGTCTTAGTTTGGGCTGAGGTAACAAAGTACCATAGATTGGGTGGCTTCTCAACAACAGAAATCTATTCCTCGCTGTTCTGGAGGCTTGCAGTTTGTGATCTGGCTGCCAGCATGGTTGCTTTCTTGTGAGAGCCCTTTTCCAGGCTGTAGACCGTCTTCTTGCTGCGTGCTTACATGGCCAAATAAGGGAGCTCTCTGGGTCCCTTTTATAAGGGCATTAATCCCGTTTCTGAGGGCTCCACCCTCATGACCTAAATGCCTCTCAAAGGCCCCACCTCCTAATACTATCACATTGGGGGTTCGTTTTCAACATAAATTGGGGGGGGCTGGGGGAACACCATAAATTGTGGCGCCACAAATATTCAGCCAATGCGCTCACTTAAGGAGACTCAGCTAGCAAAGGATGAAGCCTCAATCCAAGCCCAGGCAGGTAGGCTCCAAGGCTCAGGCTTTAGCCAGTCTGATTTATTGCCTCCTCTCTTGGGGAGGCAGTCAATTGATGAACCTTTACATGAATTACACGAGTTACATTACGTGTCTGATTACTAAAAGGACTCACAACACTCGAACAGTTTATCCTCATGGAGGAGTTTTATTACAGGCAAGGGATACAGCACAGCAAGAGCAAGAGATAGATATGCAAAGCAAGGATCCAGAGATCTCAAGTGCAAGCTTTTTTCCCCTACACCTGGGTCACGCAGGACACCCTTTGTCTGCAGGTCTTGAACTCTACTGGCATGCATGTGAGGCACCTGGGTACCAAGAAGTCCAGTCAGGTTGTAGTGGAGGTCACAGTGAGCTGTTCACATAGGCATATTCCACCTGTGTGACAGGACGCCACTGAAACCAGGTGCAAATTATAAATCCTACTATTATTACTAAATAATGCTAACCAACTGATACATCTCCTAACCTAACTAACTCGTGAACTCATGGAACATCATTTATCTTTAGTAAATACATTCCATAGTGATTGCCAATGGTTGGTGGCTCTGCAGATTAGTCTGGGGTCAGTTTGGGTCACCTGAGCTTAACCCATGCTATTCAACCCTCTTGCCCTTGCTTATAAGTCAGGAGCCTACTCCTAGAACTCGAACAATGGAGTAACCCAAATGCAAATGCTTGCCATTGGGATGGGAAGTGTTCTATAGATAGTGGAAAAGCTATCATGGGTCTGTCATAACAAACATCTGTTACTTAGCTAGGATTTTTGTGGCTGACTTTTAATGCTCCTATCCTCTGCTAATTATTCTGAGACCGGATAGATGTTCTATGTGCTCACATGAAACCCTTTCTCTGAAGGCCATTAGAATGTAATATGGTGAGTGCTGTGATATTTATCTGTGTCTCTAGAACAGTGATGCCCATTAGAAACAATACAAGTCATATAAGTAATTTTAAACTTACTAGTAGCCACATTAAAAAAAAGTTAAAAGAAACAAGTGAAATTAATTTTAATACACATTTTTTACTCAACTACATCCAAAATATAATTTCAACATGAAATCAGTATAAAGGTATAAAAGAAATTGAGATACATTAAGTCTTCAAAATCTAGTATGTCTGTTATATTTACAGCACCTCTTAGTTTGGATAATAAATTTGCATTCGAAATACTTGATCTGTACTTACGCTTTATAAAATGAACAGTTAAGGTGCCTGGGTGGCTCAGTCGTTAAGCATCTGCCTTCGGCCCAGGTCATGATCCCAGGGTCCTAGGATCGAGCCCCACATCGGACTCCCTGCTCCACGGGAAGCCTGCTTCTCCCTCTCCCACTCCTCCTGTTTGTGTTCCCTCTCTCGCTGTGTCTCTTTCTGTCAAATAAAGAAATAAAGTCTTTGAAAAAATAAAATAAGATGAACTTATAATTAAAAACATAGATTCCCATTCCCAAATTGTTCCAAATATACTCAAAGTTTTCCAATAACCAAATCGAATACCAAAAAAAATTTTTTTCTTTAATATTCACGTCCACATTCCAAAACTGGTTCATCTTTTTCAGAAGAATTGACTTGACTTTGTAAAACAAACATATCAATTTTTAAACTATGTCTACCCACATTATGTAAATTTACTAAATCTTATATCAACTCAACATTCATATTGAATTCAAAGGTCTATTACATAAATTGAAAAGCAGCACTAAATTTATCAATACCAACAAAACCTTCTTCAAATTTTTCCTGCACATTTTGCAATTTACAACACTTTGCCAGTTACAATTAAAATCTCCTGCATACCGATTGCCGCTAAGTATGTAAAAGCTGACTGTTGGTTTGTATTATGAAAAGTCTCAGTTACAACATACATTCTCATACCTGTCTAGTTAGGTTACAATAAGCTTTTCCTTTCCTTGGAGCTGGAAGTTTAGCTTGTTTATATCCAGTGTGGTATCAGTGAGAAAATGTAAATCATATTGCCATTTTTTGGTCTTTGATTATTGAGAATTTGGCAAGGATTCTTTCAGTTTCAAAGAAAATCTTGAATTGGAGTTAACAGCAAAGTAAATCTTTGTAAAACCCTTCCACAATTCAATCAACAAGTACTGGCAAAGAACATGATATCATTAAATTCATTGCCTTTGGTTCCTTTCAACATTCCTATAAACTGACAATGATTCCATGTGCATGCATATATGAGGCAATTTTAACAACGGTATCCATGACGCTTTTCAGAGAGTCTGTTTCAGAAAACTGAGCACATATTTTCAGTATGTATCGTACAGTAGAAAAAAACAATGAGGAAAACATCAGTCTCGTTTTAAGATTCCACTAAGTCTACATTTTTGACCTAACAGCTGTAGTACCATCATGATAGAAACTAATTTTTTTATATCTGACAAATTATTTGACAGCTGTAAAAGATTAAAAAAAAAACTACTTTAGGAGTTCAATTTTTTTAAAGATATTTATTTATTTATTTACTTATTTGAGAGAGAGAGAGCACAGGGGTGGGGGGTGCAGAGGGAGAGGGAGAAGTAGACTCCCTGCTGAGCAGGGAGCCCGATGTGGGACTCCATCCCAGGACCCCGAGATCATGACCTGAGCTGAAGGCAGATGCTTAACCGGCTGAGCCACCCAGGTGTCCCTAGGAGTTCAATTTCTTAGGCTGCAAACTGACATTTTTTTTGTGAATTTGGAAGTCTTTTAAAGTAAAAGGTACATGAAGTATTAATTGGCCAGTTTCTCTTTTATCTTTTGACTCATCTAAATCAATAGAAAAGTACCTGCAAGTTTTCAAATTATGACTCAATTGATCTTTGATCTTATGAGGAAGGTTTTACATTCTATAGGCTATCCATAGCTAAAATAATAATTTCTTTTACCATCTCGCCCTCTAAAAGTGGCTTTATACCTGGCCAAAGTTACATACTCAGATTCTGTTAAAACTGTGTAAAAAATAGTTTAATACATTGAGTTCCGATTTTAGATGGCTAATTTCCTTGAATCTTTTTCGACTGTTGAAAGGGACCCTTTTTAAAATCAAAATCACTACGTATGATTTGCTGAAAATGCTTCCTCCTGTTGTCTGTTTTATTATCTTTACTTTTTTTTAATACAACAAACAACTTCTTTGACTCTGCCCAGTTGACCTTTGTCGTGAACTTTGCAGCATATCTTATTCCAGCCTCTTCTTCCCATTACTGTTTCGGTCATAGTGCTAGCTTCCAAATCTCCACTCAGTTCTGCAGCAGTAGTATGCTTTCATTTGAAACTTAAAATTTTTCCATACTTATTTTTTGAACTAGAAAAATAAATTAACTGCATTGTAATGAAAATAATAGTATTTCAGTTTAATTACCAACTATGATTTATGTAGGTTTTACTGTAACTTATTGCTGTCTGCATAAAACATTCAAATTAGCATATTGTAATGTTATGTGATGCATAAAAAAATCATTTGAACTGAATCATTCTGTTCACACCTTCTAGGTTCACGATATATTAATATGTAATTTTGGAAACAATGCACTCAATACATGCAGTATGGTAAAGAATGAAATCTTATGTGATGCAGCAATTAAAGTAAAATAAAGTCCTACCAGAGCAATAAAGTTGTGTTTAACAGAAAATGATTTCACACTGCTTCAGTTTTTAATTTAAATTTAAATTAATTAAACCTAAATAAAAATATAATGTCATTTTCTCAATTACACTAGCCGCATTTCAGCTGTTCAGTAGTCACACGTGTTTTGTGGCTACCATATCGGACAGCACCACTCCAGAATCTAGCTAGATCACAAAGCAGTGGCAGCAATTTTCTGTGTCTTGTTCACTCTTGTCCCCAGCATGTAGCAGAGCACAGTAGGAGTTGAATAGCAATTTGTTCCATTAAAATGAAATCATGGGCTTAGCACAGCGACTGACACTTAGTAGGCATTTGTCAAAGTACTGAACGAATGAATGATGTGCCATTTGCTCATTATCAGTAACCTGGTCTTCAGGCAGCCACGGTCCCTCGGTGAGCTCACTCCACCTTGGTGACCACATTCCCTGGAGAAAAGCAGTGTCTGTCCACACTGTGGCTTCATTCTAAGCAGTCCTGAAACCTCCGTTCCCCTAGAGTTGTTCAGGTGATTTCATTGAATTCAGGGGGGAAAAAAAAATCAAGAAGTCAGGATCTCTAACCCCAGAAAAGCATTCTATGGTGAGAGCACAGGGAGATTTGATGTTTGGGGGCAAAAGGAGAAGCATTCTGTTAAACTGGGGAAATGGGTGAGGTCCTGGCTTTGGGATGGGAAGGAGGGGTGAAGCATCTTCCAGCAAACGCCTCCACCCCAACCCCCACCACCTCCTTCTCACTTCTGTTTCAGAGAGACTTTCCATGGCAAGAACTCAGACTTCTCCAGAATGGTATTTGTTTGAATCATTTTTCTGTTTAGGGCTAAAAATAGGAATTAAAAAACGGGAGCAGCAGTTGGATGGGATTTCAAAGCTGCATTCAGCAGGCTACATTTCCTCTTGGATTAAAAATATATATGTGTGTGTGTGATTGTTTGGGGGAATTGTCCTGATTAAAGAGAAAGGGTAAATTGCAAAGAGAAACACCACCAAGTTGCAAAGTGAAATGTTATTCTTTTAGATTAGGGTTAATTTTGCAACAGTCCACCATGCTGGTAGGCAGACCTTGCAGAGGGTCAGGACGATGGGAGGAGGCAGCCCCGTTCCCATGTCTGCCGCCAGGCACAGCGGAGGGGCCAGGAGGCCAGAACTTTGAGAGGTCGCCTGTCTGGGCCTCCAAATGGCTAGGGGGACCTGCCTGTCCTGGGAGATCTTCCTTTTTTGTCAATGCTATTACTGTGGTAAAATATACATAAAATAATATTTAGCATTTCAGCAGTTTTAAAGTATACAATTAAGTGGCACTTCGTACATTCCCAGTGTTGTGCAACCATCACCACAATCTAGTCGCAGAACATTTTCATCGTTCCAAAGGGAAACTGTGTGCCCAGGAAGCAGTCGCTCCTCATCTCTCCCTGCCCCCTGCCCTTGGCAACCACTAATCCACTTTCTGTCTCCATGGATTTGCCTCTTCTGGACATTTTATATAAATGGAACCATGCGGTATGTAGCCTTTCGTGTCTGGTTTCTTTCATTTTGCATAATGCGTTCAGGGTTCATCTGTGTTGTAGTATGCATCTTTCTCGTGTTTTGATGACCTTGAGTTACTCTCTGGCATAGTAACAAGAGGCCTGGTGTAGGAGCCATGCAGACCTGGTTCGAATCCTGGCCCTGCCTTTGAGCTTCAGTTTCTCGAGCTACCCAATGAGAATATCCTGAGATGTCCACCTCAGGAGTCCTTGGAAGGTTCATTTGCTAATATTGAACTATTTATTTGCTCACTCAATAAAGATGAATTGAGCAACCACTATGTACCAGGCCAAGGCTTCAGGGATGTATTGGTGAACAACACTGGGCAAGTTCTTGGTCCTCGTGGAACTCGGTTCTAGTGCGAGAAGTAGACAATAAACACAGAAACAAATAAACAGGAAGAAGATTGGGTGAAGTGTAATTATCTGGATGTAGGAAAGGAACTGCTTTAACAGCGTGATGAGCAAAGATTTCCCCCCGAGAAGCTGACATTTGAGCCAACATCTGGGGAATAGAATGAGCCAGTCTTGTTAAGAACTGGGGAAGACTGTTCCAGATAAAAGAACAGCAAGAGCAAAAACCCTGAAGTAGGAAAGACTTTGACACCATCATGGAACAGAAAGGAGGCCAATGTGACTGAAAATGGGTGAGTTAGGGGTGGGAGGTGTGACGTGAGGTTGGAGAGGTAAGTGGGAGCCAAATCCTGCAGCGCCTTGTGGACTTCATTCCAAGAGCGCTGGGAGCCATGGGAGGGTTTTAGCTGGAGGAGTGACATGCTCTAACGTACAGTCAGAAGAGCACTGTGTGGAGGCAGCTGTGTGGAGGATGGAGCAGGCATAGGAGGCTGGAAGACTAGTGGAAGGAGGCTGTTGTACTAGTCCAGACAGAGAAAGTAGGTGGTTTGGTGAGTTGGGCTAGGGTAGGGTTAGGAGGCTTATAAAGAAGTGAGAAATTTTGAGATGGCCTGGAGAGGAGGCCAGTGTGAAGATTATGTTAAATAAGTAAAAGTAAACAGGAGAAATGAAATCAAATGAGAAAATGCATACAAAATGCCTAGTAGAGCCTAGGACAGAGCTACACAGCCCCATACACACACTCACAAATTTTTGAGGCTCTTTCAGGGAGCAGATTATGGGTTCCATCTTCATCTGGACTTCTCCATCACCAGGGTTGAGTGGAAACTATAGAGAAAGACATGGATATGTCTCTGATTTTCATGGGATAAAGAGAGAATAAGTCTACAACTTTCTAGTAAACTAGAATGCTTGGCCTTTTAGAGCCGCTTGGCCTTCAGCAAGCGGTGGAGAGTAGAGTTCTGTGGGATGCAGTAACTGGCCATGTTCAAAGAGAAGAGGGGATAGCCAATGAGGAAATTGTTCTCTCCTTTTTATTATTTTTTAATATTATTTTATTCATTTATTTTAGGGGGCAGAGGGAGAGGGAGAGAGAATCTGAAACAGACTCTACACTGAGCACGGAGCCTGAGGGGGAGCTTGATCCCACAAACTGAGATCATGACCTGAGCCAAAACCAAGAGTCAGACACTCAACCAAATGAACCACCCAGGCACCCGTGTTCTCTCCTCTTTTAGCTGGCAGAACCTACCTGAAAGGAATTTCCTTCCTCCACTCTCCTGACACATTTGTTCTTCCCTATTTTACACTCTGTTGTGGTCCGTGGTTTCACGATCTGAGCAGAACCACCCGCTTTCGGGTCCCCTAGCCCTGGTACAAAGAGGGCACTTGCTTACTCTCCGGACATTCAATGAGTGAGTAACAACACACTATTGCTGCCTGCCTTAGAGCAGAGAAACTTCTAGAGTTGCAGAAGAACCAGTGAGGTTTTCTCTTCTGTGAAAATGTGAGTAATAATAGCATCCACTCAAAGGGTTGTGAAGAGTAAGTGCGATAGGGGTGCCTGGGGGGCTCAGTCAGGTAGGTGTCTGCCCTCAGCTCGGGTCATGAGCCCAGGGTCCTGGGATCGAGCCCCATGTCGGGCTCCTGGCTCGGTGGGGAGCCTGCTTCTCCCTCTCCCTCTGCCCATGCTCTCTCTCTCTCTGTATCTCTGTATCTCAAATGAATAGATAAAATCTTAAAAAAAAAAAAAAAAAGATTAAGTGCGATAATGTGTGTAATTCACTTAGCACGGTGCCTGGCACATAACAAGCCCTCGATGGAAGTTTGCTAGTATTCCTCTTGCTAAGGGTCGGCTTTCTGTGGCTTCTTCTTTCCAAGCTGTTGTATATAAATGGCCTGCAGAGACTCCTTTTGGAGACCTGAAGGAAGAGGGGACTAGGGGCCGATGTCCAAGAAAGAAGGTCTCTGGGGCAAGACCCTGAGTAAGGCCTCCCAGTTCTCATTGCCACTAGGGACTTGAAAGTGGAATTAATATAAGTGCCTTAGGGTTACTGTCAGTTCCTTTACAGCCTGATTTCCTGCGTATTGGGTACTAGATGAGACATAAGGGATTGCAAATGCAAATGGAAAGTGGGATGTTGTTAGCTGGGGCCAATATAAATATGTTTGTGGGGAGGACTGAACAAAGGCCTAAAGGCCTGATGTTGACAGAAACCATGTTATTGTTTTATATATGACTTCATCCTAGTAAAAATGAGAGTTCCTCCAGGCCTGCCAGGGAATGGGAGAGATATGTTCTCTGTACCTACACATGCCAGCAACCTGGGGAGGGGGGCAGTCTGCATGCAACCCTGACTCAGACCCCCAGTACCCCCCTGGTGTGTCTGAGGCAGGGGCTCAGCCAGCGGTGTCCACCTTGGAGTCAGAAGTCTGGATCCCACCTCCACCAGGCACCAGCTGCCCCAGACACCTCAGCTGGGAGCCTCGTTTCTCCCTAATGCACACTCAGAAAACAGCTGAACCTCCCCACCACCCGAGTAGTTGTGAGGAATAAACATGATAAATAAGATAAGCGAGGTTTTACAGAAATGCTGTGAGGGGCGCCTGGGTGGCTCAGTCATTAAGCGTCTGCCTTCGGCTCAGGTCATGGCTCAGATCATGATCCCAGGGGCCTGGGATCGAGCCCCGAATCGGGCTCCCTGCTCAGCAGGAAGCCTGCTTCTCCCTCTCCCACTCCCCCTGCTTGTGTTC
>NW_027397071.1:49419986-49424070 GCF_003265705.2 Callorhinus ursinus | reverse complement strand
ACTGGAATCATTGCGATTCCTGGCTTCACCCCTGGCCCCCCACAGTCCTCCCCCCTTCACCCCCCCACCCCTACCGTGGTTAGCTTACCTCCTCTATGTAAATGTTTTATTTCATTAGGTCCTTTGCAAGGTGTTGCTCAGCTAAGAGAGTAGAAAGGCCAGGGGAACCTCTTAGAAAATATTGTCCACTTGGGTCCTTATTCTTGCCCAGCTCATCAGAAGCACCCAGAGACTCCTCTGCCTGCCTCTTCCCCTCCATGTGCCCCTTTATTTTACCCATTACCTCCATCGCCGTTGGAAGCGTGAGTCTTTGATGGCACGGAGGGAACCTCCACGAGCACCCAGTGGAAATTCCTAGGCGGTTGGTTGAGGCGTTTCTTCGATTTTAAGAGCACTGGGACCCAAGAACTGGGCCTGATGAGGCTTCCCAGTCCGCCACTCGCCACCTTCCATTTCCTTCCCCCGAAAGTTTCCACTGGAAATTCCCCAGCTTTGGTCTGAGTGCTTGGCTCTGTAATCTTGGAGACATTCAGCATACACCCCACAATTAAGACTTTGCAACTCCACGCCGTGTTTCTTAAGAGAAAGTTAGATGCAATTAGATCATTTGAAGATGGATTAGCCTGCCGTCTGCACAATATTAAGAAAAATCACGGAGGGAATGCAGTACTCTGCGGGAGGCACGGGGGATGGGGGGGAACCCAGTTAAAAGCTCTGAAGGAAAGCCACTAATGAGCTCTACACTGGGTTGCCCCCCTCTTCCCGAAGGGTTAACACAATTTGTGGGAAAGGAAAAAAAATCCCCTGTGGTATTAAAATGCTGTGTCAGAGATTTGTAAGCTCTCCTTTGTAGCTCTGGCCCCAGGCCTGGCTCACTTCAGTGGAGATCAGGTTAATAAGAGCTCAGTTGCTGCCTGGCAGTTCCTAATGGGGTTACAGTCTGGTGCCTGAGCAGTGAAGGACAGTTAGTAGTAGTAGTATTAAATAAATGCTGAGGAATTTGATTCAATAAGGTAAGGGACATCTGCTGTTCTTGCCTGGCCAGGGTCCATTCATCCTTCTTTTGACAAGAGCAGCTTGCTTTTCCTTTGGGGAAATCTGCCCGTTGTCCAGTCTGGGGCTGGGTGGGGCTGGCCCGATACCCACTTTGGGGTGACCTTACAACTGACCCAGCTCCACTGTTGTATTGGAGAATCCAATCATGGCCCAAGGCATGAGATTTGTCAATTACATGAGTCTATAAACACCTCTTCCCCCTACCCTCAACCCCTGCTTTGTTGTTGTTTTTAGCTTCTGCCAGGTAAAGTTAGGTTTTCTGTTATTTGCAACTATGAATCCTGATTAATAGAAATATTAGAGGAACTTGTGCTATACTAGGCACTCTAAAGAGGTAGAAGAGAAACACATATACAGTTGGCCTTGCTCTTAGGAACCAACAACCTTAGAGTATCAGGTCTTAGAGACATTAACTATTTAAAGGATTAAATGACATGGTGTATAATTAAATGACATAGAGAATATGTTCTGTGGGAAGTCAAGAGAGGGAGAAATTGATGTGGGGGGGGTGGGCTTCCTGGCAAAGGTTGGACTTAAACTGGGCCCTAAAGGATGGAGAGGATTAGGTGAGACTGAGGGAATGCAGTACTCTGCGGGAGGCACGGGGGATGGGGGGGGGAACCCAGTTAAAAGGAAGATCCTGTGTGGGTGAGAAATGGAAAGTGGATTTTGACATATGTATGATCAGGGCAGATACCAAAGGACTTGGAATCCCAGAATGAGAAGTTTGAGCTTCCCAGAATAGTTCGCTAGTGTGGGCTTATGGACAGGTGGGGGGAATCCACCCCAGATTATGCTACTGGTTTAGGCAAGTGTATGCCACCATATATGTTTCACCTGTTGGGACGAAACTGGTACAGGGAAGGGAAAAGGGAAGGGCGACTGAACTTGGCTGTACCGTTTTGTAACTGAGTAACAGTGAGTTACCGAATCCCTCTGAATCTCAATCTTCTCATCAGCAAAATGCAGATAATAATAGCTAAAGATTCGGGGTATTTGTGAGGAGCGCTCAGGCAGTACCTGGCACATGGCACTAATAGTAGATAATATCTGCTGAGTGCTTACTAGTGTCCCCCAGGCGCTGTGCTAAGCACCTGACATGCCTTATCTCATTAATCCTCCCAATAGTTAGAGCTCAAAAAAATTTGCTGCATCTGATTTGGGGTAACATTTTCATTCCTGTGCTTAATGGAACCATAAGCCTTATCAGAGCTAAATTCACTGTCCAATGAGATCTGAGTATATTATCTGAACATTCTTAAAGGTTACTAATTCTAATTTCTTCACACACACCTTAAAATATTTTGAATTTAATATAATCCACTACAGAACATGTGGAGAATAGATTAAAAGAAAAGAATGTAAACATAAGTCTAGTACCTACAACACAACCGTGATTTCCTAATAGAGAGGTTAGCATCTGCTTCTAGTCCCGCGAGTTAACCACAGTGTGATATTAGGCAAGTTTAACTTCCCTCAGCCTCAGTTTTCTTATCCATCCTTATGGGATAGAAGCTTCCTCATTAGAGTTTTTTGGTAAGGATTAAATGAGATAATTCATGCTTTGCACAGCACCTGGCATATAACACACATTCAATAAATGTTATCAATGCCCTCTGGTCATTGTGGCAAGATGCCACATGATTGCAGTAACGTTGTATGTACAATGGCTTGCATCTTCTGTTTCCACTTAATATTGTACCTTAGATCTTTTCCATATAGTAACATTATCTTTCTGTCTCTCATGACTAATGGCTGTGTTCTCCTGACCGAAATCACTACCATTTAGCAACTTGTCCCCCCTTTTCTAAACATTTATAAATAATGCAGCAGTTCACACCTTTATACATATGGCTCTTTGTAAGGGCTTGAGTCTCAATACACTGTTTCTTTGAGCTCAGCTTGTGATTCTGCCCGCAGCTTTTCAGAAAGTGACACCCAAGTTAGTGAAGACCTTTGACAAATGGTGGATTATGCCAGTTCGATGGACTGCCATCCAAAGATATGATTGTCATGATTTTTTCATCACTGACTTCCCTCTGGTGTGATATTCTGTGCCCCATCTTGCAGATGGTTTTATTATGGGTCTGAGAGGAATCCCAGTACCTTTTAGCTGGAAATAATTCCCTATTCTTTCTGAATCCTGCCTCTTGGAGTAGGACTGACTTTGCAGAACAATTTCAGGCTGTCTTTCTATTGTAAATGAAAGCCTCAAGCCCTTGTTTAGATCCCAGAGTACTTTGAAATCGGACCCTCCTACATACACCTGGAGTCATCAGTAAGCCAGGCCCCCAGATCTCCTGGCTAAGGGACACACGGGACACACAAAACTAAGGGCAAAGGTGAGCTTTTCATTTCTTCCCCAGGTCCTAAGGTTCCTTTGAAATCTTTATGATCTGTACCTTCAGGGATCATGCAAACAGCTTGAGGAAATCCTAAAATTGTGTTTTCTCCAGCTAAGCATTCAGGCCAAAGGAAAGAACTTTGTATGCCTTCCTGATAAACAGAATCATGCCTAAGTTTAGAAAAAGTCACCATGAACACAAATGCATTCACCATTTATTCAGTACATTGAGAAATAGTTTTCAAATGATAAACAGCAAAGCCTAGCCCTCTAGAGCAGTGACCCATCCTGGAAGCCTCAGGCCCCACGGACACTCACAGTTAGTGATAGAAGTCCGTGAACTATTCATGAAATTTCAAAAGGCCTAATGGTAACTGTGCATTATTATTATTTTTAAAAAATAACACAGAACAACTAGAGCAACAAACTTATTTGTCTTGAATTAGATTAAGTGAAAAAAAATTTGCATTCTCATGTTAATTGAAGGCTTTGACAATATTTTTAAACAAATTTTACTTAACTATTTTTATATTTTACAAAAACATTTATTGTTTTAATAACAATAAGGGGAACAATTACTCTTTACTTAATTAGCTATTGTTGAAATCATTTGAAAAGCCATATGACCTTGGACAAGCTGGTTAACTTTTTTTTTCTTTAAATTTTTTATTGTTATGTTAATCA
>NW_027397071.1:49324412-49414986 GCF_003265705.2 Callorhinus ursinus | reverse complement strand
GATACTAGCCCTTTATCTGATATGTCCATTTGCAAATATCTTCTTCCATTCTGTCGGTTGTCTTTTGGTTTTGTTGACTGTTTCTTTTGCTGTGCATAAGCTTTTTATCTTGATGAAATCCCAATAGTTCATTTTTGCCCTTGCTTCCCTTGCCTTTGGTGACGTTTCTAGGAAGAAGTTGCTGCGGCTGAGGTTGAAGAGGTTGCTGCCTGTGTTCTACTTTAGGATTTTGATGGACTGCTCTCTCACATTTGGGTCTTTCAACCGTTTTGAGTCTATTTTTGTGTGTGGTGTAAGGAAATGGTCCAGTTTCATTCTTCTGCATGTGGCTGTCCAATTTTCCCAACACCATTTGTTGAAGAGACTGTCTTTTTTCCATTGGACCTTCTTTCCTGCTTAGTCAAAGATTGGTTGACCATAGAGTTAGGGTCCATTTCTGGGCTCTCTATTCTATTCCATTGATCTATGTGTCTGTTTTTGTGCCAGTACCATACCATCTTGATGATGACAGCTTTGTAATAGAGCTGGAAGTCCGGAATTGTGATGCCGCCAGCTTTGCTTTTCTTTTTCAGTATTCCTCTGGCTATTCGGGGTCTCTTCTGGTTCCATACAAATTTTAGGATTATTTGTTCCATTTCTTTGAAAAAAGTGGATGGTATTTTGATGGGGATTGCATTGAATGTGTAGGTTGCTCTAGGTAGCATTGACATCTTCACAATGTTTGTTCTTCCAGTCCATGAGCATGGAACATTTTTCCATTTCTTTGTGTCTTCCTCAATTTCTTTCATGAGTGTGTTATAGTTTTCTGAGTACAGATCCTTTGCCTCTTTGGTTAGATTTATTCCTAGGTATCTTATGGTTTTGGGTGCAATTGTAAATGGGATCGACTCCTTAATTTCTCCCTTCTGTCTTGTTGTTGGTGTATAGGAATGCCACTGATTTCTGTGCATTGATTTTATATCCCGCTACATTACTGAATTCCTGTATGACTTCTAGCAGTTTTGGGGTGGAGTCTTTTGGGTTTTCCACATAAAGTATCATATCATCTGCAAGCAGTGAGTTTGACTTCTTCTTTGCCGATTTGGATGCCTTTGAATTCTTTTTGTTGTCTGATTGCTGTGCCTAGGACTTCTAATACTATGTTGAATAGCAGTGGTGATAGTGGACATCCCTGCCGCGTTCTTGACCTTAGGGGGAAAGCTCTGTTTTTCCCCATTGAGAATGATATTCGCTGTAGGTTTTTCATGGATGGCTTTTATGATATTGAGGTATGTACCCTCTACCCCTATACTCTGAAGAGTTTTGATCAAGAAAGGATGCTGTAATTTGTCAAATGCTTTTTCTGCATCTGTTGAGAGGATCATATGATTCTTGTTCTTCCTTTTGTTAATGTATTGTATCGCATTGATTGATTTGCGGATGTTGAACCAACCTTGCAGTCCAGTTATCCCTGCGCTTATCCTGGCCAAGTATCCACTTGGTCCTGGTGAATAATCCTTTTAATGTACTGATGGATCCTACTGGCTAGTATTTTGGTGAGAATTTTTGCATCCATGTTCATCAAGGATATTGGTCTGTAATTCTCCTTTTTGATGGGGTCTTTGTCTGGTTTGGGGAGCAAGGTAATGGTGGCCTCATAAAACGAGTTTGGAAGTTTTCCTTCCATTTCTATTTTTTGGAACAGTTTCAGGAAAATAGGTATTAATTCTTCTTTAAATGTTTGGTAGAATTCCCCTGGGAAGCCATCTGGCCCTGGGCTTTTGTTTCTTGGGAGATTTTTGATGGCTGCTTCAATTTCCTTAGTGGTTATAGGTCTGTTCAGGTTTTCTATTTCTTCCTGGTTCAGTTTTGGTAGTTGATACAGCTCTAGGAATGCATCCATTTCTTCCAGGTTATCTAATTTGCTGGCATAGAGTTGCTCATAATACGTTCTTATAATTGTTTCTATTTCTTTGGTATTGGTTGTGATCTCTCCTCTTTCATTCATGATTTTGTTGATTTGGGTCATTTCTCTTTTCTTTTTGGTAAGTCTGGCCAGGGGTTTATCAATCTTGTTAATTCTTTCAAAGATCCAGCTCCTAGTTTCATTGATCTGTTCAGCTGTTCTTTTGGTTTCTATTTCATTGATTTCTGCTCTGATCTTTATTATTTCTCTTCTCCTCCTGGGTTTAGGCTTTATTTACTGTTTTTTCTCTAGGTCTTTTAGGTGTAGGGTTAGGTTGTGTATTTGAGACCTTTCTTGTTTCTTGAGAAAGGCTTGTATTGCTATATACTTTCCTCTTAGGACTGCCTTTGCTGTATCCCAAAGATTTTGAACCGTTGTGTTTTCATTTTCATTGGTTTCCATGAATTTTTTTAATTCTTCTTTAATTTCCTGGTTGACCCATTCATTCTTTAGTAGGATGCTCTTTAGCCTCCATGTATTTGAGTTCTTTCCGACTTTCCTCTTATGATTGAGTTCTAGTTTCAAAGCACTGTGGTCTGAAAATATTCAGGGAGTAATCCCAATCTTTTGGTACCAGTTGAGATCTGATTTGTGACCTAGGATGTGATCTGTTCTGGAGAATGTTCCATGGGCACTAGAGAAGAATGTGTATTCTGTTGCTTTGGGATGGAATGTTCTGAATATGTCTGTGAAGTCCATTTGGTCCAGTGTGTCATTTAAAGTCTTTATTTCCTTGTTGATCTTTTGCTTAGATGATCTGTCCATTTCAGTCGGGGGGATGTTAAAGTCCCCCACTATTATTGTATTGTTTTTCAATGTTTTTCTTTGCTTTTGTTATTAATTGCCTTATATAATTGGCTGCTCCCATGTTAGGAGCATAGATATTTACAATTGTTAGATCTTCTTGTTGGATAGACCCTTTAAGTAGGATAGAGTGTCCTTCCTCATCTCTTATTACAGTCTTTGGCTTAAAATCTAATTTGTCTGATATAAGGATTGCCACCCCAGCTTTCTTTTGGTGTCCATTAGCATGGTACATGGTTTTCCACCCCCTCACTTTCAATCTGGAGGTGTCTTTGGGTCTAAAATGAGTCTCTTGCAGACAGCATATCGATGGGTCTTGTTTTTTTTGTTTTTTTTTTTTTAAAGATTTTATTTATTTATTTGAGAGAGAGAGAATGAGAGATAGAAAGCACGAGAGAGAAGAGGGTCAGAGGGAGAAGCAGACTCCCTACTGAGCAGGGAGCCTGATGCGGGACTCGATCCAGGACTCCAGGATCATGACCTGAGCCAAAGGCAGTCGCTTAACCAACTGAGCCACCCAGGCGCCCGGGTCTTGTTTTTTAATCCAATCTGATAGCCTGTGTCTTTTGATTGGGGCATTTAGCCCATTTACATTCAGGGTAACTATTGAAAGATAGGAATTCAGTGCCATTGTATTGCCTGTAAGGTGACTGTTACTGTATATCGTCTGTGTTCCTTTCTGGTCTATGTTGCTTTTAGGCTCTCTCTTTGCTTAGAGGACCCCTTTCAATATTTCTTGGAGGGCTGGTTTCGTGTTTGCAAATTCCTTTAGTTTTTGTTTGTCCTGGAAGCTTTTTATCTCTCCTTCTATTTTCCATGACAGTCTAGCTGGATATAGTATTCTTGGCTGCATATTTTTCTCGTTTAGTGCTCTGAAGATATCACGCCAGTCCTTTCTGGCCTGCCAGGTCTCTGTGGATAGGTGTGTTGCCATTCTAATGTTTCTACCATTGTAGGTTACATATCTCTTCTCCCGAGCTGCTTTCAGGATTTTCTCTTTGTCTCTGAGACTCCTTAAGTTTTACTATTAGATGTCGGGGTATTGACCTATTTTTATTGATTTTGAGTGGGGTTCTCTGTGCCTCCTGGATTTTGATGTCTGTTTCCTTCCCCACATTAGGGAAGTTCTCTGCTATAATTTGCTCCAATATACCTTCTGCCCCCCTCTCTCTTTCTTCTTCTTCTGCGATCCCAATTATTCTAATGTTGTTTCATCTTATCGTATCACTTATCTCTCGAATTCTGCCCTCGTGATCCAGTAGTTGTTTATCTCTTTTTCTCAGCTTCTTTATTTTCCATCATTTGGTCTTCTATATCACTAATTCACTCTTCTGCCTCATTTATCCTAGCAGTTAGTGCCCCCATTTTTTGATTGCACCTCATTAATAGCCTTTTTGATTTCGACTTAGTTAGATTTTAGTTCTTTTATTTCTCCAGAAAGGGTTTCTCTAATAACTTCCATGCTTTTTTCAAGCCTAGCTAGTATCTTTAAAATCATGATTCTGAACTCTAGGTCCGACATCGTACTAATGTCCGTATTGAGTAGGCTCCCTGGCAGCCGGTACTACCTCTCGTTCTTTTTGTTGAGGTGATTTTTTCCATCTTGTCATTTTGTCCAGAGGAGAATAGATGAATGAGAGAACAAAATGCTAACCAGGTTATAACGTCCCCAGAAAATATACTCTAAACAAATCAGAAAAGACCTGAAACCAGGGGAAAAGAAAGGGACAGAAAGAAAAAAGAAAAAGAAAAAAAAAAAGATAAAGATAAAAACAAACAAAAACAGAACAAAACAGAAAAAACAGAATATGATCAAATATGATCAGGCTGGTGCATAGATCAGTGCCACACACTAGATTTTGTGTATATTTTGGTCTGTTAGAAGAAAGTGCCTCCCAAAATTTTAAAGAAAGAAAAACTTATATATGTACAAAAATAAGGGTTGATACAATGAAGGGATGGAATATGACTGTAAAGATGAAAATTATAAAAAATTTTATAAAAGGAATCGATAAGATAAGAAGTTGTTTGAAGAAAGAAAGAAGAGGATTTTAAAAAAAGGGGGAGAGGGGCGCCTGGGTGGCGCAGTTGGTTAAGTGACTGCCTTCGGCTCAGGTCATGATCCTGGAGTCCCGGGATCGAGTCCCATATCGGGCTCCCTGCTCGGCAGGGAGTCTGCTTCTCCCTCTGACCCTCTTCCCTCTCGTGCTCTCTATCTCTCATTCTCTTTCTCTCAAATAAATAAAATCTTTTAAAAAAAGTGGGGGGAGAGAATGTCATCAGGCAGGAGACTAGAACAAAGCCATACAATAGAGATTTAGGGTATATTTTGATCTGTTAGAAGAAACTGTATCTCAAAATTTTAAAGAGAGAAAAACATATATATATATATATATATGCCAAAAATAAGGGTAACTACCATGAAGGGATAGAATATGACTCTAAAAATGAAAAATAAAAATGCTTTTTAAAAAAGGGATTGATAAGATGTTGGTTGAAAAAGGGAAAAAGAAAAATTCAAAAAAAATTTAAAAAAATTAACTTTGAGAGACTAAAGGATCATTGTAAAAAAGCCATGAATTCTATGTGCAGTATTCCCCTAGTGCTGGAGTTCTGCCGTTCTCATTGATCAGTAAACTTGGTCTTGGCTGTCTGTTCGTGCTGATCTTCTGGGGGAGGGGCCTGTTGCCGTGGTTCCCAAATGTCTTTGCCGGAGGCGGAATTGCCCCACCCTTGCCGGTCCGGGCTAAGCAATCTGCTCGGGTTTGCTCTCGGGAGCTTTCGTTCCCTTCAAGCTCTCCGTACAGCTTTGGATGATGAGAGTGAAAATGGTGGCCTCCCAGTCTCTGCCCGGAGGAGCTGAGAACTCAGGGCCTCACTCCCCAGTGCACCCCCAGAGAAAAGCAGTCAATCACTCCCGTCTCTCCAGTCTCCGGCCGCACTCCATGCTCACCCGGCCTGTGACCAAGCGTTTTCTGTCTCTGGCACCCGACCCCGTGTGGAGTCTCCAAACCCAGCAGATAGATCCCTGCAGTGCACTCCCGCACCGCTCCTCCCGGGGGAGGAATGGGAGTCTCCCCGGCCCTGCCACTTGTTGGGTCCCTGTTGGAGGAGCAGTGGCCCGACCGGCCCACGGATCACAGTTTATGGCCACCCCGAGCTGAGAGCCAGTGCCTTGGCTCTGTCTCTGCAGCCGGCTTCCCCTCTCCGATACCTGGTAGCTCTGCTGCACTCAGGCACCCCTGGTCTTTCTGTAACCCTGAGGGTCCTGAGACCACACTGTCCCCCGAGGGTTCCACCCCCCACTTAGCCACTGGAGCGACGTCCCTCAGCAGAGCCAACTTCTAAATGGTCCGATTTTGTGCTCCGCGGCTCTATCACTTGCCAGAAGCAGCCGACGGAGGCCCCTTCCCCGGCCGTCTATCCTCCCGAATATCGCCTCGGATTCACTTCTCCACACGTCCTACCTTCTAGAAAGTGGTTGCTTTTCTGTTCAGAGAGTTGTTGCTATTCTTTTCTTCAATCTCCTGTTGATATAATAGGTGTTCAGAATCGTTTGGTCCCTATCCAGCTGAATTCCTGAGACCAGACGAAATCCAGGTCTCCTACTCTTCCGCCATCTTGCTCCGCCCTCCAAGCTGATTAACTTCTAATCAGGTCATTTGTAAGCTGTGTGTTCCTGAACAAGTTAGCCTCACTTAGTTTCATTTATTAAATAGAAATAATATACTCTCCTCACTCTCCTCCTAGGGTTATTGTAAGGAATAAAAGATACATTATGCAAAACATAGAGGCAATGTACGTGGCACACAATAAGGGTTCAGTGTGTAAATATTTTTCCCATAGAAACTGCAAATTTATATATTTGACAGAAGTATTTAAAGCATGGGTCCTTGGGGGCAAGTAGATGTAAAATTTAAAAAGGCTTCTCCGGTGGTGAAAATGTTGGAGGACAGCTCCTTGACTCTGACTAGTGTTGGTTACTTAAGTAAAATAATTACCATCACTATCAGAATGAAGCATCCACTAAATTCATCTCCCTTTTGTAGCTACCAGGCAACATTCTTTTGAGTGCTTTCACACCTGGCATTACCTACCTTTTCTTCCTGTATGTCGATAGCTGACGTTACTCCAGTTCCTGAAGGCAGAGGAGAGCTGAGCACTATGTCTGGGAAGGAAGAAGCTCACGGGCAGGTGCTCTGATCCTTGCGCAAGGGCCTGCTCTGTGAGTGGTGGCATCAATGCTGCTTTTGTTCTACCTTCCATGGCTGGCCCACAGTTGAACCCGGAAAGGCTGGCTGTTCAGGGCAACCTTGGCCCACCAACGATAGACAGCACCACCCAGAGCCAAGAGTTCACTTGGCCCCCAAGATCTGGCACAGGGGTTCTCCCCACTGGGGAACCAGTGTCAGGAAACACTGACTCCCCCTTTGGCATCCAAATGCATTCGAAATTTTGTGGAGGTAAATTGAAGGTCTAAAATGTGGTATCACTCCTGAAAAGGGCAGAACTATCAGCATGGAGCCAGTACACCCTTTGCTAATTAAAAGACATAAGAATTGCCTTGTATTCATGCAAGTGAATTGTCCTTCACTCATTCATCATGTTAAGGACGTATAGATGAAAAAAATGGCATCCCTGTCCCTAGAATCTGGTGGACTAGTGGAGAAGTTGTCACCTGCTTAGGTGAGCACAGCCTAATGTCCTGGAGACAGTGATAGACACCTAGAGAAAAGGAAATAGAGCCTGCCTAAGGGGCTAATAATCATAATAGCTATAATTTGTCAAGCATTTATTCTGTGCCATTCACTGTGCTAAGCACTTGGCATGAATCACCTCATTTAATTTATAAAACACAACTATAATACCGATATTCTGATGGTCTGATTATCTTCCTACCTCTCTAGGGAAGGCCATGCAAAGGACATGGCATCTGAGGGTCTTAAAAAAAGAATGGGGGTTTACAAACTGCACATGGGTGGGTAGATCATTCCAGGCATAGAAAACAAATGGTCTGTTTGGAGACCTGCAGATTCCCTGGTAAGTATGTTGCAGAGGGAGTATAGTGAGAGTATGCTAGGTGAGGATGCTAATTGCAGTGAAGTGAGAAGTAAACGAGATAAGCTTTCAATTACAGACCACTCTTCACAGAGCTAAGATGTAGAGGAAGGAGACTCAGTACTGCAGAACTCTAGGTAGAAGGAGGGACGACCATGAAGACTGGCTGGCTTCTGAGATGGAAAGCCGACACATATAGGTAGGCTTGAGAAGGGGCAATGAGAAGGGAAAACTAAAAATGCAGAACAGAAAGAATGATGGGTGGAGATAGGTCTTCCGCCTCCCCAGTTTGGAAGAAAGATAAAAAGAGACCTAAAGACATAAGTAAGTTCATAAGAATAGGTGTTGCAAGGGGTGGGGGGACCCAAACAGGAAGAGGCAGAAGGAAAGGACATGATCTGGAAAGTTGTACCGCCTGTTGCCTGTTCTGTCTGTGAGATCAAAGACAAGTCTTCTGAGGAGAGTGAGAGGTGACGTAGCATTTTAGGGCCTTGAGGAAAGAGATGAAGGTTTGGAATCACTGTTGAGGGCAATTATGAGGTGCTCAGGACGCCTCTTTAGATCCTGATGAGAGAGTGTTCAAAGGGAGAAGAGAGTGAAGGTGATGGCATGTGGGAGACAGTTGAATATACTGGGAATGGTTGATAGGAGTGGAAAAAAGATGATGAAGAGAGGACTTGCTAGGTG
Source organism: Callorhinus ursinus (assembly GCF_003265705.2). NCBI lineage: Eukaryota > Metazoa > Chordata > Mammalia > Carnivora > Otariidae > Callorhinus > Callorhinus ursinus. The sequence continues at coordinate 49,406,492 of NW_027397071.1, read as the reverse complement.
ATTTCAGGATCTACCTTCAGACTTCTCAACAAGGGAGTGGACTTAGTCTGTGATGCTTCAGGGCACTGCACCAGGTCCAACAAGTGGTCCTCACTGGAGGCCAGTTCTAGCCCCCAGCAGAAAAACGTGTAATTAGTGCCACCCAACAGTGGGATCATCTGCCTTGCAAAGGGTTTCCATCACCTGCCAAGGATGTCATGCTGGCAATTGGGTAAGCTGAATCAGATGGCTTCTTAGATCCTTTTAATACTAAGATTTTATGGTTGCATAAGATGGAGAGTATCAAAGTAAGGGGAAGCCAGTCTCAGCATTCTTGTAGGTTGTCCTTCTTTCTGAGCATGAGCATCTTGATTATAATGTTCAATAGGGTTTGTGCAGTTCAGTAACTGTAGAAACAACTTGAGAATTTTTGTTGCTTGCAGGAGGAGTTTTGTGAAGATTGGCAGAAGCCATGGTCTAGTTTAAGGACTATGTACATGATATTATCTAGTTAGCACACATGATGTGAACCTATGATCACTATGGAAAGGGCTTTTCTCTCTTTTCATGCCCATCCCATTTCATTACAGACCTGCAGAAGACCCTTAGCTGTGGTGACTAAGGAAGACCTTTGGTCCTTATCTACTTGGGAGTCCTCCCCTCACAAGACGTTTTGTGCATCTTCCAAGTCAAGTCACCTTCTTTTCATTTGCCTCCTGCATTGGGATTCCTTTCTTTCTTCTTTGGAATCTATTAGTCTGCCTCGGTGGTTCTCTACCAGGGGTGGTTCTGTCCCTTGGAGGACATTTGACAATGTCCAGAGACAGTTTTGATTGTCATGACTAGAGAGGGGGGTCTGCTGGCATCTGGTGGGTAGAGGGCAGGGATGCTGCTCAACCACTACAATGCTCAGGACAGCCCCCACAGTAAAGAATTATCCAGCTCGAAATGTCAGTAGTGCTGAGGTTGAGAAATCCTGGTCTATTTTTAAGTCTCCTAAATCAGCTGCTATCAACACATTCTGTACAATCCCAGATACCTACTTTGATTGTCTAATTTGAGAGTTGTTGCATGGCTGAGTGCTCTGCCTGTGTTAACTGCACCCCTCACCCATCCCTTCCTTCATAATAAGAAGAACATCTTTGACTCACTTCGGCAGGAAGAGTCACTTCTTGGTTGGGGTCCAAATAGAACCAGATCTCCCCCAAGATATTGGCAGGGATGCCATGGCTTTCAGAGTTACAGCATCAGATATCTCCTCTCTGCAGCAGCTCTAGGCCAAGGGTACCGATGGAGGACAAGTTACAAATACAACTATGTGGGCCATTTGTTTGATTTTGACTAAAAGCTCATACCATCTTTAAAAGACTGGGTGTTAGAGCTCTACCATGAAGGTCCCCTGCAGCCTTTTCAAACCAGGACTAAACCAAGACTGGTATTAATGCAAATATGACTTTGGCACAAATGCACACTGAGAAAATAGTGCCTAAGTTACACCTAATCTTCTGACCCTCTGAAAGATCCCATGCAACTCATGCTACATGTTCTTGCACCTCTGATCCCAAATCAGGCTGAAGTTTTCAGGGAATTAGATCATAAATTAGCCCTTGGTAGTTTCCAGATCTTCTACCCCCTAAAGAATCCTAGGACAGCATCCCTTCATGACCCACTATGGGTAGCCTTCCCCAGTAGAAATAACCCAGGGCTGAGATTTCCCTTTTCATCCCCTACCTTTGACAGGCTGGGTGGCCTTGGGAAAATCATTCAAACTCTTAAAACCTAGGTTTTCTCATCTCTGAAATGAAGACATCTACCTTCCCATTTCTAGAAATCCATTCTGAGAAAATACTCTTTTAAAAAATTCAGACAAAACCTTATGTACAAAGTTATTTATTGCTTCATTAGTTAACATTAGACATCATTATGAAACATTAATTATGGCATACCCACAGAATGAAATGTTTTGTACCCACGAAAAAATATCGTTCATGAAGAGTTTTATTGACTAAGAAAATGCTTGTGTTCTAACATCAAGAATAAGAAGCAAGATACAAAACACACACATACACACACACCTATATCCATATAATATTATCTCAACTATATAAAATATCCATAGGAAAAAAAGTCTGGAAGGAAACCAAACTATTACCAAAAGTTTATGCTTAATTTTGTGTTAATACATATATAACATTTTAAATAAAATAATTTAACACTGGGATATACAATACGTTTTTTCCCTTTAAAAGCAGAGCATATATCAGTGACATCTGAGAAACATTGATTTAGAACTCTGACAGAACTGGGGCTGGAGATAAAATTTTGGAGTCATAGGTATTTCAGTAAAGGTCAATTAATGGATAAGATCATCTAGGACAAGCCTGTAGCGTCAGAGGAGACAAGAGTCAAGGACTGAATCCTGGGAAACAACAACACGTATGGAATAAGGGCGGAAGCTGAGCCAGGGAAGGGACTAAGGTATGACAGCAATCACTATGAGATAAGTATCTAGGTGGATTAGAACAGTGGCACTGAGAAGAGAGAGGGATTGATAAAACTGAACAGAATTTAAAAGTCACTAGTTGGATATAAGAGATAAGGGTATTGGAAAAGCCAAAGATTACTTGAAGATACCTAGCTTGGAAGATGGGAGGATGCTGGGATTAGAGGCAGAGTTGGGATAATTTGAAAGGAAAGCAGAGATGGTGGAAGAAGAGAAAGGAAAAGTTAAACTTAGTTTTGTACGGATTGTGTTTGAGATTTCCTTTTAAGAGAGAGCCTCTAGCTGCAGCAGCTTGGGCATCTGCCATAGCATACAAGCCAGGATCACTCTTTCCAGGCAGCTCCCAATCAACCAATGACTAAGCTCCGAAGGAGTAATAGAGCTGAACCCTTCTGTCCCAAGTTGCCTCTTCTGATAGACAGTCATTGCTCTGAGGCTCCCCTCTGGGCTAGCCCAGACTCTCAGAGCAGCACTGTGGTCTGATGCTTCTCCTTCCCAACCCTCCTGCCTTCCCCTCTCTTATCTCAGATGTCAGGCCTGCATCACAGTCTGAAACCCCTCCCTACCCTGCTTCAGTCTTTCCCGCTTTTTTCATCCACAAACACTACTCACAATAAATCTCTTGTACTGTTAACTTCCATCTGAGCATCTGCTTCCTGGGGACTGGAAAGGATACAGGTGATGGTTGCATATCCAAATGGAATTATGTGGGAGGGAAAATTGTATGGGTCTTGAAGACCATCAGGGTTGAGGGATACCTGAATCACAAGGGTGTCCCCGACAGCATAATCACAGGGAGGAATGGAGGACCAAGGTTTGAGTCTTAACTGACGCTCAAAACTGGGAGGGGTACAGGTGAAAGAGAATTCAGTATAGGAGGGAAGATACTGACAAATGGAAAACCAGAAAAGCACAAGATCAAAGAAACCATGAAGGAGGGAGAGAACTTCTTAGGAGCAGGTAATAAACAGATTAGATGTCTGAGGAACATCTGGGTGGAGCCTAAAGTCTTGCATTTAGAGAGTGTAATTATGGTTGGACATTGAGAGATTTCAGAGGAAGAATGGGAATAGGTGCCAAATTTACAGTAATCAAGAAGAAACACAGTGGGAAATTACTGGAGGGAATGATGGCAGACCATCTTCAAAATGTTTGACCAGGATTAGAAGGAGGGAAATTGGGGTAACGAGAAGTAAGACTGTGTGTGTATGTGTTTTCAGGAATATCTGGAAGAGGTCTTTGAAGATGTTAAAGAGAAAAAATGTCCACTGTGGGATTAAAATCCTGGAGGCAGTGAGAAGAAAAAAGCGACTGAGGCCAGGCAGAGGGATTAGATTTCAATAGGAAGGGAGAAATCTCTTCCCTGGAACTTGGAAGGAAGAAAGAGAAACATGGCTGGAATGACAGAGATGGATGAGCATAACGGGTGGGAATGAGGAATTGCATACTCCGTATATCTTACAATTATGACAGTGACAAGGACAACCTCTGAGATTAACGGAATGAGTTGGGGAAAATGTTTAAAGAGAGAGAAGAAGGTCAGGAATCACTGGTGTGCTCACAATGTTGCATAATGGGGTGAAGGAAATTCTTGCCTTGAATGCATGAAGTTGGATCTCCATAAAAGCACTGGTCCAAAGGACTGTGACTCTAATTGGCAAGAAAGGACAGATAAGTACTGACATTTCTCTTACAGTCTGAGTTTTCCCAGCTCAGATATAACCTGAATGTTCAGAGATAGGGACTGGCACTATGCGGTCTACTATTGTGATGATCCATACTCACAGAAAAAGAGGTAATGCATAGCTACGCATTTGCTTTGTTTGGATGGCACTGTACTTTATTTATCATAACAATGGATGATAAAAATGATAAGGATGGCTGGGAATCACCATGCTCTGTGGCAGAGCTGGTATGATCAGAGAAGAAATCTTGGTGCTCTTGAGCAAAAGCTCCATATAACCAAAGTCTGGATTTGCACAGTGTTTAGGCTTTATGGCTCCTATCCTGGCCTCTCAACTCTTATAGCTATAAAGGAAGATTTTATTATTGACATTCCTACAAGAAAAAGAAATCCCTATTACTAAATAGGAAAGTGCCTAGCTCCCAAGTATTTTTTCATATTGGAATAATTGTTTCAAGAATGGAGAATTATTATTTCAATAACTGAGAGTAATTGTTATTAATAATATCTGCAAACTAGTGTTATCTTAGGAACATGACTGTACATTTAGCACAGAGCAGAGCCCAGAAGAGTAGCCTGAAATCACCTGAAAGGCAGAATCCTTGGTAACTCTCATTGGTATTGGCCAGACATGGCTCTAGGAGCTGGGTCATAGAGGGGCCCTTCCACTGATCTTATAAAGAGAAAACCCCTAGGAAGCAAAGAAATGAGTCAGGCCTGTCGGTTTCTCCAACGTGACCAGTGATATGTCTGCAAGTGTGCCATGCTTCCTAATTACCCCCAGAGTCCTGCAACAAGACAAAGTGCTTTATTCTTCAGACTTTGAAGCACCGCTTGGAGACACCTCGATAAGGTCTAATGATAGGCCAGCTTTTGCCTCATAGCGGGCTATGCGGGTCTGCCTGTTGGCTTCCAAGCCCATTTTATTCCAAGGCTGGCAAAGTTTGCAGGAATGTCATGTGAAGGGATTTATAATAGTTTCTGATTCCACCCACTCCCAATCACTATATGAATAATCTTTCTCATAGCGGACTAGTAATTCTATAAGTAGTCTTAGCCAAAATCAACGGAATGAGCAAACGCGAGGAAATAATTTTTTTTCCTTTTTAAGAAACAATTTTGCTGACGTTTTACAAACCTCATAAAAATTAAGGGTCCGTTTGAATTCGGGAGAAAGACTCATTTTATCAAAACCCATTTGCCAAAAATATTTAAATGAGCACCTTCTGGATATAAAAGCGCCACAAAATAGTATCAATTATACATTCTCAACCTTCCAGACTCTCCAGAGCCCTTAAAAGGCAGCGTTTTTCTACAGGTGTTAATGGGATCCTGCAAAGAGGAAGGTGATTTCAGGTAAGGTTGTGACAGGGTGGCTTGTGGGGTGGGTGCTGTGGAGCCCTCTGAGGACTCCTGAGCACAGTCCCATTCAGAGCCAACAATGGCCCTCGTTGTTATAAGCCAATGTCAGTCACGATAGAGCTGCCATTACGGAGTGGAGCCCCGGTTTCCATATTCCCAACATGGCCAGAGGTTTCATTCCTCGAGAATGTGTTTATTCAGCCTAGTAAAAACATTAAAAAGGGGAATAAATCTCTGCCGACCCCAAAATGCTTTTCACCACAGCTGTAAACCATAAAACATTTAGAAAGGTAAGGAGGACTAAAGATAATACGGTTCCCCCAAGCAGCATGGACCTGGAGGTGGCCCTTGCAAAGACAGCTGCAGGGCACAGAGCTTCCCTGCAAAATCATTAAGAGAGGGACAGGTTCTCTAAGGTGTTAAATTATTAGCAGTAGTGGTTTTTGTTTTTTTTTTTTTTAAAGGTGGGGGAGGCAATAATAAAAACCATGTGCTCAGCAGCCTGCTTGGTCATATAAAATAGAGAGGCCTGTGACTTTAAGTGTTGTAAAAGGGGTTAATTGTCGATTTCTGAATGTGGCAAGTTTATTGATCTTGTTAACAGCAATGGAGCATGTGCCATTGGTTACCATGGCGGGAAAGAAAAATAGCCTTCTATCCTGTTATTCCATGGACACCCTTACTGGTCTTGGAGCCCAAGTTAAGGAACGTATGGGTAAATGCAGCATTAAAATTGCTTCTTTCCACTTGTCCAAATTTGGAGCCATCCCTGAGATTCTATTTCCTTCTTACAGCTACATTTTACTACATTATACTTACCTTTCACACAAAATATATTATTTATTTGTATGACAGCCCCACACAGGGGGGTAGGGATTTTATAGGCATTTTACAAATAAGGCAACTGAGGTTCAGAGAGTTTAGGATCCAAACCCCAGGTCTTCATATTCCAAGTCCAGCGCTTTTCCACTAGTTACTCAAATAATTCATCCGTCGGTCAACTCACTGGATATGTAATGACCACCCACTACGAGCCAGGCACGGGTCTAGTTGCTGGAGATGGAGCAGTGGACAAAAGTGACAGCATCTCTGCCATTGCAGGGTCTGTGTTTTAGAGGGCATTACCCTAGCTTTCAAGACCTGCTTGCTCTTCTAAACTATTTTCACGTGCATAGTCTGTGTCTGCAGTTTGGTGTTTTATTTTACTGTTGAGTATTGTCCTATTGTTATTTCATGCATGCGTTTTCCCTTTGGCTCCCCTGACGGGACAAGAAGCTACATGAAGGCAGGGCTCTTTCTAATGCTCATCTTTCTCAACCTCCATCGAGCACAACCCATTAGGTAAAGTGCATCGGGCTTTTTCTCTGCTGCAGAAACTCCTTATTACTCTACTCTTAAGATCCTTGAGGGCCTTATTTAGGGCTTGACTCCTGCAGCTTCAACTGTTGAGCACTATGTTCAATGTTATACTTACATTGTCTCAGTAATGCTGAAACAGCCCAACTCGAAGTCCACTTTTACGGTTGAGGAAGATGTGGCTTATGGCGGCTGAGAAACTTGCACAAGTTCTCACAATCAATAAGAAGCAAAGCTGGGATTCTGACATGGTGTGACTCAAAACTCTAATTTCTTTCTACCAGGTACTTGGGCCTGAGGAGTGAGGGAATCTTTGCTCCCCTGAAAGCCATAGGGAACATCAAAAGCCCCTGTTACATTGTATGCAGGATAAATGGGGTGAATTCAACAACTTAGGTCACTTTAAGTCTACCAGCCATTCTACCAATGATTCATCCAATCATTTAGGCCTTCATTTGCAAAGATTATGGTGTCTCTTAGTTCCCTACCCCATCCTCCATTTTGTGTTCCTTTTAAACAGCATCTGTCTCAGTTCAAGTGCTATAACAGAATGGTATAGCATGGGTGACTTAGACAACAGAAATTTATTTCTCACAGTCTGAAGGGCGGAAGTCCAAGATCAGGGTGCCAGTATGGTCAGGCTCTTGGTGAGGGCCCTCTTCCTGGTTGTGTCTTCGCGTGGCCTTTTTGGTGTGGGCACACAAAGAGGGCTATCTCTTGTCTCCTCCTTTTTGTATAAGGGCACTAATCTCATCATGAGGGTCCTACCTCATGACCTAATCTAACCTTAATTACCCACCCAAAGCACCACCTTTTAATACCATCCCACCGGGGGTAAGGGTTTCAACATAGGAGCTTTGGATGGACCCAAACATGCAGTTCATAACAGCATTTTTTTTTCCAATAGAGCAAGTTTAAAAGGAATCCCTGTGTTCCTGGAAAAGTGACAAGTCAGAGATTGGCTAAAGTCAGGACGGCAATGGTAGGCTCACACCAGCCTGTGATAACTGGCTTATTAAAACCATTAGTATTAGCACAGTGCATTGGGGTCTGAATCACCACACACAGTACATTAGCAGTTGACATCCATTCTGAGAAAAGGCAGTGGGCCAAAGCCAGAGCATGGGTCAGCTGCTGAAAAACAGAACCCAGCTGGAGCCACGGGGGTCCAGGAAACTAGGTAGAGACTGAGCTGTTTCAGTTTTGATGGCATAGTTTCCGCTTTAAGTAACGTCGTCTAATCTTCATTTACATTCTTCGATCCACACAGAAATGTATTTATTATTGTCCCGTGATAAGCGGCAATGGTGATGTAAAGCAGCACTCCCTGAAACTGCCTGTGGTTTCGTAAAATGTAGTGGGGAGAGCCCTGTAGAGCATGACAGAGGTTATTAAAAGGAAGGGAGGAAGGAGGGAGGGAGGGAAGGAAGGAAGGAAGGAAGGAAGGAAGGAAGGAAGGAAGGAAGGAAGGAAGGAAGGAAGGAAGGAAAGAAGGAAGAGAGGGAGGGAGGGAGGAATCCTAATCTTTTTGGTACCTTTATCAATCAGTCTGTCAACAAGTAACTGATAATTTCTGAATGTGAAGAGCTGGCTAACAAATGAGTACATGTGTAATGAGATTTTGTTTGGTTTCTGCATGTGGATAATCACTCAGCTGGCGAGTCGTGTGGGAGAATGGCAGGCTAGTAGACTGGGTCTCCTGTGAAAACTTGCGATTATTTAAGGGAAGGCTTCTGCTTTCATTGGGGCTTGCTGGAAGAGCGATACCTTGCCAAGCTGCATTTTTGCCAGTTGTGGCTTTGAGGTAACATGATTTAAAATTTGTATGCCAAACTTAAAATCCAGTCTTTTTCATATAGGCACAAGTCAATTCTTTCTCCTTAATCAAAAGAACATGCCAGCAATTATTGCTTCCCAATATGACTGAGCACACAGCAATATAAGGAATGATCCAGAAAGAAGTGATCTATTAGTATTATACCTTCTCATAAAGGGATTATGGGCACCTCTGTTTTGTATGTTCAGAGCATTTTTCTTCCTTTGGAGGAGATACATCTCTCCTTACCAACTGTAATGATTCTTATGGTAATGCCAATCAGAATACTTCACACTCAGACCACAGAGACCTGTGTAAGGATGAGTAGTGACATAAGCCAGGCCAGTCCTAATCTTTCCAAAATTTTTTTCTAATATGGAGCTGAGAAAAGAGCTTTCTTGTTTTTCTAAATTTGTAATTGCAATATAAATCTATAACTGCCTATGGCCATAAAACCAAAAAGCTGAGATGGGAGAAATAGGATTATCTGATTCTTCGGATGCAGACTTCCCTGAGCCCGCTCCAACCCCACTTGTCACGGGCACTGGCTAGTGAGCCAGTATATATGCCTTTATTGCTTAATGGTAGATCAAGTTGGGATTCTGTCATTTGTAACCAAGAATCCTGAGTGATACAAATAATCAGAAGTTCAGGCCCAGAGAAATGTGATCCCTAGTTACCTGATAATTGGGAAAAGCAGGGTTTCCATTAAACAAAATACGGAGAACGCATATGCAGAAGATGGTACACTTTAAGACATCAAGAGCTAGTTTGAAGTTTTTGAAAAGAAATACAGACTGCAGAATATAAATCTTATGGGCAAACCAGTCTCTACAATGTTTTCTGCAGAAGTGAAAGAGCAGGGCTTAAAAATGATAAATCTAAAAAAAAATGATAAATCTGCTTTGTTCTGGACACAGGTTTTCAAGAACATGTTCCACTATGTTTTGGAATACATTTTCATTGTGACTTAAGACTATCATTGGTATTTTCAGAAAGATTACTCCAAAAGTGATTTACATGATTATACTAAAAATTATGGTACATTTAATCTTTGGTACACTATTTTATTTCCCAAGTTAGTGGTTACCATCTTAGTTAGCCTTGATAATACTAGCTAAATAACCAAACCAGTAGGTTAGGATGTGTCAGTACGGACAGCTTCTAATGAGTCATTGCCTAGAGAATAAGCAGGCTGGAATGTACACATCAAACTCATTTTTCATCTTCTTTGCAAGTGTCAACAATAACTGGGGTACAGTTCTATGTCTGTTTCTATACTTTTCATGAATGGGGAAAGGATATCTGAAAATCTGCCCACAACTTATAATTTTTGAAGACAGGAAAATATTTGATATTCCCAGTGGAACAAGGGAAATGTAACGAGTCTTCTGCACATTGAGGAGAAAGTGCCTGTTGTGTTCTCAATGTCCAGGTCAATTGCATTTATCCTAAGTTGAAGGATGTCTCATAGCTCATTCAAGGAACACCCACAGTGGGTCAGGACAGGCCTTGGGGAAACATATCATGCTCATAAGTATCTGTTAAAAAGCAGAAGATCTCAGAAGTCACATTTGGATGAACTTTAGTTGATTCATTGAAGCATTAATTATGTCAGATATCCCATGAACCCTAAGCCACCTTGGTAAAAATTCTTCGATGCTCCGTTTAGTCAGTACATAAATACCCCCAATTGTTGTTGAATGTACATAGAGCAACAATTAACAATGGACAAATAAGTCGGGATATGATATCATCAGAGTGTGAGAAATGACCCAAAAGCTCGACGTTCTAGCATTAAGCATTTTTCAAGAGGAAATCAGTTTCTACCCCATGTGGCCATTGTTATGGATGAGAATCTGGATTTTGTTTGCACTTGATTACACAGAGGAAGAAAGAAAAAAATATGTTGTCCTGGTGAGAAGCAAGCGCTGAGATGGTTTTCCACAGTGAAAATTGAGGTGAAGTCCTACTCCCAACCTAGAAGAAGGTGAGGAAGTAGGGGAAGAGATGCTATTTAGCCCATCGATATCATTCAAGTTCCCCTTCTTTCCCTGCTAGACATCCTCTTTCTGGTTTTACAGCTGAGAGAACTCAGTTCTATCCAAAGCCTCTAACATTACCGCCCACACTTCTATGGCCCTATTGTGATAATGGCCATTTGCCTAAATTAATTGAAGTAATCTTTAAAGTGGCCCTAATGGTTTGGTACATTTGTCACCACCCCTGTTTGAGACTCAGAAAAGTTAAATACTTTGCCGAAGATCCTGTAGATGGATAGAGGCAGCTAGGATTTGAATACCAGTCTGTCTGGGTCAGAAGCCAACATCTTAACCATTAAACTCTTTGCAACGTACAGTCCCCTCCCTCACATGCAAAACTGCTACTTCTGACCCATGAATGCTCTTTTTTTTTTTTTTTAAGTTATTAAGGATGAGCTTCCTCCATCCCACAGCCAGTCACTTTAGCCTAGTGGTAGAAGTGTGTGAAAGGGCTATGTACTCTAGTGTAACACAGATTGGACGCAGCCACAAAACAAAACCAGTTTCTTTCACATTTACATTAACACACCAGAAACAATAATACTAAGGTTATAGACTATAGACTAGGATTATAGACTATACCAGAGTTATAACTACAGACTCTTTAATTGATTAAAACTCATCATATTAGTAATCACATTTGGTTGGTTGGGGTCACTGCTATGGAGAAGAAAATGGCTCACTTCAATTCCTTTATATCCTGGCATCCCAAAGATCGTTGTCTCGGCCTACTGCTTGCCGGTCTGGTTTTTCGTACTCTAAGTCACATATCCCATCCTGGGCCGGGAGGGCCATGGAGATACTCTCATGTACCTCCCTCCCACAAACAAAATGCCTACCTGGTATTCTTCCCTCTGAGCCCCAGCCCCTGACCACCATAATATTCTCTTCCTTCCTCCTCTCCCTTTCCCTGCCCTTCTCTCCCTCTCTCTCTCTTCCTCATTCTATTCCCAGAATATGATTTAGCATCAAGGATGGCTTTTATCCTCAAAACTGAATTTTTTTGAAGTCTAGAATCATTCACCTCCATATCCCAGCAGCAAGGAGTGTCTCTGAACGGAATCTACTAGTTGGAGGGATGAATCAGTGGATAGATGCAGCCTTGGACCATTTAGTTCTTTTAAGACTCATCAAAGTCATTGAATTTAATAAAAACATAATCATTTTGATATGTGTTTCTCCCCATTCACATTACGTATTCATATAGTTTTGAGTGTGATTCTATGGAGAAACATGGGCAGTTGAACATGCTTTTAATGTTGAAATTTAATTCTCTCTTCCCTCCCTTCCATTCTCCATCCCTCCCTTTCTTCCTTCTTTCCAAATATCCTTTGGACAAGCAAAGAAAAAAACACTTCGTTGAGACTTTAAGCAGTTCGTATCTGTTGGGGTGACTCCCAAGATGGGAAGTGCAGGTGGTTTCAGATGTCTTCTCAGAATGACTCCACGTTATATAATGGCAAGAACACTAGGCTGGACATCAGGAGCCCTGGCTTTAGCCCTTGTCTTCCCTTTCATATTTCAGAATTCTGGGCAAATCACTTGGCCTTTTTGTACCTAGTTTTGTCATCTATAAATAGGGAAGTTTGGACTAGTGAGTGATCTGAGGACTAGGAGCCCTCAAATAGTCATGAAGGTGCCTCAGGGTCTGTCCCAAGATGGATATAGTGACAGAGAAGGGTGAGATTGTATGGAACAAGCAGGGCTACTCCCCCCCTTCCTCCTTCAACCAGAGTGAATATTCTTTTTTTTTCCTAAAGATTTTATTTATTTATTTGACACAGAGAGAGAGAGAGAGAGAGAGAGTGAGTACAGGCAGGGGGAGTGGCAGGCAGAGGCCGAGGGAGAAGCAGGCTCCCCACAGAGAAGGGGGAGCCTGATGTGGGGCTCAGTCCCAGGACTCCGGGATCATGACCTGAGCCGAAGGCAGTTGCTTAACCGACTGAGCCACCCAGGCGCCCCCAGAGTAAATATTCTTGTTAAACTGTTTTTAACTTGCACTCTCTCGAGCTTCTGCTAGAAAATCTACTGGAGTAGATTATCCTTAAGGTGCTTTTGGCATATCTGATTTCAATATATAAATTATCTGTTCATGATCTTCGTTTACAGAAAGAATGGAGACTTTCTTTTTCTCAGGCGCTTGTTGCTCTAAGAACAAATTTCTTATCACAAGAATAATCTCCTTTTCATCCTGCTTCCGACCTGGCTCAGTATAGCACAAAATGCACAAGCTAGATCCCTTATCCCCTTGTGAATATCTCCTATTTAAACACATCTATCAATGGTGGGCTTAAGAAGGACATAGATGTTTTCACAGTTGTTACACAGGGCCAACTGTTTTGGTTAGGGGTGACCACGTAGGACAGCTTTGTGCTCTTGAACTGTCCTCTGTTAGATGAGAAGTCATAAGCCGTAATCAAAACAAAACCAAGTTGCTCAGCCACTTTGAAAGAGACATCCTTATGGTCCTGCTGACATTTCCTATATCATATTAATAATGTTTTTTGAGAAGGTGTTGTTTGGTTTGTTTTCTGGAAGAGTTAGAGGAGTTTCTCTCTCTGTTTTACCCACAACCCTTTGTAGGGTTTGTTTTTCCTGCTGTCCCAAGACAGACGACTTAATGGGTTGCTGAAAATGTCCAGGCTCCTTCTGGCTCTAGAGGTAGCTCGGCTCCAACAATGGAAGGCATTTAGCAGAGCCTTGTGTTTTAGAGCAGGAAAGAGTTGAGAGGGCATGTCATCTGGCATTTTTCAAGATGCTTTTTAATTTTTTTCAGCAGCATACTTTTTCCCCCTAAAACAAATCTCATGTAAAACCTCAATTTATGAAACAGATACAAGAAGAGGGGGAGGTAGGAGAATTTTACCAAGTGGCACTTCCCTTGCTGTTCTCACACATGCTGAACAGCACCTAAGCATCACAGGGAACCCTTTGAGTCCTAGAAGTGATGATAACTCCACTCTATAGTCCTCCCCTGAGCCCCTCTTTTCTATTCGTCAGGAAAGTGAGAGTGAGTTTTAGTGACTTGCCTAAGATCCCACAGCTAGTGATGTCAGTACCAGATTGCAAGGTTTCTGATTCTAGTCGAATATCCCCCCTTCCATTCATACCCACCCCATCTCTAATTTACTGTGACACCTCACCTTCTAATGCTCAAAAAGAGCAGGACAAAAAATTACATACCAGGCAGTGTGGTTGATACTTTTATATCTGTCTTTATTTCTCAGAGCAACTTCATGAGGAGGTCAGTATTGGTGTTATCATTTTATAGATGGGGAACATGGACAAAGAGAGGTTCAGTAACATGTCCAGTGGAACTCAGCCAGAAGTAGGTGAACTTGGATTGAAAGCTAGTTTTTTCTGATTTTAAAAGCTGTTCCTATTATACCTCAGGATAAACACTGCAAACTAAAGTTTGTCATAAATAAAGCCCTGTCTTAACATGTCTTAACATGACAAGCTCAGGTAGGAAAGCCTGACTCATATTTCATGAGATACTCTGTAGCTCTTCTTAAATAACTACTGTGGACTGCCCCTCTCCAAAGTCCCTGTGCCTATTGGGAGCACCTTGGAAGATGGGTTCCCAAACCTCAACCAATAACACCCCTTCTTTAGGGACCATTCCCTGTCACTCCCCATCCAGAAACTGGGGCTTTTAGAGCCATGCTTTTGATGTTTGATTCATCAGGTCTTGAATGAGCCAAGGTAGGAATGAGGACCAAGAGAGAATCAACATGTAAAATCAAGAGGCTTACTCACCACATGGATTGAACAATGAAAAGAGAACCAAAGATAGAAATGGAGGGACATCCTATTATGGCATCCATCTTGGTTCTATTTCCGTCCTTCAGTTCAATGGGACACCCTTCTAACTACATAATACAGTCTGCCTTTCGTTTCTTAAGGTTTTTTTTTTTTAAGATTTTATTTATTTATTTATTTGAGAGAGAGAGAATGAGAGACAGAGAGCACGAGAAGGAAGAGGGTCAGAGGGAGAAGCAGACTCCCTGCTGAGCAGGGAGCCCGATGCGGGACTCGATCCCGGGACTCCAGGATCGTGACCTGAGCCGAAGGCAGTCGCTTAACCAACTGAGCCACCCAGGCGTTTCTTAAGCTTTGGTTTCTGTTACTTGCAAACAAATCAGTCCTACTGAATGTATCATCACATCCAGAGATCTGAGGATTCTTCAGGTGACTTCAGACTACCTTCCTGTTGCAGGCATGCTTATTGTTTGTACAAACCATACAATGCTACTGTTATTAGAGGCCTTGGCAATGAGCTATTTTATTTGTCTTTGTTTACACAGAAACAAGGAACTCTGTAAAAAATCTCTTTTCACACAGGTACGCTATCCAGAGAAAGTCGGTCTGCTCTGGCCCTATTTACTTTGTCTCCTAGACTTCTCCCCACTGGACAGAAAATGTAAAATATGTATGTCCAAAATAAATAAGCTAGGAATGCAAAGCTCAATTAAGTAGAATGAGATGCTTTATATTTCACAAACAGATTAGTTTGAGGAGCAAAATCTAAGTTATCGTAGCTTCCAGATGGAAATAACCCAAATTTTCATCAACAATAGAATAAATAAATTATGGTATTATGTAGTCATAGTGTATTGAATAGCAACCAAGAGTGAAATACTGCATAGCAACAAAAAGTAATGAATAACAGCTATAGGCAACAACATGGATGAATCCCACAAACATATTGGAAGAAAGAAGCCAAATGCAAAGGGGTATAAATTATATAATTAAGTTGCTATAAAGTCCAAAAAGATGAAGAATTAGTATAAGATGATAGAAGTCTGAATAATGGTTACCTTTGGGAGGAATAACCAAGAGGGCCATGGGGGAAGTTTCTGGGTGCTGTAGTGTTCTAGATCTCTGTTTAGATGGTAGTTACATGGGTGTGTTTACTTTGTAAAAATTCACTGAACTCTGTATTTATGATATGTACTCATTTCTGTATGTATATTATACTTTGATTTTAAAAAGTTCTCCCCAAAAAAGTCTGAATTACTAGAAATTAGGCACAAAACCTAATTCCTCTAGGTCTTGGTCTCACATTATATAAAATAAGTATTTAAAATCAACATTCAAATATTTAAAATCAACTATTAAAATAGTTCAGTTGTCAGTGTTTTACAGAAAGAGAGACTGGGCCAAAGAAGTGAAGTGATATGTTATAAATTTAACAGCTTATAATTGGTAGAGCAAAGATTAGTGCTTAGATCTCTTAGCTATGTTAACAAGGATATTCCAAATAAATCTCTTAAAGAATAATATGCTGAAATCAATTCACTCTGAAGTGTACTTTTGTATTAGGAACAAAGGGTTTGTAATATAAATAACGTGAACAATGCTTTTAAAAAAAAATAACGTGAACAATGCTCTCAGCGTTGGCATAGAGACAATATGAGAGCATTTGTAAAGATAAAAATCCCTCTGTGACCCACTCCATGAGATAGCCATCTGGTTGGTTTCTGAGAGTTTTGGCAAAATTATACATCACTAGAAATCTCATTCCCAGGCTAATGTTTGAAATAAAGCCTTGATGATGATGATGATGATGATGATGATGATGATGTCAGGGATGATAACAATGTCAATGATGACAAGGTCGACAATGATGGCGATAATACAGTCTTACATTAGTTTTCTAATTTGTGAAATTAGTTTCCTAATTGCTGCTATAACAAATTACCACAAACTTGATGGCTTAAACCAATACAGATTTATTATCTTAACAGATTTGGAGGTCAGAAGCCCAAAATGTGTCTCCCTGGGCTAAAATCAAGGTTCCTTCTAGCAGCTCTAAGGGAGAATCCATTTCGTTGCCATTTCCAGCTTTTGGAGGCTGTCTGCCTTCCTTGGCTCATGGCCCCTTGCATCTTCAAAGCCAACAATAGCCAGTAGAATCTTTCTCAGGACTGCATCACACTCACACTGACTTTTCTGCCTCCTTCTTCCATATTTAAAGAATGCTTGTGATTATACTGGGCCCAGTTAATCCAAGATAATCTCTTTATTTCAAGGTCAGTTGATTACTGATTTTAATTCCATCTGCAACCTTCATTCCCCCCTCTGCCATGTAACCTAACATGTTCTGGGGATTGGGACATGAACATCTTTGGGGACCATTATTCCACCTACCACAGGTAGATATGTATTTAAGCATTTTTCAAAATAGTGTTCCATGTATATATATTTTTTCATATCCTAAAGCATGCTTTACCTAGAACAAAGTTATTCTGTTTCAGGTATGATTATTCTCATTTTGCCAAAGGAAAAAAAAATAAACAGAGAAGTGACATAAATTGTCTACATTTCTGCAGCTGGTTGAGGCAGAGTCAAGTGCTAGAAACCAGATTTCCAAACCCACTGCCTGTGTCCTCCAAATCCACTCTCGGCTCTTTCAAGCTCCACAACATCATGAGGCCAAGCTGTGGAGGGCAGTTTGAAGCATGTGAGTTGTGGAGGACTGGCAGTTGCTGCATTACTAACTTCTACTTGATGAACACATTTTTGCAAAGAGCCCCATTCTCCATTAATCTACACACAGTTGCTACTCATCTATAAGGCTTGACATTTGCCTCATTCTCTCCTATATTTAACCCTCACCCTGGGTCATGTGCTTGTCACAAAGCAATATTTCTCTGGTTCTAGGCGAACTTCAGTCCTTTCAAATTTGTTCCAGGTAATGGAGGGTGCAGGGGGAGGAGAGACCTAGGGCAGTGATGAAATTAAGTTATAGCCATGAGGGACAGGAGCTGAGGGCATGTACTGTGGGTGAGAAGTTCTGACATCTGTGGTCAGGGAGGAAGACCCTCATTGTAAGCATTTGGGCTTTTAGATGTGCTGCGCCCCTGCCCAGAGACAGGTCCCCCCTGCCAGTCCATTGCCCTCAGTCATGGTGTCCTCCCAAACAGCCTCTGAAATGGTGGAAGAAGGGGGTCAGATGGTACAATGCAAGCAGCCCAAGTTCTGCACTCTCTCAGGGATAAAAAGAAATGAGATGATCCTGACCCTTCTCTTAGCCTGAGATCTGCTCATGGAGGTTCCTCAGTCTCCCTTACAGAGACTCAGATGCTGCATTTCTCGTGGCCAGAATTCACAGCTGAGCTGAGGTTCAGAACAAACCAGGGCTCCTGGCTAAGCACATACAACAAACAGCACAGGCCGGAACTGAGAACAGTGAGCTTGGTGCAGGCCTGGCTTTGTCTGTCACTCTTTGTGTATCACACTCCCGTTCAGGTTTCTTCACAGTGATCACCCCTCCATGTTTATGAGGCAAACAGCTCTAAGACGTAAGGGTTATTCAGCACCAGTCCTGCATAGTCTGGAGATTGCTGTTCATGAATGTGCTACGAGCCTTATGCTTTCATCCCAGCTGCGTGCTGGGCAGAATAAGCTTTGTAGTATTGTTATAGAGCTAATGCAGACCCTTTCCTACTTCAGGGTTTTGTCAGCCTGAAATAATTTTCTCTTAGTAATAAATAAATCATTTCCCCCATAACTCTGAGAAATAAATATTAGGGCTATGAGTGAAATAAACTGTAGAAGAGAATTAATGTTATAAATAAAAATAATGGAATCTTGTGTGTTTTACCATTTGTCAAGCTCTTTCAAGCCTATTATCCACTTAATCAAGAAATGTTTACTGGTAGGCTCCAGTGTAGATATGTCAGGAAGTGAGGCTTACACACTTCTGGAATTATATGGTGAGGTGGCCAAGGAGGGAACCTGGAATCTTGCATACCTCCACCACCAAGCTGTGTTCCATTCCCAGTGCGTGTAATAACAAACAACTCTGAGGCAGGCAGGGTATTCTATCTCCATCTCAAGGATGAGAAAACAGAAGGCCAGAATGGTTAAGAGTCTTGCCAAATTTCCACAAATTGACGTGTTAGATCTGCCTTAAATCCCAGTGATCCTTGGTTTGTTGTCAAGCACAGTGCCTTGGCCTGTAAGAAGCCCTCCAGAAACATCAATAGCTTCTAAGTGCTCAGTCAATTCCACTTGCTATTACAATTATTAATGTAGCATGAGAAGGATGGCAAAATTCATTTGAGCATCTGAACTAATCAGAGACCACTGAAGGAACATTCTGCTCTGGAGCTTTTGCATTCTAACTGAAAACTGTAAAAGCAAAAACAATGTGTTTATATTTTCTAGTTGGTTGTAAAAAGAAATAATGATGATAGCAGATTAGTTGTCTGGTCCAGTATTCTAAAGTTTGCATATTGACAGATATTTTCTCCCCTGAAATAAATTTAGTTAATACTTATTTGTAACATTTCAAGCAACACATGCTCATTTTACTAAAATATATTTGTGGGGTTTTTGTTGCAAACAAATTTAAAAATAGGGAAAAAAATTTAGGTTTAAAAAAATGTTACCACAGTAGATACTTAGTAATTGTATGTTGAACTGAATTGAATTAAACTGAATCTTTTGATGTGATTTTTTAAAATGTTTATCAATAACATCCCCAAATATTAAGGCTGATACCTTGATTTATAGGTAATTGATCACCAATGATTTCATGTCAGCTCAATTTCAATAAATAAATTCTCCCAACATTCATTCTGTGTCTAAGTAAAGTTATGAAATTAAGCTGGAAAAATATCAAAACTCCTGATAGTTTCATGCCCTCAGCTGATCAAACTTGTACATGTCTGAGTCATAACAAATCTGTTTCAAGGGTATCATGAACACTAGTGATCCACCCTCCATAAGAAAACATCTAACTCTATGGAGTCCAGAGTTAGTCCTGATTCAAAACCCAGACATTCTGGAGCCTATAAATCACCCTAGGTAGGTGCCCTTTCTTGTGCCTGGACCATGGAATAGATTGCTCCGGAAGATTGCCACGTCTCAGGAGACAAATCTTTTCAGGAGCACTCGAAGATTAGGCCAAGTTGTTCGGGAAAACTAGTCACTGTATTTATTTTTACAAGCCAGATGCCTACACATAGTGAATTCTTCTACAAAAATAAAAGGGGTTTGGAAAAAAAGAGAGGCTCAGGGTCAGAGTATCTTACAGTCTTATGTATAGAAATTCTCCTTTATTTTTACTTTCTATGATGGTTCTGAAAAAAAGGTTACTTCTCTGAATGCAAAAAGTAAACAGAGCAAGAGTTTTAACTCATGCCTAGAATACAATAAAGACCTGAAAACTAGATTTCAAGGGACTCTGTACCTGAGGGCATAGAGAGGGTGACAGTGCCATGGGGTGGAGAATGGGGAGTCTCTGCTCACCATGACCTGGTCGCATTCCTAAGGATTCTTCAGGAGCCCTTAGTTCAGCTGTTTTGATAAACACTAAGTAATGACCAGATGTGAACATGTGAAATTGATTAAGAGAGGGGGAATTAATGAATACACTCAATAACCCATCACATGCTAGTGGCATGGGGAAAGATGGAGATCGTCATGGTACAAGTTCCTGACCAAGATTGGCTGTGAGACTTTCATGGGATCCACAGATATTTACTCAGCACTTACGACAAGCCAGCTACTTACTGTTTTAGGAGATGAGGAGCTACAGTGAGAGAAGTAGGCAGAGATTTGGCTCTCTCTCTTACAGAGCTTACATTCTTGAGGGGAAACCCAGTGACGCCAGGAAGGAATGATTGCTTATGAAGAAATAGGAAGCAGAACAAGAGGAAATGAGGTGATAGGGGAGAGGGCTGCTACCTTACTCTCAGGTTGATTAGGGGAGGCCTTTCTGATATGCTGACATTTGGGCAAAGGCTTGAGTGAAGTGAGGGAGTCTATCTGAGAGAAGTGTGTTCCAGACAAAGGGGACAGTCAGTGTGAAAGCTTCTCGATGGGAACATGCTTGGCATAATCAAGGAATAGCAAAGAATCTTAGAAATTGAACTGAGTACAGCTTTAAGATCAACTGTGATCGCTTTATCAATGTGTTGGAATCCTCGATAGTTATTGGCCACCCATTAAGAGCTGGTGCCCATTAATAACCATAGCACCTCTGTGTTCAGGCGATGAGGAAAAGAAGGCCTTGCTCTCAAGAAGCACAGAGTAGGGCTGGGGAGAGGTCTGGGAAGAATGGGAGCCTGAGGCATGGACAGCTAACCTACTACAAGTAGCAGAACCCTGACCTCCACACTGCTCCTGTTTAACAGCTCTACTTAGCAGCACCACAAGAAGGAGTGTGAAAAGTGTGGAATCAGATCTGTTTGTTCAGTTTTTACATTTCAGATGATTAAGTGAAATGTTAAATGGAACCAAATCTATATTCCTGTCAGTGTGAGGCAGAGAAGGAAAATAAACTCCAGCTCCTGGTGTAGACAGGGAAGAGTAAGGCAAGCAAACCCGGCTCCTTCTCACCCCCTCTCCCTTCTTGTCACCAAGAGCAGTCCCTCAGAGGCCCTCAGAGCTTACATAGGACGTGTCCAGAGGGGGAGGTCAAGGGAACCCCAGGAGCCCTAAATGCTCAAGGACCCATTGTTGGGTCCTATAGCTGTACATTTATTCAGCTGTCTTTTATTCCACATCCACTGTGAGCCAGGATTGTGCTGGTATCATAAAATGCTATGATGGGGGCATGCACAAAAGCCTATGGTGTCCAGAGAGGGGCTCCCAAATGTCAGACTAAAAAAGCTTCCTGAAGAAGGCAACATGTATCTCAAAGCCAGACAAGCAAGATTTAATTGACTTTGGTGTGTGTGTGTGTGTGTGTGTGTGTGTGTGTGTGTGTGTGTGTGTGTAAGACAGTTTGCTCATTGTTCATTTGCTAAAATCATTCAGAGCCAAGGTCTAGAACAGGATTTCTCAATCTTGACACTGCTGACATTAGGAGTTGGAGAAATCTTTGTTGTAGAGGGCTGTCTTGTGCATTGTAGGATGTCTAGCAACATCTCTGGCCTCTACTCACTAGATGCCAGTAGCTCCTTAGGCTCCAGTTGCAACAAAACCCAAAAATGTCTCCAGAAATGGCCAGATGTCCCCTGTGGTACAAACTTGCCTCCTATTGAGAACCACCGGTCCAGAAGAGGAAGTCCCAGGTCAGGCCAGATGCTACTTACAATCTCCAAGTGTATGAGAATGAAGCTCTTCCGATGAACAGCTGGTCTCGTTTTCCGCTGAAGCTTGAACAATGAAAAACAGGCTAAAAAGGCAGCAGGAAGATGTTAGGTTAGCCATATAAAAGAATTTCCTGCTTAAAAAGAATGTAGAAAACCTCAGTGCAGCAGTTATAAAATATCCTCCACTTTAGATGTGTGAAACAAAGCCTCATTAACCTGCCTTTCTTTTTTTAAGATTTTGTTTTCAAATAATCGCTACACCCAATGTGGGACTCGAACTCACAACCCTTAGATCAAGAGTTCCACACTCCACTGAGCCAGCCAAGCTCCCCCTTGCTTATTAAAAGGGAAAGTTGGTGTTTTTGTTTTCTTTGGGTAAATACTCAGCAGTGGTATGACTGGATCCTATGGTATTTCTATTTTTAATTTTTTGAGGAACTTCCATACTGTTTTCCACAATGGCTGTACCAACTTACGTTCCCACCAGCAGTGTACAAGGGTTCCTTTTTCTCTACATCTTCACCAAAACTTGTTATTTCTTGTCTTTTTTATTTTAGCCATTTTAACAGGTATGATGTAACATCTCATTGTAGTTTTGATTTGCAGCTCCCTGATAATGAGGGATGTTGAGCATTTTACCTGTGTCTGTTGGCCATCTGGATGTCTTCTTTGGAGAAATGTCTGTCCACGTTTTCTGCGATAATAATCATGGGATTAGTAGGGTGTGTGTGTGTGTGTGTGTGTGTGTGTGTGTGTTGAGTTGCATAAGTTCTTTATATAGTTGGATATTAACTCCTTATTGGATATGTCATTTGCAAATATCTTCTCCCATTCAGTAGGTTGCCTTGTCATTTTGTTGATGATTCCCTTTACTGTGTAAAAGCTTTTTATTTTAGTGTAGTCCCAATAGTTTATTTTTGCTTTGGTTTCCCTTCCCTCATTAGACATATCTAGAAAGATGCTTCTATGGCCAATGTAAGAAAAATTTTGCTTATGTTTTCTTCTATGAGTTTTATGGCTTCAGGTCTCACGCTTAGGTCTTTAATCTATTTTGAGTTTGTTTTTGTGTATGGTGTAGGAACGTGGTCCAATTTCACTCAAAAACTAACTCAAAAAGATACATGCACCTCTATGTTTATAGTAGCATTATTTACAATAGCCAAGATATGGAAGCAACCCAAGTGTCTATCGGTAGATGAATAGATAAAGAAGATGCGGTATATTTGTATGATGGAATATTACTCAGCCATAAAAAAGAATGAGATCTGCCATTTGTAACCACATGAAAAGACCTAGGGGGTATAATGCTATGTGAAATGAGTCAGACAGAGAAAGACAAATACCATATGATTTCAATCATACACGGAATTTAATAAACAAAACAAATGGACAAAGGAAAAAAAAGACGAAAAAAACAGCTCTTAAATATAGAGAACAAACTGGTGATTGCCAGAGGGGAAATGGGTCGGGGAATAGGTGAAATAGATATAGGGGCTTAAGAGGTACAAACTTCTAGTTACAAAGTAAATAATTTGTGGAGATGAAAAGTACAGCATAGGGATATAGTCAATAAGATGGTAATAACGTTGTTTGGTGACAGATGGTGACAACACTTACCATGGTAAACATTGAGTAATATATAGAATTGTTGAATCATATTGTACACTGAAACTAATATAACACTGTATGTTAATTAGACTTCAATTTTAAAAAAGTAATTTTTTTAAAGACAAAGTTAATCTGCAATAGATGACAAAATCAGAAATTGCTGGGGTTTTTAAAAATGTAATTGCTATTTCAACACCTTTAAGTGTAGTTATCAATTTAAATTTGCTCAAAAATGATTGGCAGTCAATGTATTTTTCAAGGCTTTGATAAATGTTTAAGAATTATTTTTACTTACTATACTAATTGAATGTAAATGACTTTCACATAAGTGCTTATAAATAGTATGTTTTCATAAGTGAATCTGTCTTCTGGATTATTATGTACACTGCTAATTTTTCCCATATTAATGAAAATATGGACTTCAGTTCTGCCAATATTTGAATTAACAGAGACTCCAAATTTGTCGGATCTTACCTCACCAGAAAATAAAGTTTCAGCTATAAAGAGGGTAATAATGAACATGTATTGAACACCCATTATATGCCAGGAATTAGACTAGGACAGTGGTTCTCAAGCAGGGGTGATTTTGCCCCCCTCCCCAGAGGACATTTAATAACGTCTAGAGACATTTTTGGTTATGACAGCTGCAGGGGCACTGTGGGCATCTAGCAGGTAGAGGCCAGAGATCCTGCCTAACACCCTGCAATGCACAGCACAGCTCCCCACAGCAGAGAACTAGCCAACACAAAACATCAATGGCAGAACTAGGCTACTTATCTATCTATGTTATCTGCTAGACTTCCTTACACACTTCCTTACAAAATACTCAGTCTTATGAATCCCATATTGTAGATGAAGAAGCTGAGGTTCAGCGGGGTGATGTGACTTGGCTCAAGATCCTACAACTAGTAAATGCAAGAGGCAGCGTTCCTTTTCACACCCTGGCCCTTGTAGTTGGTCATCTTGACCATGGCCAGCTATCTCCCTGTGGGTAGTTTTCCATCTATTCTTGTAATTATTTTTACTTAAAGCCACATGTGGT
Source organism: Callorhinus ursinus (assembly GCF_003265705.2). Classification (NCBI taxonomy): domain Eukaryota; kingdom Metazoa; phylum Chordata; class Mammalia; order Carnivora; family Otariidae; genus Callorhinus; species Callorhinus ursinus. The sequence goes on along the minus strand of NW_027397071.1, from coordinate 49,382,049 downwards.
GGGATTTGCAAGGACGATGCTGAGTAAAGAAGGAAAATCATTAATTTTGTGCCCAGACCTCTGCTAAGCAATACAGCATGAGGTCCTACATATCTTAGCCTCCCATAGATAATCAATTCTTGGCCCACAGGTACAGTCATTTGGGACACGTGCTTTTCCTCTGTTTTCTAACTATGGCTTTTTTTTCCTGCCTCACACTTTTGTGCATGTGCTTTGCACTCTGTCGGTCTCTCGCCGCCAGAATCCTGCCTTGCCACTAAGGAGGAGCATGCAGTTGACAAGTCATTGCTGCCTCCTGAACCTCACTTTCCTCGCCTGAAATGGGGACGATACTGTTCTCACGTGGTTGTTGAAATGCTCACATGAGAAGAAGAAGAATAGAGCTGCCATTTATGACATACATGTTATAGTGTGTGTTTTACATGTGTTATTTAATTTTTAGAATAACCTCAACCAGTAGATGTTGTCCCATTTTACACACAAGGAAGGTGGGTCATTTGTTTGCGCACAGGTGGCCAGTAAGTGGCAGAGCCAGCATTCGAGCTTGATGTCTGGCTGTAGAGCGCAGCCCCTCTTAACCGCACCGTCCAGCGCTACACAAGCGTGAGAATCATCACAAGCGATGATGAACTAGTTCAGGGGATTAGAAAGCCTTTGTGTGCTCCAGAGATTCTTCATGGGGCAATCATAACCAATTCCTCTTCGGTTTTATCACTGAGATAATCTTTGTAAGGTGCCTATTCTATTTCACTTTTGTGTTTCTCAACTTTAAAGAGAGGATCTAGGGGACTTTTTTTTTTTTTTAAAAAGTCTGATTTTGTTAATAAATTTCCAGAACACGCTTTAAGGTGCCAGCGCATTAAGTCCTTTTGATGATCTGTACAGACCTTATTTCATCGATTCACTTTTTAAATTTCTATTTTAAGCCCTCCACTTAGAGCTGATTACGATAACCCATATTTATAAATATAATTGTATTGGGCCTCACCTCTGAGTTATTTTCAAATTTGGTCTCACTGGCTCTAAGTAAAATAATCACTCATCAAGTGGAGGTAGGGGAGAGAAGAGCCTATTTCTCTAGCCACCTCTGTGTTCTGAGAGAGCCGGCCATAAATATTCAGCAGCAGTGGTCAAGGTTTGGCCCTGTGCTAAATCATAATCATTTTAATGGCAAGGAAATTACATGTTAATTATATTATATAGTTATATAAACTTTTGTCTTGATTTGAGCATCATACTTTAGCCATCTGTTGTTTTTGTTTTTGTTTTTACTCACTAGCTCTAAGTGCTAGGTCACAAAACATGTGGTCTAGCAAGATCTCAAATAACTAGAACTTTCGAGTAACCAGATGTGTTCGGGACACCACTTCTAGGATAGAGGTAAGCGACATGAGCAGAAGCCAGCAATGGGAATCACTATGGGGCTCCTGAGCCCTGAACAAGTCATGTTGAGTGAGCCTTCACTCTACCCTACACAGACACAGGCACACACACACACACACACACACACACACACACACACACACCAATACAACATTTTAAAACAAAATAGTGAATGGATATTGATCACTAATGATAGTGATCAATAATGATAGAGAAGAATCAGGGAGAAGAGGTCCAAGTGACATCCTATATCTTGGGGTTTATGCATACAGGGGGACAGGAGGAAGTTGTTTAGCAACTAGTTTCAACATGCTTTACGGGATCACAAGCATCCGTTGGGGGAAGTGGCCCCACCCTAGTCCAACTGAATCCAAATGCCTAGAAGAACTGGGGGAAATGAATCTTTCCAAGGGCCTCAGGGATCTGGGATCCACCCCAGACCTGTGAATCAGAATCTTTAGGGTTGAGGCCAGGATATAGAAAGAGGGAAAAAACTCCACAGGTAATTCCAATATAAACCCCTGCTTTAGGGGCAGCTCAGGGTCACTCTCATCCCTTACTCTGTTTGCAGAGATGGTACTCTCCTCTAGCCCCAGCCCCATGTTTCTCGCAGTCTGGTGGGCATCCCACCTGTACCTTGTGAAAAATGTACATTCCTGTATCCCACCCTGGACTTCTCTTTTGTCTTGTTTTGGTTTTATTTTTTAAGATTTTATTTGTCAGAGAGAGAAAGTGCACACAAGCAGGGAGAGCGGCAGGCAGAGGGAGAAGGAGGCTCCCCGCTGAGCAAGGAGCCCGATGCGGGACTCAATCCCAGGACCCTGGGATCATGACCTGAGCCGAAGGCAGGCGCTTAACCGACTGAGCCACCCAGGTGTCCCCCACCCTAGACTTCTGAGTCAGATCCCTGGGAGTGCTTCCTGACAGTCTGCATCATTGGCCTGCCCTCTTAGGGAATCCAAAGTGTGTGCTCTCTCGGGGACATCTTGTGGACACCTCAGTTGGAGAAGCACTGTGCCCAGGATTTCTCTGAGCTTTGTCAGAACTGAGGCAGCCCAATCTCCTACACCTTGGTGACGTGGGATGGGCAGGGAATATGTGGTCTTTCCTGGGCTTTTGACCTCCAAGCGTCTTACTCTGACCCTGTAGGCAGATATAACTCGGACCCTATATATCACTCATGTACATGAGTGTACTTGAAACCGGTTTCCATCTGCTACCATCAAATAATATTTCTGGGTGGCATTTAGCATATGGGCTGCAATTAGCAAATCACTAGAGCCTTTGATCTGGGCAGGCCCAAAGACCCAAAGGGATTTGTTCAATTTTAAGCACTAAAAGTAACCGTTGTAAACACTTACTTATCACTTGTAGGTCTGAGGTGTACTGTATTTAGGAACCGAACTCCCTCTTGTTACTGGACCAAAAAGTTGGTTCGTAATCATTACAGACCTGCATTCCATAGGTTGTCCTTTGGTAAAGAAAATGAAGCCAGTTGCTGTGAGCTCTAGGTCACGTGACTCCCTGAGCTGCAAAATGATTGTGTTGTTTAAAATCTTCCTGTGTTTCTCTTCTGCCCTCAGGATAAGTACAGACACCTTTCCTTGACGCATAAAGACCTTCCTAATCCGTCCTGCCCGGCTTTGCCCCTCTAGCCTCTTCTGCCCTCACCCCCACCCCCCACCCCTCTACAGTCCAGAATCCTGGATGATGGTTCAGTTGTTACTTGCTCAGCAGTCTGTGCAGGCTGTTCTTGCCATCTGCAACATTCTCACTGCTGCTGTTTCCCTTCAGCTCTCAGTTTAGACACCACTTCCTCTGGGAAGCCTTCCCATCACCCCCTAGTTCAAGGTCCTGTGCCCTCCTCTGCAACTCCCCAGGCTCCCCTCTTGGTCTGACTCTTCCCTGAGGCCAAGTTTTCTTCACGTATACAACAGGCACGTACAAATGCTGAATTAAGTATTTGTGGAATGAATATATGACTGAGCAGCTGCAGTCAGAATCCGCGTGTGAATCTTAATAATATCCAAAGCAATGAAGGCGGCTCACTTTCCTCCTATGCCTATTCTAAAATCCATCTATTCTCTTCTTATCCATATTGTCCATTTTAACCAGATTTTATTACGTAGATAGATGGTAATGGGGGAAGAGAGAACGCAGAGGTGAGTATTACTTGCTCCATTTGACACCGAGGAACCTGAAGGTCAGAGATGGCAAGTAACTTTCCCAAGCTGACCTATGAGGTTTGGAGCTGGGATTTGAATCCAGGTCTGTCTGACTTTGAACCCCAAGGACAGGCAACTAGTGAGTATCATAGCTAGGATTAGAACTCAGGCCTCTAACTCCCATGCCCATGTTTCTTCTTGCTTCCTGCCTAAAAAACAGAATAACTAATGAGGGTCGTTTTTGTTTTCAATTCCAAGGTTAGTGCTAATGCAATTAAAAGTGTATCTTAATGGAAAATTATGTAGTGTTCATGGCTACATATTTTTTGACTCTCCTTGTGAGGGTTAAGCTTTGGTCTTCCTCACTTCACCAGATAAGAAATGAAGGCAAGGGCTTTTGAATACTCTTCACAAGCTCCTCAGAAGCTCCGTGTATCTTGGAAGTAGAATATAGGATAGTTCTGGAGGGGCCAAGAGTAGATAAGGATTAAGGGGATATGTTCAGAGCAGTGGGGTAAAGACCTTTAACTTGAAACAATTGTAAAAAATCCTTTCAGACCATATTTTGTGAGCCCAGGTAATCTCAGAAAAAAGAAGGAAAGAAAGAAGGGGGGGAAGGGAGGAAGGGAGAAAGTGAGGAAGGAAGGAAGGAAGGAAGGAAGGAGAAGGAAGGAAGGAAGGAAGGAAGGAAGGAAGGAAGGAAGGAAGGAAGGAAGGAAGGAAGGAAGGAAGGAGGGAAGGAAGGAGAAGGAAGGAAGGAAGGAAGGAAGGAGAAGGAAGGAAGGAAGGAAGGAAGGAAGGAAGGAGGGAAGGAAGGAGAAGGAAGGAAGGAAGGAAGGAAGGAAGGAAGGAAGGAAGGAAGGAAGGAAGGAAGAAAAGATGGAAGGAAGGAAGGAGAAGGAAGGGACAATGATGCCGTGCAGAAACTTGTTCCAAATCCTCTCTCTTCTATCAGAAATCTTCTGCTGTCCATCCCTGGCATTCCCTAGAGATTTCCTAAGCAAGAGCATTCTTGTGGTTTTACCAAACTTCTCCTATCAGAGAATGTTTTGCTTTTAGGAGCCAGACTTAAGAAAGCAAATCGGTGTAAAACTACATTTGGTTGTAATTTTTGTCAGTGCTGCCCTCTGACAGGATTTGAGGATGCTTCCATTTCTGCCAGGATAATAGCTTTGTTATCTGCTCAGATCCACAGGAGCTCGACAACACAGGAAATCTGTGTCTCAGCCCCCTGCTGCAAGTTTAGCTCATGCATTACCCCAAAATTGGGTTTACACAAGGAAAATTACTTCAGTGCTAATCCAGTTGACTTGTAAATAAATCTAGCTTCCCCAGGTTCCTACTCCCACAGTCTAAACCGATTTCAAAGGTACTTTAATAGTTTTGCCACACTTCCCAAAAATCCTCAGAAGCGCAGGTCCTCAGCAAGCTGGGCCACAGGCTCCTCAGCCATTGTGAAGCCTTAGGGAGTTGTCCTCTAAGCTGGGGACACTCGAAGCCTTGGTACATGTCCACAGCCCCACAATTATGCACCACAGGGCGGGTCAGGGAGCAGGTTCTGAGAAGATAGTTGGGGGCTAATCATTCCACATTTCTGTGCCTCCATCTGTAAAATAACAAGGACAAATGAGGTGCCACATAGAATGGAAAAAGCTAATTAAATTCTTTGAACCCATTAACAGAAAACCTGTGGATTAAAAACCTATGATTAAAAGTAAAATAAATCTCCCTGTTATTTCTTTTCCTTATTACCATGTGTTAGATCTGGGTTCACTTTCCACAATTTATACACTGGTCTAATGTGATGGTTTTTAAGACTTGTTTACAGTGGTTTACCCAGAGCTCATCAATAAAAAGTCCTTATGTTTCCAAAATCTGGTCAGCTTTGCAGCAAAAGCCCCAGAAAATGGTATGGTTCACATGACACACCTTCCCAAGAACGCCAGCCCAGAGCCTTGGGTTCCATTACGAAGCAGGGGATGTCCCGCATTGAGTGGGAGCCTGGCAGAGGATGAAGGGGTTGATCTGATCTTTGGCCCCTCAATTCAGAGGCCAAGGGCTTTGGGAAAACAGGACTTTCTACATGGATTGGCCTACATGTAATAGCTAACAGTTACTGAGTGCTCATCATGTGTCAAGAATTGTCCTAAGGACTATTGTGCATAAGCGCTATTCTGTTTATTGAGCTCTCTCAATAATCAGAAGAAGCAAATAAAGATATTTTCCTCAACCAAGGCACAGAAAGGTTAAATTGTCCAAGTCACATGGCTAATAAGTGACAGAACTAGGACGCAAATCATACGTGTTATCATGGTTACTAGTGGCCAGGATCAGATCATTACAGCTGTATGCTAACACAAGGAGCACTGAAAAGCTCCTAACTGGTGAATCCAGTGGTTTCTTCTCCATGGCCAATGTACTATATCTTTGTAGAATGGGATGGTGCTGGTTACACGTTATTCATATTTTTTCACCCTTTCTCTACCTCTCTGAGACTTTTTCACCTGCTTCCTTCTTCCTTCCAAAGGAATTAGCAAATTCCTTTCGCTTTCAACCCCATATCTGTGGACACCCCACAATTTCTGTCCCTGCCCTTCCAGCGTATTCACCATTTAATCTCACCTGTATACCTGGGTGAGTACATCAGTTCCTACAGCTTCAACTGCTAGCTCTATAAGGATGGCTGCCATCTGCCAACCACCCTTGACCCTTCCTGAACTTGAGACCTGCATTGCCAGCTTCCCATTGGACATTGCCCAACAGACAGCCTGCCAGCATTTTCCATTCAACCTGTACACATTGGCTCAGTAACTTACACACTAGCCAGCACATAATCATGTGATAACTGTTTAACAGATGAATGAATGCAAAATTTATTTTTTCTTTTAAAGATTTTATTTATTTATTTGAGAGAGAGAGAGACAGAGAGCACAAGCAGGGAGGGGGCCGAGGCAGAGGGAGAGGGACAAGCAGATTCCCCATGGAGCGGGGAGCCCGAGGTGGGACTCAATCCCAGGAGCCTGAGATCACGACCTGAGCCGAAGGCAGACGCTTAACTGATTGAGCCACCCAGGCACCCCATGAATACAAAATTTAATGAGACAGTGCCAAGTTTTGTAGATTTTATCTTCTAGATTGCTCTTCACTGTGCTGGCTTCTTCCATGTTCCCAAATCTTACTTACCCTACTCAGTGGTTCCGTAGCATCTTATGTTTCTCTTTGTTCTGATGCTTGTGTTTTCCATACATTCTGTTATAGTTATTCATGTAAATGTCTCTCCTCTTCAAAAATGTACATACTTTAAGAGCAAAGATTGCATTTTATTCATCTGTATCCACCAGATGGCCTAACACTGTGCTTTTCACAAAGAGGCACTATTAATGTCTGTTGAAAGAATGAGTCAGGTAGTAAAAGTGGACCTAGCACTTAGCAGGTTATGAAGGGCTGTGATAGAAAGTTTTTCTTTTTTTATTCCACAGCGTGCTAAGCAGGTAAGTGGTTGAGTCATTAGCTCATTTTACAGATGAAGAAGCTAAAGGTTAATATGGTAGTTAATGATCCGGGATCTCACTGCCCAGAAGTCAGCAAACCAGTGTCATGATTCTAAATTGGAAGACAAGCTGACCCCATCATGACTTCCTCCCCACCGTGTAATCAAGAAAAACAAGGGACAAAGAGGAAGAGAAATTTGTGGGGGGGGGGGCGGAAATCTTGCACAGAAACGATTACAAATGTGTCCGATTTGGTATGTCAGATGTCACAACCTCTCAAGTTCCATGTGTCTGTCAAGAACCCCCATTTGAAGCTCCTAAGAGAAGCTCACTTTGGAAGAAACCCAGATGCAGTTAATCTGGGCGAGTGTCAGGTTTTAGTCTCAGGTAATAAAAGCATGAAGTTAAAAATATCCAAAGATTTTTCTTTGGGAGTCGGACAGATCTGGGTTGGAGGTGCAGCTTGAATATTTAAGAGCCCCCTTCCCACCTGCACCTATAAAATGAAGGTACTAACACTCTGACTCATGGGAACACATGCCTATTACAAGGGGGAAAGTTTAAAGTGCTTGGCATGGCTCTTGGCATGGGGAAGCCGATCCATTCTCTTCCTCTTCCCTAGAATTCTGCCTATGTGCCTTTAACTTGTTACGTGTGGGGTCATGATCGGTGAACTTGGGCCCAAGATGAGACTCACCTGTGGGGAGGAGCAAGCCGAAAAGACCCAGCTAATGGCTGAATCATGAGATGGTGCTGGAAGATGTCAGCTTTTTCTTGCTGCCCATCTCAGCAACTCGAGGCCATCTGCAGCTTGCAACACGACTGACATATAGCTGGGTCAGTAGAGTAGAATTCTACTCGGACATATAGAATTCCTCAGCCAAATACGCCACTTGCCAGACAGTGAACACACCCCATCGAGAAATGTTGAAATGTTGAGAAGCGGAAGAGGAGTCGTTTCCGGAGGAGCGACTGATGGGGAAGGGGCCCCGTCATTGAGAGTACCGAGCTGCCCAGGGCAGGTGTGAGGACAGAGGAGCTGGCTTCCTCAGAAGGTTAGTACCGAAAAAACCCCTGGCCCCACGGCCCCGCCGCACCTTTAAAGACAGGGTGGGAGAGACATGCTTAGTCTGTTCTGCTGTACAGCCAGGGCCCAGGTATTGGAAGTGCTGACAGATCCACCGAGGAGCAGTTTACGATGGCATTAACAAACCTGTCACATGGCCTTTTCTGATTGACGTGATTCAAACACGCGTCGCCTGCCTTTCAGCACCACGGAGAAGTGGTGAGTGAGGAGGGGCTCATAGAGCCGCCCAAGTCACTTCTTGGCAGGGACCATGAACCACATTCAGCCTGTGCCACCTTCCCTTTGCACAGGTGACAAAGCGGGGGCTCCAGACATCACCAGATGGGCAATAAATTTTCCATTAACTGTAATATTCAATTAACCAGAATCATTTGACTATTATACTGTTATAGTCCAGCTTTCGTAAAATAGGGGTGAGTGAGCCAAAAGTAAGATAGTTGGGATTTTTTTTTTTTAAGAAAGGGATAAGTAAATATGTACAGTTTCCTATCTGGTACCTTATTCCTTTACTTAACTAGGTGACCTTAAAGAGGTTTCTTAAATTCTTGTATAAGTGTCTCATCTTATTCATCTGTATGAGGGGCTGGTAAGAACCTACCTCTTAGGGTTGTAATGATAATTAAATGAGATAGAGTATATATATCACTTAAAAAGTACACATACTTGATAAATATTAGGTATTTTTATTAACATTGCTTTTATTATCTGCCTTTGTTCTCGCTCTCTTCCTGCCTGATACACATCAAGATTGAGCAGCTTTGTAAACAGAGGTTGGAATCATGGGCTTAGGCATCGCGAGGACCTGGGTGTGACCTTGGGCAAGCTGTTTCCTTTCTCTAAGCCTCTGTTTCTGGTCTATTAAATGGGAGTACTATCAGCCCCTTGTGATTGTTGGATGGTGCAAATAAGACCATAATTCTAAAGTGCTTACCATACACATGCCAGCAAATGGTCAATATTATTATGTTTATAATAAGGACTCTCAAAGTCCCGGAGAGTATAAAATCATCAAAGAAAGCAGCTCTTCATTCATTCAACATTTCTTTCTGATGTACTTACTCTGTGGCTTGGGAGACACAGATATACAATGTGTTGAAACAAATAGGGAATTTCTTGTGAACTCTTGGTGGCTAAGGAAACAGGGCCATCCCATTCCCCTGCACTTTCAAGTTAATCGGGTCCTTACGTCCCAGCCAGGGGGCGGCTGTGTCTCCTGTCTCCTCAGATCAAAAAGTGTTTCTATGAACGTGATGTCGAACATGAAACTGGCTATATCAAACCTGAAAGGAGGGGGCAGGGGTTTTGTGTCACAATTTTTTAAATGTTATGCCTGGTGAATCTGCACATGGTAGATGTAAAGGAGGTTTCAAAAGGGGCAGCTTTACTACTTGGGTGTTTAGATTTCCAGACTGCATTTTTGGGAAAGCCACATAAAAGAATGCCTTTTCTTTTCTTTTTCTTTTTTTTTTTTAATGAGTATTACCTCAGAAAGTATAGCTTTTACAAAAGCAGTATGTCATTGAGCTGAGAGCTGTCCACAATTTTACTGATACTGTGATGGTCATTTTGACTAACGTATGATCCACTCTTAGATAACAAACACTCTCTGCTTGGCAGGATTTATGTTGAGCAACCAAGTAACACACTAGAGTGGTACGTGTGTGTGTGTGTGTGTGTGTTTAAAGTAAAAGGCATTTTAAATACATCATGTATTCTTCCCTTCAGCACCAATCTATATTAAGAAGAAGACTCGGCTGGGACTCAGAAACTGGCCTCTGGCCTCTATTCTGCCATGACTTTGAGAGACCTCCTCCAGGAAGTTTTCCCTGACCACCCCCAGCCTCCTGTGGTGTTTTCTTCTGCTGAGTCTGTTACCCTTAGATTCCATGCAATATGATTTAACGCACTGCCTCTTGCGCTGTTTCAACATTTTATATCTTACCTGTTTAGAAAGACTACATGCTCCCTGAGGGTAGAGGCCAAGTCTAATCTGTCTTTCAAACCCTCTGAGACAGAAGAGAGTGCTAGAAAACAAATATGCTTCTCAACCAACAGCTGATTAACTAAGACCAGTGATTGACCAGTGATGTTAAATTATATTCTGCTAAACAGTTTTTTGGGGCAAGGAATAGATGGGGAAGTGGGAGAATGGAGGCTCAACTCAGAGGAAACTAAACAAAGAAGAAAGGACCTTAGATTTCACATCTACACACCTGGTATTGAGTCCCACATCTTGCCGACTGACAGCCAATGATGAAGTGGAAGCTACTCATTCCCTTCATTTTCCTCATCTTTAAAGTATCTGCCTTTGAGGGTGGTTCTGAGGATCAAATGAGATAATGCATGGAAAGTGCTTTGTAAGCAGGATCCCACTGTACAACACTATTTTCTAATTCAACTCCAATTTGGTTTGGGGTTTTTTTTTTTTTTAAAGGGTAATTTTCTTTCCTCAAACCAATGAGGGAGGGAAGAAGTTATAACAATCACATTTTCCAAAATCACTCAGGCTTGTAGAAGAAGTCAGATCTCCCTCAGTGCTTGCCCTTCTGTATCCCACTGCATCCACAAGAGCAGTCTGGTACCCTTCCGGTAAGGTTTTATTGCTAACTAAAGCATTTTCACAGACACTGCCGTACAAAACCTCAGGGATCCAGGCAGTGTAGAGACAAGTCTTCCCATTTCGTTGATAAGCAAAGTGATCCAGAGGTTTAAAAAAGTGCCCCAACATCACTCCGGCAGGTTTACCATTCCTGCCTTCCTCCCAGACATGCTCTGCGGTTCACCTGGCCTTCCCAGAGGCATTCTCATCACGCACAGGCTCACAGTCCACTTCCTAGTCAGGGGGATCAATTCACCAGCATTTAGTCTCCCTAAAAATAATTAAAATATTCAAGGTAAAATTCCATCCTTAGAAGTTTAATATTTCATAATAAATGCAAACATGGTGCACCTGACTTTTCTCTATTTTAAGCAGCATAGCCAACCGTTAGAGGGAGCCGATTCTAACCCTCATTCTGGTGCTCCCCAGATCAGGGAAAAATTGAGAAGCCTCTTTGAGGCTTGGTGAATTAGGGTTAACTCTAGCCAGCTCCCAGTGTTGCGGTAAGAGTGCAATGGAATAATGCATAGAAAGCACTGACTCCCCGATGTGATTCATGGATGAAAGCTGTTGGTATGTCAACTGTTCCCAGCTATGCGAAGTCAGGTAAGATTTATGTCTGAGTAACACATTAAGGTGCAGCTTTTGGACCTGTAAACGTTGTCATGATTTGACAGTGTTAATGAAACACTTCATCGTGCATCAACCAGCATCACCCTGACAGACCCTCTGGCTGGCGTGACCCAAGGGTCATTGTGAAAAGGACATTTTACTGAGGATACGCCATGTTGCCCTGTTTTCCCTTCTTCTTGAAGAACAATTTCAATTAATTTTTTTCATGCATAGTCCTGACCCCTTAGCCTCCAGGTAGAATGCCATACGTGCATGACAGGAATTTTGACATTTATTGTGTGTACTTGATGGGAATGTGGTTCCCTTTTTACTGCCTTTCCCAACCCACTCCCTGTTGGCAGAATTTTTCCGTGAGGCAGTGGAAGCAAAGGTGATTCATACCCCTGTAATCATATTTTTTTTATCCTTATTCCTGATTCTAAACAGCTTCTTAAGAGGGATGGCTGGGGGCCTGGGGTCTTTAGTCTGAGAGTTGGACTGCATCCATGGCACGTGTGTTAAAGGTGGAACCGTAGTGTGAGGTGTGGGTCATAGTTTCCCAGCTTTGGAGAAGTGGATGCCTGAAACGACTAAGAACTTGTTCAAGGCCATGCGGATAGGGAGGGCAGAGCTAGAACGTGAACCCTGTTGTACATGACCCCGAAGCCCTTGCTCTTGAACACTGTGGCTCAGTTTCCAAAGGCTACTTTCTTTGACCGGGGTCTTCTAGCAACAAAAACATTAAAGTAAAGGCAAAACCTTCGTGGGGAGAGTTCGTGTATTGCGGTGGTCCTGTCGGGGAAAGAGATGTTCTTTTGAGAGGCAAAGCCTCCTGGTGCTTCTCAGCTGCTCTCAGTTCTGCACTCTGCCCACGTGTGGGGGCCTCCCTTTCCTGGGTCTCTGAAGGAGTCTAATGGATGATCATGATTATTCTTGATGAACCCTAATACCCAGAGAGCAGGACTTACCCCCCAGGAAAGGACTGTGGAAAGACTGGAATTGAGGGGCGGGGGTTGGGGAGTCAAAAACACAATGGAAGCAGCAGCCTCGGGGAGGAGGGAAGAACAGGGCAGGAATTGCTAATGGGAGCTTAAAGCAGCGCCATCTAGTAGAAATGTCATGTGAGCCACAAATGCAAACATATGTCATTTTAAAGTTTTTAAGAGTCTCATTTTGAAAAGTAAAAACAGGTGAAATTAATTTTAACAGTATATTTCATTTAACCCGGTAGATCCAAAATATTATGCATTCATGCTTTGGGTACTAAATCTTTGAAATCCAAAGTGTATTTTACACTTACCATGCATCTCAGCTGGCCGTATTCGGTGCTCAGCAACAGGCATGTGTGGCTAGTGATTACCGTGTTGGGCCATGCAGGACTAACAGCAACAATGAAAATGTAGCCTCCCTCCCACCAGCACTCACTCTCCCTCACCCCTGCTGCAGTTTCCTGTGTACACTTACCACCGGACAAACTGTATATTTCCTTTCTTTGTTTATAGTCTACTCTCAGTATTAATTAGGATATATGGTCTAGGCTGTTGTAATAGATTAATGAATACATAGACACATGGATGGATGGATGGATGGATGGATAGATAGATAGATAGATAGATAGATAGATAGATAGATAGATAGGTGTAGAAGTGGCTTAAACAACATAGAAATTGCTTTCTCCCCAGTCCAGAGGATGCTGCCCAGAGTTAGAAAGGTAGCTCTGTTCCCCATGCCCATCCTGAGACCCAGGCTCAGTCTGTATTATTCTTCTGCCAGACTCAACCCATGGCATTTATCTTGTCCTTGATGGCTTCTTCAGCATCTTGATGACCACATTCCCATCAGGAGCATACCCTTTCTTTTCTAAGAGCACAGTCCTCTGTTCTTCCTCTCTCCAACCCTCCCTCCCTTCTACTCCCTTCCTTCCTCCCTCCCTTCCTCCCTCCCTTCCTCCCTCCCTTCCTCCCTCTCTCCCTCCCGTCTTCTCTCCCTCCCCTCCATTCCTTCCCTCCCCTCTTCCCTCTGCCTCTCTCCACCCCCTCTATCCATATCTCTCCTCTCTCTCTCCCTCCCATCCCACCCTTCCTTCCTTCCTTCCTTTTTTTCCTTCCTCTCTCACTTTCTTTCTGCAGGGACCTGACTCAGAGGTGGTACATTTCACCTATGCTCACATCTCCTTGGCTAGGACGTGGCCACATGTAGCTTTGGTTCTGACCAGTTAATATGCACAGTTCTTTTAAAGCTGGAAGAGAAGAGCCCCTGCCACCACCACCACCCACCCCAGAATGTAAGCTCCATGGGGGCAGGAGTTTGGGGATATTTTGTTCACTGCTATAGCACCCGCAGTGGCATACCAAGGGCAAACAGTGGGATCATCCACCCTGGTGGGAGGGAGTATCTTATATGACATTGTTTGAATTGCAGGCACATGATGGTAATAAAAGCAGACTAACTTAATAGTTGTTTTCATTATTGTTTTTAAATTCTCCACAGATCTTGTACCCCATGTTGGCTGCATTGAGCAGACTGCTCCCCTACCCCCCCTGGGTACACCACTGAGCGCTGGCTCTTAGAATTGTGGCCAGCACATGGTAAACACCCAGTACTGCAGCATGAACGGCTAGAACTGCTGCTCTATCTCTTCCTGCTATTTCCTCCTTACCAGTTAGTAGCCCTTGTGACATTTCTCCATGATCAGCCCATACTTCCTCTTTAAACCCTGAGCTCTTGTACTAGCTGCTACAACTGGTATAGATCAGACACTCAGTTAATCCCCGTTGAATCAGGGAACCAATAAACTTCATTGAAGGTGCCTCCCTTGGCCGCTCTCACCTGCACTTAGACTCCAGACAGGAGCTTTCTACTTGATTTTCTTTTCTTTTCATCTGACTAGCAGAGGCTAAGACTGGAAGGATAGACAGGCTCCAGTCTGTGAGCTGCCTTATGCATCAGGTTAAGGAACTTGCACTGTATCATAAAAGCAATAGGGGATGGTCAATGCAGTTTATCAGTAGAGCTTAGTTGGAGATGTGATTTAGTAATGTGAGAACGGAGGAGAAGGAACTAATTGGCATTTTCTCCTCAGACCTGACTTCAGCTTTCTAGGCATTGGCATTTCCTAGTCTTCTTCAGCCATTTCTTGAGGACACACTATTCATTTACCATCTCAGTCCAAGTGTTCCCTCTCTGCTCGCCATTTTGATAAGTATAGTCTTTCACTCACTCACTTATATCTCTCTCCATCCTCAATAGCCATGTACTAGATACCTTGAGAATATGTGCTCCTTTAAGACAGGGGCTCTGTCTTTTCCCCATGGGTATGGTGTCTGGCACCTAGTAGGCTATCAGTAAATATGTTTTCTGACTGACTGCCATATGTCAGGATACTGGAGATAGGTGGTGAAGGGGGAACTTGAAGGGCATACCTGTGTGTAGAGCACACAGCGTGTCCTTCAAGCATGTGAAGAACGTTCTCCTGTTCCCTCAAGTCTTCCCCTATAGTCACCTCTCTAGCTCCTTCAACCATTCCTCTTGTGGTTGAGTTTAGTTCTCTTCACCAGCCTGGTCTCTGCTTTCCATGAATGATGGTGTATGTATAGCTATGGTGCCCAGAGTGGAGCCTGATGCTCTAGCTGAAGCTTGACCAGTATAAGGAAGACAGGATGGCTTCTCCCTCATTTCAGAATACATCCCAACTCTTGAATGCCCCTAGCCTCAGTCAGCCTTTTTGGAAGCTACCTACCCTCTCTGACCAGTAGAATATGCCATCCTTATATACCCTAGGAAACCTCACCTTCCTCAACATCTCTCCTCATCTCTCTGCAGATTTACTTTATTTCTGCCAATTTGGAAAGGAAACTAGAGATCATTCAAATAAAACACATTATAAATGTGGTTATTAGGCTACTACTATTCTTTGCAAATATTCTAAGCCCGGAGCTTGGTGACTGTAATCAAGGAACAAGAAGATATCTGAGACTCCTTATGACAAGGCATCGCACCCTGTTGTACTGTTGTGAATTTCCTTGATTTTATTTATTTTGGTATTCAGTGGATTTGGTTTTGCCATGCTAGACTTAGGAGATTATGATGATCCTTGTCATTTATAAAAGAGCATTGTGCTTGGCATGACATGAAGCCGACTTAGAAAACCCAGTTTGGGGCACCTGGGTGGCTCAGTCGTTAAGCATCTGCCTTTGGCTCAGGTCATGGTCCCAGGGTCCTGGGATCGAGCCCTGCATCAGGCTCCCTGCTCCACAGGAAGCCTGCTTCCCCCTCTCCCACTCCCTCTGCTTGTGTTCCCACTCTCATTGTGTCTATCTCTGTCAAAACAAATAAATAAAATCTTAAAAAAAAAAAAACCCAAATTTGTCACTTAACTAACTATGTGATCTTGGACAAGTTGGCCAGTCTCCAAAAATCTGTTTCTTCACCTAATAAGAATAATAATACCAACAGTAGAGTGAACAGAGAAAGTGTACAAAATGTGCAGGCAGTTTACATGATAACTAATAAAAACGTTTTACAAACATGAACATATGAGCAAGATGTTTAACTTCACTAAGGATAAAAATGAGATACAGTCTCAAAAAGTGGTAATACCTAGTAGTTACCTTAGCAGGTACTTGTTAGCAGTGAGTGCAGGGAAATAGACACTGTCCTATACTGATGTAGAAATATAAATTATAACAATTTTCTTAGAAGACTATTTAAAAATATATGTAAAAAACCTCGAAGATGTGCATACATACCTTTGGCCTAGAAAATAATTCCACTCATTGTTTTTAGCCTAGAGAAATAATTGTAGATGCATATAAAGAATTATACACAGAGATATTCATCTCAACATTTTTTTTGAGAGGGGGGGTAGGGGCAGAGAGAGAGAATGAGAGAGAGAATCTTAAGCAGGCTCCACGTCCAGTGTGGAGCCGGATGCGGGCCTCGATCTCATGACTCTGAGATCATGACCTGAGCCAAAATCAAGAGCCAGACACTTAACTGACCGAGCCACCCAGTCTCGCTTCAACATTTTTATAAATAGTGAAAAGTTGGACAAAATCTAAATGTTTAATTGCAGCCACTAAAAATCATTTAGGATTTAGTAGGAGAATATTAAACGATGTAGAAAATATATATGACACCAAAGAGAAGAAATTATATCTAGTATAATTCTACTTTGTAATAAAAGAATTTATTTGTGTGGCTATATGTATGCATAAAGATATATGCTAAGGTTAACAGCAATTATCTGGGGGTTCTGGACATAAGGTAATTTTAATTATCTTCTTTGTGCTTCTATTTTTCAAAATTTCCACAACAATCATTGTCTTTAAAGGGTAGATTAAGAATTACATATTTTACAAGAGTATGATAAGAATCTAAATTTAAATTATAATTATGTGGAAACGTCATACAAATCTACTTCATTATTGTTAGATGTGAAAGTAATCGCCGATTTTGCTTTTCTCTACCACTTCCTTCTTGTTCCCCCTGCTTCCCTTTCCTCCCCCTTTCCTTCTCTCCACCAAGCCCTTTCCTTTCTCTTCCCTTTCTGTTCTCACACTTCTCTCTTGGCTCTGCCCGAGTCCTGCTTCTGTCCCTGGGGGCATCGCTCAGCCACTAGGAGTAAGAGTCAAACAGTTTGCTGACCCTGACCCTGAAGCCCAGTTGATCCAAACTGAGCAAGAAGTGAACAAGTTTCTTGCATTTCCTTCCAGACCTCTAGTAGCCCTGACACATATCCTAGACTAATCAAGACTGTGTGAAGTATACATCCATCAGTTCAGAGCCGAGCTCTTGTCATATAGGACTGAATTATCAACTTCTCTTAACCCAACTGAGCCACTCAGGCGCCCCTGAATTATCAACTTCTCAAGAACTGCTGGGCATGGGAGCATGTTCTTTTCTTCTACATCCCAAATGTTGGATGCCTCTGCCTTCCAACACTACTCTAAAATAGCTTTGTCAAACAAAGCATGAACACTAGGAGTTTCCTGACATTTTCATAACTACGAGCATATGATTTGCAGTTCATATTGAATAACGATGTAAGAAATATGCCAAGAAAGCTCCAAATACTATTTCCAGCACTGGTCCCTAACCAGTTACAGCTGCCTCACCACAGAATGTGAGCACAGTAGACTACTAGGTTCCGTGCTGCTCATGCTTGTGGGGTTTGTATTGAGTTACTGGGAGTCACCCTAATGGGGGAAGTCACTCTCCTGGAAAGCATTTAAGATGAATAAAGCTAAGGGCTTAATGTTCTAATGAAAAAATTTGTCAATATTTAAATCAAACTTGTGAACACTAAGTGTTTTTACATATGTTTGCTGCAGAGGTTTCGAGGCGGTCTTTGGCTTTCCAGACGCGAATAAAGCAGATAGATGCACTGTTAAACTTTCGAACAATGACAAAGAAAAACATGGAGTAATTGCTTCACTCAAAGCCTGCCAGGAGATTAATTGCCTAAGAGATGTATTTTATGCAGTGTCCAAAAAATTGCAGAATCTACAGGAGTGCCTTGCTTTCACTAGGAGAAAACATATGTCACCTCTCACCAGAGATGTTTATGTCTTTTCACAAACCTGTCTTTTTTCAGCCTAAAGACATTCCAACTGGAAATGACTACAAAGCCAGGAGTTGATAGGTTAGGGGTGTTTAGTAATGCTTAAAATAATACCCTCATGGAGTCCAATGCAATTCTGTACTGCAAGCCCTATGGAACAGCAACCTGGACCCCAGGACTGCAAGGCCTTTGTGGTTCTGGTTAGAGGAACCAGGGGGAAGGGTGGAGATGGGGAGTGGTGAGCCTACCTCTGACCTGCCGACTCTGAAACTAACAGATTTGGGGCCGCGGGGTTCTTGGGGAGCTAGCCAAGTGCACTAAAAAATAGGTCCACCTTTGGCATCGTATTCAAACATGGGCTTGCCGAAGGCTGATGGGGTTGGAGTCTCTAGGAAGTCTTTGTAACTATAGCTGAGAAGCATAGAGTGCAGTTTCATAAACACTTACTGGATGCCTGCTGCAAACCATGTTGAATGTCCTGGAAATGAGATCAGGGATGTGTTAAGACTACAGAGAAAAATAGGAAAGGCTGCTGTGCTTCAGGAACATTCTGCCTGGTAGAGGAACCAACATATCGACATTAATCACAGTAGAATGAAGTAGGTATAGGATGCTAGAGAAAGTATATCTGCTCGGGGACTCATCTGGGGGGGTTTCTGGAAAGAACGTTAAAGATGGTAAGACTGAGCTAGAACAGTAAGCCAGGTGAACAAAGGTGAAAATGGGTTTCTTGAAAGGAAATAGCTAGGGCATGAATGTCTGTAACAGCATGGCATCGTCAGAAACTACGAGCTGTTCTTTATCACTAGGGTCTGGAGTTCCAAGAGAGGCAGTGGCAGGAGCTAAAGAGGCGGATGGGGCGAGTCATTTGGGGCCTACGATCCCTGTTAACATGCTAGGACTGGCGCCAGTGAACTTCATGCAGCAGAGAGTCACTGCAGTTGTAAGTGAGAGATGATCTGGTCTACCTATTAGGTAGCACATTCTGTGCAGCTTGAAAGATCCATCTTCAAGCTGAATAACAGAGGTAGAGACACCTGTTAGGAGGAGACCACAACTGTCTTGGTGGAACATAATGAGAGCTTAAACTAGAGTGACCATAAAAGGTTAGAATTGGAAAGAACATGCCATATAGTTCGACTTCTATACTCTACAAATGGAGTGACTGAGGACCACAGAGGCTAAGTGACCTATCCAAGGTTAGATGGAAATAAAGTTTGTTGGCAGCTAAATCAGGACCAAGGACCCTGGCCTTCTGATTTCTAGCCCAGTGACTTTTCCACTCAGCAATGCCAAGATCAGTCCCAGCATCCTGCTTGTTGGGTAATGCCCCAGAGAAACTTGAAACTTTACTTGGCCAGCGTTTTTCCTGTCGGTATCTAGGAAGTGGAAACTGTCCTTGCTGGATAGAAAGGCCTTCAGCCAAGCCAGACTGCCAGGGGGGATCTTTTTTATTCATCTTCTTTCTGTCTGGCTTTAAATCTCTCCCTTACCTTTTCCACCCTCTTCTCCTCCAGAAAGCCTTCTCCAACTACTGCTTGAGAAATTCTCTCCCTTCTGCTGACTGTAAGCAGTGTACCACACAAGTGAGCACCTTTCCCCAAGCTTGTTTTCTCAATATGTTAATCTAATTGCTGTATCATTATTAAGCATTGGGACAATTTGGAGGACACGTGGCCCAATGAAATCAAGATCAATTCTTCCCATTTAAATCCCTTCCTTGACTATGTACCTATAACCATTTTATATAGCAGCATTATCTGTGCAGATACTGTTTTGTGTTGTATCTTTTCTACTAAATATATATTCTCATATATATTTTTATTAGCTTTATAGTATTCCTCATAGTGAGAACAGCAGGAAATCTGGAGTGAGTCCTGAGGCTTTGGACAAGACACTTAATCCCTGAACCTTAGTTTCCTCAACTAGAAAATTTGGACAATACTACTGCCTTGAAGCGGGTTCCCGGCACATGGTAGATGTACAGAAAGCATCCATTTTCCCCTCCACCCCACCTTTTTGTTGTTGATGTTGTTTCTGTGTGAGGCAATATAGTACTTTTACAAACATCTAGGTATGATTACAAATGAAGCCCATAGCTGTAAGTCAAAGGTTATTTTTAAAAATCTACCTCAAAGCTGAGAATATCATTAAGCACAGAGAAAGGTCTTGATAACTTGTGAAGGTAGGCAGAAGAAATAAAGAAGAGAGGAGAAAACCCTTGTAACTTGAAAACTAGACTAAGAAGTCTGTGGCCTTCCAATCCTGTACTCATTGAAGTGACCAGTACTTATTGTGTACCTGAGGATCCCAGTCTGGTTTATGGAGAGTGTCAGCTGCATGGGTGACACAGATTTCCATTTTAAATGGCCTTTGGACAGCCTCATAGAGGGCAGGTGGGAAGAGCAGAAGCCTGGGGCTGACCTCCCAGTCAGGGGACTGTTGTGGTGAATCATCTGAGGGGTGGTGGGCATCTAAGCCAGGAGGGAGGAGAGGGCTCAAATTCAAGAAGTGCTTTGGAAGCTACTTTCGTTTTCAAGTTAGAATGTTCTAGAGGGGAGGGGGGTGGGGGAATAGGTTAGCCCAGTGATGGGTATTAAGGAGGGCACGTATTGCATGGAGCACTGGGTGTTATATGCAAACAATGAATCCTGGAACACTACATCAAAAACTAATGATGTACTGTATGGTGACTAACATAGCATAGTAAAATTTAAAAAAATAAAAAAATAAATTAATATTCTCCCTAAAAAAACAAACAAGCAAACAAACAAACATGTTGCTACTTGTAAAGGTTGCCCCCTTTTGTCTTCTCTTCTTTGTTCCTTCCATTCAGCAGAATTCACAGGGAGGCTGAGTGGCCGGGCTGGGGAAGTGGAAAATCTGACTATAAATTTCAGGTTGCTGGATGAACTCAGACTCTCCCTCTTTGCTGCCACCACCCAGAAGTTAAAATTAAAAGTGAGGGAGATTTAATTCACTCATTAAACATTTTTTTAATTTTGTCAACATCTTGACACTTTCTAGGCACAATGGAGACATAGCAGTGACCAACCAAAGTTCCTGTCCCCATGAAGATTGTATATAAATAATAAACAAAGGTATCAATCAATACAGATACAGATAGAGAGTATGTCTGATGACACTAAGTGCAATGGGTAATAACCAGGCAGGTGAGGGCAAGGGGAAAGCAATAAGCCTGAGGTCAGAGAAATGGTGGGGGTGGCAGGAGACTATGCAAGGATGTTGTAATGACTCCAGTTTTCTTTTTCTTTCTTTTTTTTTTTTTTAAGATTTCATTTATTTGTTTGACAGAGAGAGACACAGCGAGAGAAGGAACACAAGCAGGGGGAGAGGGAGAGGGAGAAGCAGGCTCTCCGTGGAGCAGGGAGCCCGATGTGGGACTCGACCCCAGGACCCTGGGACCATGATCTGAGCCGAAGGCAGACACTTAACGACTGAGCCACCCAGGCGCCCATGACTCCAGTTTTCACTTAGTGTGAGAAGGGAAGCCATTGGAGGGGTTTGAGCAGAGGAAGGACATAAACTGGCTTATGTACTCAAAGGATTCCCTCCCTCCACCCACCATATTGGGAATAGACTGGGGCGTGTGGCCAAGAATGTGAGTAGAAAGACTAGTTGTGAGGCTGTTGGGAAGGATCATGCAGAGGTAATGGTGGCCTGAACCAGAGGATAGCAGTAAAGGTGGGTTTGGGATAAATTTTGAAGGAGATGAAAACATGGGCTGATGGTCTGGATAAGGTTATGAGAGAAAGTGTAGAGTCAAGGAGAATCCAGAAGTTTTGGCTGTGAGCAATTGGAAGGAAGGAGTTATTATTTACTGGGATGGTGGAAGAACTCGAGAATAGTCTTTGTAGAAAATAAAGAGTTTAATTTTAGACACGTGGAGTTTGAATTCCTTTTAGATACCCAAGTGCGTATGGAGGCTGAAGTTCAGAGAGTATTCTCATCTGGAGACATTTGGGAGTCCTCAGCACAGAAATGGTCATTTAGAGAGGGTGCCTCGGTGGCTCAGTCGCTTAAGCATCCAACTCTTGATCTCGACTCAGGTCATGATCTCAGGGTCATGAGATCAAGCCCTGCATGGGGCTCCATGCTGGGTGTGGAGCCTGCTTAAGATTCTCTCTCTCCTTCTCCCTCTGCCCCTCCCCTGTGCTCTCTCGCTCTCTATCTAAAAAATAAATAAATAAAAATAAAAAATAAAGCTAGGAGATGGGAAGATCAGGTAGGAAGCGAGAGTAGAAGAAAGAGGTCTGAGGACTGAGCGTAGGGCTCTCAAGGACTGAAATCTTAAACTAGCAAAGAAGACCAAGAAGGCACAGCCAGAGAAGGAAGGGGAAACCCAAGAAAGAAGAGTATCCTGGAAGCCAAGTGAGGGAGGGGGTTTTAAGGAGTGATGAGCTGTGTCAAATGCTGCTGCTAAGTCATTAAAGATAAAAGTTTGATATTTACTATTGGATTTGGTATCATGGAGATTGTTGACCTTGACAAGAGCTTTTTCAGTGGATGGAAAGGCAAAGGCCTGATCAGGGTGGGTCCAAGAGCAAGTGGAAGAACTGGGAAAAACAGGTGTAGGTAACTCCTTTGAGAGAAATATTACTATAAATGGGAGCAGAAAAATGTGGAGATAGCTGAACAGGGACACAGTCTAAAAAGAATTTGTTTTAAAATCGGCGATAGGGGGGCACCTGGGTGGCTCGGTTGGTTAAGCAGCTGCCTTCAGCTCAGGTCATGATCCCAGGGTCCTGGGATCGAGCCCTGCACTGGGCTCCCTGTTCAGTGGGGAGTCTGCTTCTCCCTCTACTGCTCCCCCTGCTTGTGCGCTCTCTCTCACTCTCTTTCTCTCTGTCAAATAAATAAATAAAATCTTTAAAAAGAAAATTGGAGATAGGGACACCTGGGTCGTTCAGTCAGTTCAGTGTCCAACTCTTGATTTTGGCTTGGGTGATCTCAGGGTTGTCCAGTCGAGCCCCACATGGGGCTCTGCACTCAGCGGGGACTCTGCTTCTTTCTCTCTCTCTCTCTCTCTCTCTCTCTCCCTCCCTCCCTCCCTCCCTCCCTCCCTCTGCCCCTTCCCCTGGCTCCTGCCCTTTCAAGCTGAACCTACCATCTTGGACCCCAATCTGCAGTCTTAGATCTCCAGTCCCACCATTTGCCACACTGCCCCTAACCACATCACTTTCTCGTGTCCCTTTGTTTTCAAGATAAAATCCAAGATTTGAGTGCACAGAGAAGGTAACGGAATATGGCCTGGACTCCGCAGGTTAAGACCCAGCCCTTGGATTTATCCTGCCCCCCCTCCTCCCATTGCTCCCATTTAGCCTTACTCTGCTTCTGACTCCGTTTACCTTGGCTAGCATACCACAGTCAATCCTTGAACAACAGAGGGTTGAACCATGGGCCTACTTCAAGGCAGGTTATTTTCAATAAATACAGTACAGCACTCACTATAAATATATTTTCTCTTCCTTATGATTTTCTTAATGTTTTCTCTAGCTTACTTTATTATAAGAATACAGTATATAACACCTATAACATATAAAATATGTTAACTCTTCATGTTATCAGTAAGACTTCTGGTCAACAGTAGGCTAATAGTAGTTAAGTTTTCAGGAATCAAAAGTTATACACAGGTTTTCAGCTGTACAGTGTTCAGCTCCCCAGTGCCTGTGTTGTTCAAGGGCCAACTGTATTGAATCCGTGATTTGTTGAATTATTTCTCTTTTAAGCTGTCGCCTCCTCCAGAAGCCTTCCCAGCCTTAACTGGATGCCCCTTCTTTTATTCTCAGCCCACGGCTTCAACAAATTTGTTGGTTGAAGAGGAAGAGGAAGGGAAAGAGGGAGGGAGGGAGGAAGGGGAGAGGAACCGAGATTGTATTTATCACACTTATATTTCTCTTCTCCTAGACTGTAGAGCCCTGTGAACAGGGATTATATTGTTGGTATCTGAATACCAAAAATAGGAGCCCCCTGCCCCCCACCAACCCACCCCTATTCCACATTTCTCCTTGAAGAACCCATTGGATTTCATAATCCTTTTCCAGAGACCTCTTGTCTAACAGATATCGCTGGTCTAATTACTATATTCCCATTCGGTGCATCACAAATCAATCCTTATTTTAACATGAATTTCTGCCACTACTACAATTTTTTAGACGTGTAAGATTCTAGACTTGACATGGGCACCTCTGGGTTGCCTTATTTTGGATCAGGGGTTGGGAACAGCATTGAATCCACCATTGCTTTTTATGGAGGCTGGTAGTCTTTCATAACTGCCATCCATAGAAGGGATGGGAAGCGAAGCTGAGCGGGACCAGAAAAGCAAGAATTAGGGATTGGGTTTAAGCCACTTCTGAGTGGTAATATGAAATTAAACCCTCCTAAGAAGTCCCTAAATTCCCTTTACCACTCTTTCCACAGAACTCCTCTTTTTTCAATCCACGACCAAAGTCATAAAAGGAAAGTGAAAAACAAATCAAAGCAATCCTAGTAACATTTGTGGTAGAAAATCTGACTAGATTATTATGTGTGAATTTCATATTCATCTAAACCCCTTTTAGTCTCAATGGGCAAATTTAGGGGTCGTTTGAATACCTGATATTTGGAGAACTGCCAAAAAACATCCGAAGAGCTTCTAATGAGAACTCGGCGGTGTGGGGACGAGGACGGAACCTGGGGGCTCCAAGTCCCCCCTATGCAGTCCCAGCTCCAGCCTAAGGTTAGGGGCAGAGTAGGCCCTTCAAAGGGGGAAAAGTGAAAACACCCCAGGGCTTCTTAGAAGGTACAAAGCTAACCTACCACAAAAACCTCAGTAAATAGGAGAGGGCAAAAAAAAATCACTCATTCTTTTATTAGCGATCTTCATATTCTTACGAATAGGTGCTAGGGCCGTCCTGTCATTTCAGATGTGTGTTTAAATAGGAATCAAATACATTACATGCATAATTTTCCCTCAAATCATATTTGTGAGATACAAGCCTGGGTAATTCTGCTCCTTGTCCAAAGTGAAATGCAACCCTTGTGTTTCCAAACATCGTTATGAAGCAAAGCCAACACCTTCCCATTTCTAAGTTGGACACAAGTAACTATTACGTGCTGCTCTGGAAACCATGACAGAACATTATTCATCTGTTTGTTTTAATGGTTCATGGCCAAGAAAAAAACTTTTAAAATTTAATTTTTTTAAAAGATTTTATTTACTTATTCTAGATGAGAGAGAGAGAGATCGGGGGGAGGAGCCCAGGGAGAGGGACAAGCAGACTCCACACCGAGTGTGGAGCCCAACAGGGCTCGATCCCATGACCCCGAGACCACAACCTGAGCTAAAACCAAGAGTCAGACACTCAGCCGACTGAGCCACCAGGTGCCCCTTAAAATTTAATCTTTTAAAGCAAAAAGGTGATGTGAGAAAGAGCAAGGGACACTTTTGCTAAGGAAATAAATGTTAACAATTGTCAGTGTCCAGGTGTGGGAAACAGCCCGTGATACTTGACACCTCAGAATTTCTTGTGCTCCCAGAGGTGTTCTAGTGAGAGAAGGGATGGTAAGAGTTTGGTGAGTGCTCAGTCTGATAGATTGAGGTCTTCCCTGTGAGTCATTGCCCCTCTGGGTTGATGGGCCTGGATTAGCTTACTTTGAAAGCTGACCTTAAAGGTCAACTATGTTAACACATTGTCCTTTTTGATGCCCACTTACAGATTGGTCTTTAGAGAGCACAGTTTGTGAGATAAGTTTGGGATCACATATTTAACCCATAATCTCTTGGCCACAGCCAGCCTGAGGCAAAGTCTACTCTTGGCGCACCAGACACCTCCCCTTCCAGGACCCTCACCTTCTGTCCTTCATTCTGACCAGCTCTTTCCATGTCTCCACCTGTATTTGTCCTGATGTCCCTTCTCTGAGGGTGTGTAGTTATAGCTGATGATAATTAAACTATTTTCCCTCCTCCTTGTTTGCGGTTAACCAAGGGTGCTTCATGGCCCACAGTCTTCTCAGGAAAAAGAAAGGGGTGTAGGTGGTAGCTTTTTAGACCACATCAGATTCTCATCTGTTCTTAAAGATTCCATGTCTCTGATCATTTATCCATATTGGAATAATTTTGCATTCTTTACTTAGATTCTTAGTTTTATCATGTGTCCCCCCTTTTAAATAAAAAATAGCAGATTTTTACCTTTAAGAAATGTGACTGGGGCACCTGGGTGGCTCAGTTGGTTGGGTGGCCTACTCGTGGTTTTGGCTCAGATCGTGATCTCGGGGTCCTGACTCAGCGTGGAGTCTGCTTGTCCCTCTCCCTCTGATCCTTCCCCCACTCACTCTCTCTCTCTTTCTCAAATAAATAAATATAATCTTTAAAGAGAGAGAGAGATGTGACTGTACCTCCCAAGGAGAACCCTGTTTCTGCGGTGGGAAGCTTTGCACCCAGACCCAAAGTTACTAGAGCTGGCCCTGGAGACCATGATGTGTGTGGATCTGCCATGGCTCTGTTTTAACTGAGCAGCTAATATGTGGCCTGATTTACAAATTTATAAGGGATACTTCCCATCCATCTATGGCCGTGATGGTCTTTGGGCAGGCACTGGTAAATTATTATTGCTTCTCCAGAACAGATCATTTCATAGAGACCGAAAGCAGATTGGTGTTTACCAGGAGCTGGGGAGAGGGAGAAATAGGGAGTAACTACTAAATGAGTATGGAGTTTTATTGTGCTATGATGAAGAGGTTTTGATACTAGATAGAGAAAAGAAGAAAGAAATGACTTCCTAAATTGCTCACTGGAGCACAACTAGGGGTACTGTATCACACCTAGAGATACTTTGAGCTGTGTGATAGCTTTCCCTCAAACCAAAATTCAGAGCTTTGAGGGTAGGGAGTTTGATGTGATTTCATCTTCATGGCTCAAAATGGAGCTCTTAAGAGGGAGTGAGTGCGGTCAATTCACAAGTGGTGGATTAGTTCCTTGACTGCCATCTGTATACATGAGTCCACCATGCTCTGGGCTTGCAGGCCACTCTCTCTGGCATTCTCATGAAGAGCCATGAGAATCAGAACAAAGAAATCTGCTGCAGCTGTGTGAATTGCCCGTTCTTACAGCAGATCAGTCTGCTTGCAAGCAACCCACAAAGCCACCCCCAAAACTTCTCCCCAGATCTGAAGGTGGAAATCCCAACCATTGACCCTCTCACCAGGTTTGTCAACCTTGTCCCTTGGGTATATAAAATTAATTTTTTTTAATTGAGGTGAAATTCACATAGCATGAAAACTAACCATTTTAAAGTGAGCCAATGGGTAGCAGTTAACATATCCACAATGTTGTGTTAACTACGACCTCTTATCTAGTGTCAAAATATCTTCATCATAGCAAAATAAAACTCCATACCCATTGAGTAGTTACTCCCTATTTCTCCCCCCTCCCCCACTCCTGGTAACCACCAATCTGCTTTCTGTCTCTATGAATTTATCTATTCTGGATATTTTATATAAAGGGGATCATTAAAATATGTGGCCTTTCGTGTCTGGCTGATCTCCCTTAGCGTAACGTTTTCAAGATTCTTCCATGTTGTAGCATGTTTCAGTGCTTCATTCCTCTTTTTATAGCTGAATAATATTCTGTTGTGTGTACCTACCACATGTTGTCTATCCCTTCACCTGTTGATGAGCATTTGGAGGTTGTTTCCACTTTTTGGCTATTATGTATAGCGCTGCCATGAACATTTGTCTTCCAGTATTTGAGTACCTGTTCACTATTTTTTTTTTAAGATTTTATAGTTAGCAAATTACCTTTATATCCATTCTCTTCCCAGTAAGGAGAGGCATGCATTTTAACTGGTCTTATTACCCCAAAGGGGAACTTTTTAGGGCCTAACTCATCCATAAGTCTGTTAGGCCTGTCCATGCTCCTGTGTAAAATGTGATGAGGAAGCAAGTGGTTTCCGGCATGGAGGATGCTTCTGGCATGTCGGTGGGCTAGCCTGGGACAGCCCCACATCTATCACATCTGTTTCAGGTGTTGGTCCGTCAGGCAGCAGGCCTTCTTTTCTACTTCTGAAGATCTGGAGGGGGACAGTTCTTGGCAGCCCCCTTTCCTTCATTCAACAGGGTTCCTGAGTTGTGTGCTATGCCGGCGGCCTTGAGGAGGGAAGCTGAATCAGACATGGTCCTTGCCTTAGAGTGGTGGCGAGACAGACACTAAGCAGACAAACAGAGCATGGAGTCAGAGGTGTGCAGGACGGCTGTGATGTGTGATAAAGACGCTGGCTTCGGGGGAGGTCAGTGACGAACTTCCGTGGGGGACTTAGCATCTGGATCTTGAAGACAAGAAGGCACTCACAAGGTGAAAAAGAGAGTGGAAGGCATTCTAGGCCTCAGGAAGAGAGTAAGCCAGGCCAGAGGAACAGCGAAGTGCCTCCCCTGTTTTGAGACTAGCAAGGTCATTCGTGTCGCTAATATGATCAGGCTCATAGGTGTGACTGTCAGGAGGGGGGCTGGAAAAGTGGGCGGGGACTCGATGAGGAAGGGTCTCGGAGGCTGCAGTCAGGAAACTGAAGTGAGTGGGAAACATAATTTTAGGCAGGAAATGACCTGATTGTGTTCTGTGTTTGAAAAGATCACTTGTGACAAAGTGAATGATGACCCAGATGACAGAGAGGCCCTGTATTGGTGAGTCCCACACACTCCATCCCCAGCCCACCTGCTGTCATCCTGGCGCGGAGCTGGGCCCAGACCTAACTGTCAAGTCAGGGAAGATTGCCTTCTTCCAGCACAGACCTCTCATCCGTTGCCCCAGCCTGTACAGCTTCCGATAAAGATGAAAGTGCCCGCGGCAGCTAGCAGAAATCCATCTGCACTAAGGGTTTCCTGACCAAATAGGTCATTGCTCCTGGAAGTGTTTGAATTTAGAAGTAGTCCAAGCCTCAAACAAGTAAGTGAATTGTTAGGGAAGGGAATTCCGCCGCCCAGGGATAGGCCCAGAGGGAGTGTTACAAGGTTTGTTACAAAGGTTAAATGAGGTCATCTGACGGCCTTCCTACCCCCTCACCCCCATAGCATCTCCAGTTCCGTCTACACACAATAAGGTTCCCACCCTCCCCCATCCTATAAGATTTTTTTTTTACTTTTTATTTTGAAGTATTTTTATACTTATGAAAAGTTGCAAAAATAGTACAGAGAGTTTCCATAGGTCCTTCATCCCATTCCTCCTAACGTTCGTGTCTTGCAGAAACATAGTGCGATGATCAAAAGTAAGAAATTATTGGGGCGCCTGGGTGGCTGAGTAGGTTAAGCGGCTGACTCTTGATCTCAGCTCAGGTCTCCATCTCAGGGTCGTGAGTTCAAGCCCCGCGTTAGACTCCACACTGGGCGTGGAACCTACATTAAAAATAAAGGTAATAAATTATCGTTGGTGTGATACAAACTAATTTACAGACTTTATTTGAATCGTGCCGTTTTTTTCAGTCATATTTAGGGTTTCTTTTTAAATCACATGACTAAGACAACCATTGAGTTCGTTCTCGTGTGTCCCTTAAATTAAGGCAGCCTTCAGAAAGCCTGCCCTCCCTGGGATCTCTGAGGAGAGCAGCTGTGGGCCTCTCAGGGTCCAAAGTCGGCACAACCCCATTTGGGCATCAGTGAGCAGTATTCTCCATCTTTTCACTTTCCCTACCCCCCCCCCCCCCCCCCCCCTTTCTCCTCCTTTCCTTCTCCCTGCTCGCAAAACTACAGATAGTCTCCACATTCACATGCCCCGTACCATGCAGTGTGCTTTTTCCATCATCAGAGTTCTCTGCTTTAGTCAACTGACCTGAGAAGTTGGCCCAGGAATTTGTAGCTATTGACTTTCACTGTTGCTGTAAAACCCCCTTGGGTTGTGACTTGCAGTGGCAGCATTTCCTTTTCATTGGTCCCGGGTAGATACCCCTATGGCTACCACTCTTAGTGACTATCCCTCATAAGCTCTTTGGGGAGACCCCGGAGGTGGAAGGATATCGGGGTTGGCAACATGGTAACTAAATTACTTTATGAGTTAGACAGCATGAGTCCCCATCACAAAGCATCCCTGCTTCGTCACATCACGCTGAGGTCGCTGGCACATGTCAATGCAAAATTCCATTCACCCTTTCACAATGCACCCTCTTCCCCGCAGAAAGAACGCAGCCTTGGGGCATGCTCACTGCAAGTGCCCTTGCACTATTGGCACTGTGTGCTCCATGTTTTTGAGTTTGCTCAGCAAAATTAATGATGAAAGAAGTGTGAGCTGGAGAGAAAAGCATAGAGCTGATGAATGTTGGAGGAGCATTGGTTTCCCTACAGCCAAAAGCCAGCAGGAAAAATGGAAAGCGTGAAAGGTGATTGTGACTCAATGTCCCAAAGAAAACCTTTTTTGCCACCCGGCACACACCAAGGCATCTTCACAACAGAAAGCCCCTGTGAGCAGTGCAAAAACCTTCATAAACCATTTGGAGGGAAGCTGTATACCACGGTGTACAAGTGCTAGTTTGGGCAAATCTAGCTCTTCTACTTGCTGCGTAAATTTAGACAAGTTCTCCACTCTTTCTGACCCTCAGTTTTCTCATCTGTAAAATGGGGATGATTACACCTTCCCCTTTTTTAGCGGGATTAAATGATTTAATATCAATTGTATGTGTAAGTGAAACTTAACAGTTCCTGGTCCAAAATAAAGGCTCATTTTAAAGTCTCTTATTTATCATTGGGCTGATTTAAAAGTAATACTCAAAACAGGACCATCGTTATAGATCTGACAACATGGTGTAATGGCTTAAGCTTGTACTTTAAGTTTAAATCCAAGCTCCACCAAGAACTGGCTGTGTGAATTTGGGCCAGTTATTTCTCTGAACCTGAGTCTCTCCCTCTGTAAAACAAGGATAATAATGCCACATAAGGGACTACTTGGAAGAAAGCACTTAACGTGGTACCCAGCACAGAGAGTGGCAGACACTTAATAGAGGTTTGTTTTTCTAGCGCTGTGGTTCTCAACCACATTCAAATCACCTGAGAGCTTTTTAAAAAAGCATGCATGCCTCTGCCACATCCCCAGAGAGTATGATTTAGTAAGTCTGAGGTGGGGCTTAGGCATTGGTGTTTTCAAAAGCTTTCTGGGGAGATTCTTCAGAGCAGCCGGGGCTGAGAACTACCCCCTTGAAGATGACATTACACACTGTTTTTTTGTTCTGTTTTGTTTTGTTTTGCTTTTTATATCTGTCCCCAAAAGACTGGTCAGAATATCAGGAATTCTGGGCACAGTCAAAAATTCAGTACACCTGCACCTCTAAGCCCTTGATAAGAAATATGCAGCCAAGGAACTGCATTCTTTTTTTTTTATTATTATAAAAAAAAAAGTATTCAAAGAGTCTTTTTAGAGTCTTGAACTGGAAAGGTGGTAAGAAGTTTAGCCTAAGCCTCACACATAAAATATGGGGACTCCCAGTAGGCTGGGGATTTATATCTGGGGTTAATTCCAGGGTTTTGTCCTCCCAAGAGATATAAATTGAGGCCTTGAGAGTTTAGTGTGGGGGAGGAAGAAGTGTTCTCATAACGACACCTTAAAAGTCCAGGACTCTGCTAATGCCTAGGGATAGAAAAGCATCATCTGTAATAGCAGGGGGTGGTGTGGCTGTGCATTCTAGTCTCAGTACTTTGGTTTCCAAGATCCAAGGCTGGGTCATCGAGAAACTTCTTTCTCCCCATAGGTTTACAGTATTAGTTACCCAATAAAAGTGGAGTTAATTTTACAACCCAAGTAAAATTTAAGCCAAAAAGGCTTCAGCATTACTCTAGGATTTATGAAAGTAAACATGTAGAGTGCTTGCAGGATTTTACAACATTAAAATTTCAATGTCTTCATGTCAGGTATGTGATATATTCATTTGTATGTGCACTTACAGGTTAAGTTTTTAAGAGCTTTGCAATGCAAACTGTTTTGGGAACTAAAGTGAAGATACTTGCCCCCCATCTCTACCTGTAAAAAGACTGTTAGAGTGAATAGGAAGTAGAGAGCTGCTGGAAACTGGTCTTTTAATGATCAGCTTTATCCAATTTTTTTCACCTGGTTTCCTGTTAGAGTGGGCTTTCTAGACTCCCACACTGAACCCCCAAGGAGGGATGTCTAGGGCCATCAGACTGACTAGAGTCGATTTTACAGAATAGGAGCTTAGTAAATAATTGTCCTTTAAATAAATGTCTTCTTTGGTAATCATAAATACTTCCATAATAAGCATGTGTTACCTCTGAGTAGCACTTTGTAAGAGCATTTACGTTGTTTGATAGGGTCCTCCTGACTTTCACTTATAGGGTAGAGAGGTCAATGATTATCTTCAACTTATAGATAAGAAGACCATAGCTCAGAGGACTCAGATTGGCTAAGGACGTGCAAATGTTAAACCCAGGAATACAATTTCCTTCTGACTTTGGCTCTAAAGTACTTTAACTTAGAAGAAACCGAAGAGGAAAACAGATCTTTTTATTCAGACAATGTACTGATTCCAGCCATGTTAACAGAGGAGGAGCCTCCAGGGTGAGGTCAGCCCAGGAGCATAGCAAGTGGCCTTTTGTTTGGCTGTGGTCTGCTTTTGAGAACCAGCTGGATATTCTGTACTCTGGTGTCTTGTGCTTATGGTAGGCCCTCGTGGGATGTTATAGCCTCTAGCCTTTCAAGCTGAAGCTGCCATCTTGGGTCCAACCCTCCAGCCTTCGATCTCCAGCCATTTGCCACACTGACGCTAACCACACCATCTGGCATCCCCTCGTCTTCAGAATAAAATCTACTCCCCCTACTTTTTTTATTATTATCATTTTGAGGCAACAGATTTTTTAAAGATTATTTTTAAAGTTGTTGGAGATCACGAAACCACAATTTTCATTGACACATACTCTAGATTTCCTGGAATTTAGTGACTCATTTGAAATTGTGCAGCCCCTGGGTTGCCTAGACGTCTCTATGCTGGGTAGAGATAATGGGTCTTAAGCAGTGAAGAGCCACGTAACTGCGCTGCCCTCTGGTTTCTTTCCAGCTGCACCCAGCTTCTCACCCCACGGAGCCTCCTAATTGACACATCAGTTGGAGTGGATCTTGTGGATAATGTACCCACAGCTTTGTAGCAAATGAAGCAGAAATAGTCTGTGCTTAAAAAACAAAAAACTGTAGAACATGTGCCCAGATTCCCAACTCATTTCCTCTTTACTTTTATAACTACATCACCACCAGCTGCGAAAATAAAAGTGCTTTCTCCCCTATTTAAGGATGACTTTGCGCTTAAGAATGATTCTCTGGGGGTGAAGGAAACTTGACCAACGTGACCAGCAGATGTTTTAAGTGATGGGTGGAACTGAGGAAAAGCCGGACTCCTTAGCCCTGCCTTGGGGCTACTGTGCTCAGCTTCTCCCCCTAGCGACTGTTTCGGACATGACGCAGTGAGAGCCAACTGGATGTAAATGTATACCAGCCCCTAACGTTTGTGCTCTGTTTCTAGAGATGAGTTTGAAGAAGATGGATTCTGTCAGCCGTACAGAGGGATTGCATGTGCAAGATTTATTGGCAACCGCACTGTCTATATGGAGTCTTTGCACATGCAAGGGGAAATAGAAAATCAGATCACAGGTACGTAACACCAATGAAACTGTATTGATACCTTGTATAACTCTTTTTCTCACCAAATGTTTTCTTGAGCTTCTCTCTTGACAAAGGATTGGGCTAGTAGCTCATGCTACTCTACCATGTTATCTCAGAATACTGACATGTGTCCTTAAGGAGACCAAATGAATTATTTCAGGAAAGAAACACATTGTACGTTCCTCTCTGGGTAAATGCAATTGTCCTTTGGGTAACTTCTGACCTTAATTTCCAACTAGAAGTAGGGGGGTAATTTGTTCATAAACTGGATGATTTGTTGATAAGCTGATTCAAGCTTTATTACAATTAGTTTAGTTTAGTCGAAACTCTAAATTATACCTTAAAAAGTATGGTTTTCATTTCAGTGACCTTCCTGAAGCAATCAGAACAATCTAATCTCAAAGGATTAGGGATTAGGAGCTGGACCACAAAGAAGCAGGAGATACGACCTTTGTGTTCTGTAATGTTCATTAGAATACTTTATTGAAGGTTGTTGCTCTTAGAGGAAAAGGGTGCTCTGAAAAGTCTCACATTCATTCAGACACTCAATAAAGATTATTAGTGTTTTTGGGCATACCAGGAACTGGATGGGGCACTGGGAATATGCCGGTGTGGTCAATAAGCCAGCTTACGTCACTGCCCTCCTAGAGGTTACTGCTTGGAGACAACATCGTGTAGACTGAAAGTCGTGTAAACTCTAAATCAATTTAGAGTCTAGAATTCTAGACACCAATACTGTGACTTTGGGGAAATCTCTTATTCTTCATGAAAATCTCTCTCTTCATCGGTGGAGTGAGTGATCAGGCAAGATGATCATAAGTCTCTTCCTGCTCTAGCCTTCTCTATTTTACCCTTCATGTTTCTGAATCAAAAGTATCTTTTTAATGGAAATCCAATAATGACACACTCTCTAGCATGCATGAGCAAAGCACTGTAGGTCACCTTGTACAATTTTGTACACCTGGTTCTGGTGGTTACAGCAGCCTTGTGTTTCTTCCATTCGTATAGGTATGCTCCGTTGCCACGTACACTTGCAAGCCATTAAAATTGCCTTTATGGGATTCTAATAAGGTTGCCAGCTTTAGCAAATAAAAATACAGGACACCCAGTTACATTTGAATTTCAGGTAAACAGTGGATAATTTTTTACTCTAAGTATGTTCCAAATGTTTACCTGAAATTCAAAGGAAATGAAGTGCCTTGTAGTTTATCTGGCAACCTTAGGATTGAACAGACCTGAGGCAGGTGCACAGAACAGCAAAGCATCTAGAAACTATGTCCTGAGGAATATGAAGGAACTAAGAGGAGCCCAGCGGAGCTATTTAACCTAGAGAAGCAACTGTAGAAAGCTGGATTTATCACCTGCTAAAGAACTTTCAGGAGGACGAACTCTGAAATGCCAGAGGACAGAAGCAGGACTGACTAATGGGGAGGGCTGTTGAAGGCACATTTCAACCTAATATAAGAACATCTTAACATAGTTTTTTGCTAAGTATTCACAAAAATAAATGGGAGTTCCGATGTAAATGTTTCATCACCCACTTGTAATAATCATCTCTTAGACATTTTCAATGGACATCTGCTTACTGGAAAATATTACAGTTAAAAAAAGCCACTTAATTTTGTGTAACCTGGCATTTCCCAAACTTGTTTGGCTCTGGAACCCTAGTTTCTCAAACACTATGACTATGCTACAGAGCAACTGTTCTGAGGAACATACATTGGGAGACAGCGCACCAACCGCCCCCAGGCTGTCTCATGAGGTAAAGCTCCTTTCAGTGCAAAGGGAGGCAAGTACTCTTTCCGTACGCGGATGCCGAGCTGAGTAAGAAGTCAGGCTAAATGACCACCGATACGCAGCCTGGAATGACTGC
Source organism: Callorhinus ursinus (assembly GCF_003265705.2). NCBI lineage: Eukaryota > Metazoa > Chordata > Mammalia > Carnivora > Otariidae > Callorhinus > Callorhinus ursinus. The sequence continues at coordinate 49,346,634 of NW_027397071.1, read as the reverse complement.
ATTGTGCTTTTTTGAGAACTTCCAAGAGAATTGCCTCATTTTCAGGAGATGGAATAGGGAATATCAGAGACACAAAGAAATTAAACAAGTTACCCAGAGTCACCCACCTCAGAGGCAAGACACAGAACCAAATCCTAGGATCAGGCTCCGCCACTGCAGACAGCAAGTTCTGCCCTGCAGCTGTCAAATGTTTTAGAAGTTTCATAAAACTAATAAAAAAGTACCGGATGAAACACAAAGTTCTGTTGCTTTGTAGTAAAAATGAAAAATATATTGTGCTTTAACCTAATTAATTCTTTTTATTAGGCAATGGTACATATGTAACTTAATCCTGTTTTTTTAGCTTTGTAGTCAAAATGATTTTTTTCCAAGCCAGTGAAAGTAAGCCTCTTGGACATCTGAACTGAGTCTCCTCTTGACCTTGTCTGAGTGCAGCGGATTCCTTCCAATGTGTGTTTCTATCTGGTATCTGTTGACCAGATAACCAAAGGAGATCAACCCTGGCCCCTGGGAGTTAACAACTGTGTTTGTTTTCCAGCGGCCTTCACCATGATCGGCACCTCCAGCCACTTATCTGATAAGTGCTCCCAGTTTGCCATTCCTTCCCTGTGCCACTACGCCTTCCCGTACTGCGACGAGACCTCACCCATCCCGAAGCCCCGGGACTTGTGTCGCGATGAATGTGAAATCCTGGAAAATGTCCTGTGTCAAACAGAGTACATTTTTGCAAGATCAAATCCCATGATCCTGATGAGGCTGAAACTGCCAAACTGTGAAGATCTCCCACAACCTGAGAGCCCTGAAGCCGCAAACTGTATCCGGATTGGAATTCCCATGGCAGATCCTATCAATAAAAGTAGGTGGTAACTCCTGACCTTCTGTGCTGCCTGGGGGCCGGCAACCCCATGGCATAGTGAAAACTGGACCTCGATCTGTAGCAAGGAATCTTACTGGTAAACAGGCAGATTACCTTCCAGTGGGCTAAATGTTGTGTGGGGGTGGAGCATTCAGTGGTGGATTAGATGCTGTCCCTATCCTTAAGAAGCTTCATGAAGATGGTAATTTTTGAAGATGGTTGCTGGTTCTTCAGTGACTTAAACAGAATTGCCATTTGACCCAGCAGTGCCACTCCTGGGGGTACACTCACAAGAATTTGAAAAAGGGATCAGGCTCTGCCACACTTGCATACAAGTTTTCATAACAGGTCTGTTCACAATGGCTGAAAGGTAGAAACAACCCAAGCGTCCATCGGTGGATGAGTGGATAAACAAATTGTGGTATATCTATATAAGGAAATATGATTCACCCATAAAAAGGAATAAAATCCTGGGGTGCCTGGGTGGCTCAGATGGTTAAGCATCTGTCTGCCTTCGGCTCAGGTCATGATCTCCAGGTCCTGGGAGCAAGTCCCACATCGGGCTCTCCCAGCTCAGCAGGGAGTCTGCTTCTCCCTCTCCCTCTGCCTCTCCCTCTGCTTTTGCTCTCTCTGTCTCTCTCTCAAATGAATAAATAAAATCTTTAAAAAAAAAAAAAGGAATAAAATCCTGTTACATGCTACAACAGGGCTGAAACTTGAAAGTACTATGATAGCCAAAGAAGCCAGACACCATTGTATGATTCCATTTCTATGAAATATCCAGGACAGACAAACCCATGGAGACAGAAAGCAGATTAGTGGTTACCAGGGTTGGGGTGGGGGGCTTGGGGAGTGACTGCTGAATGAGTATAGGGTTTCCTTGGGGGTGATACAGGTGTTCTGGAATGAGATAGTGGTGAAGGTTGCACAATATTTTGAATGTTCTAAATACACTAATGGTAAATTTTTTGAGCTGTATATTGTACCACAATTTAAAATACATACATATACATGGAGCTTGCCTCTATCCACTGTCCTCTCAACTCTGTTCCTCTATAACTTCCCATTCACCTAGAATTAAACTCACCAGTAGTTTTTTAGTTTCCTTTTGTAATTTAATATTATGCTATTAGTTAAATGAATTAATGCATCTAAAATGCTTAGAACTATGCTTAGCACTTAATAATAGCAATGTCTTCATTATTGCTATTATTTTATCATTACCCCTCCATATTTTGATTTATTTCAACTCAAAGGATTTTTGCAGTGCTTTCAAGTAACAGCCTTGTTGTCCCCTGGGAAGAGGACTTCCTTCTCAAAAAGACCCAGTCCTTCAGCACAGAGTGGCCCTAACTCCTATTAGAAACCTATACGCACTGTTCCTAGTGAACATTTTCCGGGAACTAGATTCTTTATCCCACGAGTCATGTCTAAAGACATCAAGCAAAAATGGAAAGAAGAGTTCAGCTTGAACCTTTCCTGAACCATTCACTGTGAAATTACTCCTGTGCCCCCGAGTCCCGCCCCCAGTTCTGATTTGTGTGTGTGTGTTCAGTATTAAAAATACTTGTGGAGGACTGGTTTTATTCCTGACGCATAAGCTTTAAATCCTCCCCGGAATGTAACTGCCAGGCAGGACCGGTGTCCTAGCCCAGCAAGCAGGGAGACTGCCCACATGGCCCCTGACCGGCAGGGAAGCCTTAGCCATGAGGTTAATTGCAAGTCCTTCTTCCAGAAACTGCTGTCTGGGAGCTCTAGCATCTCTTGTTTCTTTCTCACAGTTTGGGCCATTCTCCCTTCCGTTTTTCAGATCACAAGTGCTACAACAGCACAGGTGTGGACTACCGGGGAACCGTCAGTGTGACCAAATCAGGGCGCCAGTGCCAGCCATGGAATTCCCAGTACCCCCACACGCACACCTTTACCGCCCTGCGTTTCCCAGAGCTGAATGGGGGCCATTCCTACTGCCGCAATCCAGGGAATCAGAAGGAGGCTCCCTGGTGCTTCACCTTGGATGAAAATTTCAAGTCTGACCTGTGTGACATCCCAGCCTGTGGTAAATGCCTTTAACATATTCAGGGACTTTTAAAAGAGCCCCTCTCTGTCCCCCTGCCCTTAGCAGAATCGATAAGGGGGCAAAGGAGAGTGGTAGTGTTTGCTAGATCCCAAACTATGCTTCTGAGGCAGATAAACCTTGTTGCGTCTATATGAAACACCTTTTAGGGTACCAGCTCACACTCTCGGGGAGCAAACTGCTTTATTCCCACAGCCGTTGTGGTTAGTGGGTATAACAGGCACAAGGGAACCAGCTCATCACAATCAGTCATGTAGAAAAAGACATTGCCCTCCATGGTCCATGTCCATGTGCAGCCATTTTAGCACGACAGATGTACTGGAAGCCAAAAGAGAACTGTTTTCCCTTTGTCCTTGAGAACACTCACGAGGTAGGATGAATCTACAGGTGTTACTCAGTCATCCAGGGCAGTGTGTAGCTAAACTGTGTCGTCTGTGGCATCCTTTTATGCCACAGAAGTGTGGGAAGAAAATGAAAGTCCTGAATCAGTTTGTTCCATTTCCTAGAAAAATGTTTGGAGGGTAGGAGAAAGAGAATGAAAATAAGGGTGAAACCTGGAGTTTGGGACTGTTTTGGAACTGACTCTTCTTCCTGATCCTAGTTCTCATAGATGATGTCAGCTGGGCTCTCCCGGCATAGAGTCCAGTGTCACTGCAGGGAAAGCCATAGCAGGAAAATGGACATAATAATAACATCCACCTGGGGGGTACTGGGAGAATAAATGGGTTGTTAAAAAAAAACTCTATGATGTCTTGAAGATAGTAAATGCTTAACCAATAATATAGTCAATATATATAAAAAGGAATCTACTATAATTGGTATGTAGTCAACAGAGAAAGAGGAATGTTTGCTCTCAGTTTAGCAAATATTATTTGAGAGCCCACTGTGGAGCAGGGGTTTTGAAAGAGAAATAAAATGTGATTCACATTACAATCACAATGCAGTGCGTATGATGCAATAGAAGTTAGCACGAATGTTATGGAACAAAGAGGAAGCTAAAACATACTAAAGAGGCCCATAAGAAGAAGTAATAAAAATGTTAAAAAGAAACTTTAGTGATGAAAATGTGGGTAACTGTTATTCTATAATTTCATTCTTATGTGTTACCTGTTACTATATTGTCTTCTCTTGCAAAATGAGTTTATGGGTGGTTAAACATGCCAAGCTGGAGAAAGAGGTGACCAGACGCCTTTTGTATTGCTGGGCTTTAAAATGCCTTCATATACAGCATAAAGAACAAATTATGAAGTAAAACTCTTCCAGAGCCACCGTTGGAAACTTCAAAGCAAATTATCTGGTATTTTTTAAATGGTGTGCCCTTAATAATTCATGAATTTTCCCACATGCTATATTCAACACTAATACGAAAGGAATTAAAATAAAATGTAGATTTATAATCATTTACTTAGTTGTCCACCATTTTTCCTAAACCAGATAAAGGTACAAAGATCTATAAGAGAGTCAAGGATGAAAAGCATCACTAACTGAGCACCTTCCATGTGTCAGGCATGGTGCTTGAGGCTTTCATAGGCTTTATCCTTGCCCTTCCACTGTGATGGGTATTATTAACCCTATGTTGCTGATGTTAAACCCAGCTACCTAATGGCATGTCTGTCTGACTCCAACCTCATCTTCATGCTACTCTACCATGTTATCTCAGAATACTGACATGTGTCCTTAAGGAGACCAAATGAATTATTTCAGGAAAGAAACACATTGTACGTTCCTCTCTGGGTAAATGCAATTGTCCTTTGGGTAACTTCTGACCTTAATTTCCAACTAGAAGTAGGGGGGTAATTTGTCCATAAACTGGATGATTTGTTGATAAGCTGATTCAAGCTTTATTACAATTAGTTTAGTTTAGTCAAAACTCTAAATTATACCTTAAAAAGTATGGTTTTCATTTCAGTGACCTTCCTGAAGCAATCAGAACAAATACAGACTCTGAGGGATGAAAGAAATCCTTAAACAGTCTTTCAGACTGTGGATAGAGAGAGAAAGATCACTTACATCTCACAAAACACTTACCATGTGCCTGTACAGTGCTCCACACTTTACATATTCATGTGCATTTAAAACTCATATCCACACTGGAGGGTAAGTGTTAACGTAGTCCACTGAGGTTCAGAAGGGCTAAAGGACTGGTCTACATCATACAGATGATGAGATTGGACCGGAACCCTCCTCTATCTACATATAACTCTGACCAAACTCAAAGCTTACAGCTCTTTTCCCCAGACACGCTGCTAGTTCCCATTTAAAGATTTTTTTCGGAAACAGATAAAAGAATGACAATAGGCTGCACTTCTGGATTCTAGTATACGGATTCTCATAGTATGCTATGACATCAAAAAGTGTTCCCTTACCGATGAGGAAGTCCACCCTTGTATTACTCTGTATTAGCGTAGTATTAATCAGTACAGTGATGTTAGAAACCCTGAGACCCTTTCTTTCTGAATATCAGTCCACTGAGGACAAGTTAACATTCTGACCACTGGTTAGTTCTCGTCATGTGAGAGATAAATTTAGATGAATGCTAAATCTAGAGATGACAAGGGAGTTTTCGCCACTTACAATAATTTTTATCAAAAAGAGCATCTTCATTTCATGTTGAAAGGAAACAGTTCCTCTTGAATTCTTCAAGCTAAGCCACAAGTACATCCATTAAAGGCACAGGGAATCCTTGACATTGATCAAGAAGCAGCTGCTGGGAGGCCAGTGGCTCCCCAAGGGGGAATTAAAGAAGAAAGCAGGTTGGCATCAGCTGTTGTCATTGGGCAAGGCTTCTCGGAATTGCCCCTCAATAGACCACCTCTAGCAACTTAGTCATAATAGCATAACACTTCCTGTGAGCATTGATTTTATTTCTCTTTCATTCTTATAAAAATTATGAAAGAGAAAGTAGGAATTTCCTGCTCTCTTTTACCATATGAGAAGACCAAGGCCCAGGGAAGTGGTAGGACTTACCCAAGATCACCAATCAACAAATAGAAACCAGGTCTCCTACTTCTCGGACCACTCACTGCTCTTTGTTCTGTACCAATGCTTCCCAAACGGCAGAGGTTTTGTCTCCCAGGGAACATTTGACAATGTCTCAAGATGTTTTGGTCACCATTCCTGGTTGTGAGATATTACTGGCCTCTACTGGGTGGAGGCCAGAGATGCTGCTAAAACAAGCTAAATGCACAGAATGACCCATACAAAGAATTATCCAGCCCAAAATGTCAACAGTGCCAGGGTGGAGGAATGCAGAAACTGGTTAGGAATTATACAATATAAACTATAGAATAACAATAACATTAAACAATAATTGCCATTTATTGAGTGCTTACAATGAGCCAAAGACCAAGAGTTTTTTATGCATTATGTCATTTATAATAGTCGTATAGCCCTGTGAGTTGGGTTTTATTCTACCCAAGAAGAGAAAACTGAGACTTAGAATAAGTAACTTGTCCGAGGCCACATGGTTAATAAGAATTGAACTAAGGACTCAAACCTAGAGACGGTATGTGTGTGTCTGTTGGATGGATGGATGGATAGATAGATAGATAGATAGATAGATAGATAGATAGATAGATAGATGATAGACAGATGATAGATGATAGATGATAGATAGATGATAGATAGATAGACAGATGATAGATAGATAGATAGATAGATGATAGATGATAGATAGATAGATAATAGATAGATGATAGATAGATAGATAGATGATAGATAGATAGACAGACAGATAGATAGATGTTGAGAATAACGTTTCATCTTACCCTGAGCTGAAAGCTTGTGGGGCAGATTTGAAATGAGTCCTTTTCCTTCTGCCTCCCAAATGGGATGGAGTCCCTACATTCTTTAGTTAAGTCAGAGTTAAGGAGATTTCAAAATCTCCATGTGGTGTCTCATTTGCCTACCAATAACTTGTTTTCATTTCAACCAAGTAAGGCTAAAAGAAGTATAGGCCTAATTAAATGCAGAATGTGAGCCTTTGTTGTACTTTGTAGAGTAAAGGCATTTGAGAATGGCCTACCACCGACCGTCTTATCAGCAAACTTTCACTCTAAGACAGAACATAAAATTAAACACAACCAAATATGTCTGGTATGAACTCTGGGGATTGGCTCTGCTAGGACACTGTGCTTGTGTCCAAGTAGTGCTGGGAGGAAGTGAAAGGACCAAAGATATTTTGGGCAAGACCTGACCTGTCCTTGACCTCTCATCCTCCATGTCATTCACTGAAACTCAATATGTGTTGAGCTTCTACTATGCTTCAGACTTTGTGAATAGGGTAGATCAAAGCATGCCCTCGTGTAGCTTACAATCTAGTGAAACAATTAGATGGAAAAAATATGAATCACGTTAAGCACTGTTTCATAGTTCCCAACATTTATGTGCGCTGTCATGCACTTGGCATTTTCATGATGACTGTTGTCTGTTCTTTAACACCAGCCTCTGGCCTATGATTTAGTTAATGCTTAATAAAATGTGTTCAGTGAATGAATCCTCATAATCACCACAGGGTAAAGGTATCCTTTCCATTTTACTGATGGAGAAGTAGAGGCAATGTTGTTTTTCCTCCAGCCAACATTCAAACCAGGTCCAGGGGACTGTAGGTACAGTCTTCTGTCTACCATGGCACAACTACCTAAAGAACAAATTCTAGATGATTCAGAGGAATAAACATTCCTTTCTCGTTTTCCTCTTTCCTTTGATCATTATGGATTCTCTAGATCTTTGGGATGCTGTCCATTGATTTTCTTGTTTGCAGCTCCACACATGCAGGGGTGGAACCCCCAGCCACAAAGGCATCTTCTCTGAGAGACCCTACATGCTCCACTCAGCCTCAGCCCCGATGAGGACTAGCTCCATGCGAGGCTCGCAGCGTTTGCCCATTTCCCGTTAAATCCAGCTCTCCTCCTTCCCGGCAGCCCCAGATCCCCAGTCCTCAGAGTTGGCCATTTTCCCTGAGAGCCTGCCTGCAAACCTTCATTCACTACGCCTTTACCTCTAGTCACTGTGGCCACCTTCCAAGCCAAATACTGTGGGTTGGGTGGAAACTACGTTGAAAAAGAAACATTTGCCTATGTTCTTTCCAACTGGCACCTAGGCACACCTCCCAGGTTCACAGTTTCACTGTAGACCTTATCATTGCTTTCTGACACGGCCCTGGGGGCAGAACTGTGGAAAATGCCTGTTTCTCTGGGAGCAGCTTTGGCAGGATCTGGCCATTTCACTTCTACCACGTGGCTTCTCTTCTTTCTCTCTCCCTCACTAACTGAGGTCCCCCATTTGTTCCTCTCTTGACTTGTATGGGGAGGCCGAATCTTGATTGTATTAGTGCCTTCATAATCGAACCTCGGCCCTTTATTTTACTCTAGATTAAGTCCAGAGGCCACATTTCTTCCGCCAGCCAGGCTGGCATGCCTGAGAGACCTCAATAAAGGGTCTCTCCCTCTACCAAACAGCTAGAACTTCCAAGCAGTGGTATGGTTTTGACTCCTTGACCAGCATCCCTGAAGAGTGCCCACCAATAAGAAAAGTAGGGGGCCATTTTGGCTCCACTGGCAGTTTTCATACCTGGCCTATACTTTCGTATTTCCTGTTAAGTCCTTGGCTTACAACAGTTTGCCAAAGGGCACAGCGCCCAGTTCTGTGCCTGAATAGCCCTGACTTGTCCCATAACCTTACAAACACTCGCCCTGGGTTCTGCTTTGTCACAAACCATTTTCTACAATGTGGTGGTTTACAGTTCAGGGCAAGGCAGATGTTTTCCAGATTGTGAACGCTGCAGTTTTTAACTCACTCTGTCAGCAGCCTTCTCCCATATTTCATAGAAGACCTGTTGTAAGGCAATTTGTCTTTCAGCCATTTCTTCAAACCAAAATTGAACATTACAGTGAATGGGATGGTGGGGAGGGGGGATGGAGGGAGGAATAGAGCACGGCTTTGTATGGTTTGAAGTTTTCCGGAAGAGTTATTTTTATGCTACAGAGGTTTTTCAAGATGTACTTTATTCTCCAGTCTCTATACATTTTCGGCAAAGTAAAGAACAATAGTTACCCCACACTTATAAGGAAGTCATGTTCCATAAACATTTTTAACCATAAAATAATTTTTTCTCAAAGATTTTTTTTTTATTGTTCTCAAAATATATTGAGTCATGTATCCAGTGTGTCAGCTGCTCTAGCAACAAGCTTTGGGAAGCTCTTAACTCTTTTGGCCCACCACCATGCTAACGGGAAGGGCTCCTTGTCACTTTAACCCTTTGGTGATGCAATTCTGATATAAGACCACAACGATCTTTGATATTGGCTTTGTATCAGCCACGGTTCTGTCATGAAACAAAAGGCACAAGCAAACACACCGTGGAGAATTTTATAAAGAGACTCTTTATGAAGGTGTTGGCAGAATTAGGGAAAACCAATAAGGTGAAGAACCCAGGCCAGCAGAAGTGGGGGAGGCATTACCGTCCTAGGCTTGAAGAGTGAAAGGAACGATTAGTTACCTTACCTGATGGAGCAGAGCTGAGAATGAAAAGAGGGCCGTCCAAAGGCTGTGGCCCTTGGAGGAGGGAGGTAGCCAGTCCTCTGCAGTTCGGCAAGGAGGCAGCCTGGAAACAAACATGGCAACCCATATTCTTCTTGCCCTGGGCAGTTGTTCTTGTCCCTCCAGTGTCTCCCATTGGCCCAATCTAACTGGAAGCCAGAGGGCAAGGGTGCCCATTGATACCGTCCTTAGGAGTCAGCCTCAGCATGGAGCTGAGGAGAAAAGGACTGATACTGGATCTGAAGACACTCAGGGAAAATATTCAATCGCTAGCTTTAAATCAGTTGCTTCACAAGAGAGCCAAAAGTACAATAGGGACCTAAATAAGGTATGTAGACTCAGTTTATAAAATCAGAGAATGTTGAGGGGAACCATTGAAGTCATCCAGCCTCTGTTTGAACATTGCCAGAGACCTTCAGATACAGGGACATCTCACCACCCTGAAGAGGTTATGGGATGGCTCCCACTCCTTAAAATCTGCATTTGTAAGTCTGAAACAAAAACTTATATGGGAAATCTGATGTTAAAATATGGTGGCCATGAATTCAAATTAAAACCTAATAAGGAACAAGTCTCTGTATTAGATCCAGTCTGTAACGTCTGGTATCATTTATCATCCAAATTTGAAGGTACCTATCACATCCTTCATTCAATTTTTAATTTGGTCTAAAGAGCATGTAGCTCTTTCAAACTTTCCTTACTCATCTTCCTTTTCCTCTGAATGTTTCTTGTTTTTTTAAAGCCTTTCTTAGAAATGTTGCTCTTAGAAGACACCTTTTTTGGTGTTTTTAAACCGGCGAAGGTAGAAGAAGACCGTGATGCTTTTGATCATCATTCAGTATTGCCAATGAAGGTACTTTTTGCTAAAAGTACCATATATAACATTTTTTGGAGCAATTTCATTGTACTGTTGCTGAATCCAGCTGAACCTTCAAGTCTTCATTAAAACTTACTAGACTTCTCTTTCCCTCTTTTTTTTTTCTTGGTTTTGTTACACCAAAAATTATTTAGTACATTTGCTTAATCATGGGCTTCTTTAAACAAGAGCTTTAACCTAACTGCAAGCTATAATATTTATTTGTAAAATTTAAACTGTTGGTTTTGGGTCATTATTTTAGCCTGCTTTGTATGAGCCTCTACAATTTTATTTCTATAGGGGCACCTGGGTAGCTCAGTCAGTTGGGCATCTGCCTCCGGCTCAGGTCATGATCTCAGGGTCCTGGAGCGAGCCCCTCGTTGAGTTCCCTGCTCGGTGGGGAGCCTGCTTCTTCCTCTCCCTCTGTCTGCCACTCCCCCTGCTTGTATACTCTAGCTCTCTCTCTGTCAAATGAATAAATATTTTTTTAAAATTTAGAAATAAAAATAAAATTTTATTTCTATAGTCAGATATCTTTCCTAGATTTGGGTCATTTTCAAGTTTGATAAATATGTCATCATCGAGTAGTTGATGATAATGTCAAACAGGCAGGTTCGCTCAAGCTTAGCTCTCTACAATTTGAGGTTGATTTGCTGATTAACACCTTTAGGGTACAGGCACATGGTAAATTACAAATCTATATAATGATGTTATTATCTAGCCCTCCATCTTTGGTCCATAAAGATATCATGGGTCACTTGATCAGATGTCTTGCTGAAAGTTTAAATGTGCTTGGTCTACCACTCTAAAATAATCCTATCAAAATGAAAGAGATTTAATTTTATAAAACCTATTGAATTTTGGCACTTAAAGATTGGCCCAATTAAAAAGTGGGCAAAGGACTTAAACAGACATTTCTCCAAAGAAGATATACAAATGGCCAACAGTATATGAAAAGATGCTCAAGGGGCTCTGAAAGGGGCACTGAGGGGTAATCCGGGGTAATCCACGATTGGGTGCCGGCCGCGTGCTCCCGTGCGCCCCCCGTAGCCATGCCTCGCAAAATCGAGGAAATCAAGGACTTTTTGCTCACGGCCAGGCGAAAGGACGCCAAATCCGTCAAGATCAAGAAAAATAAGGATAATGTGAAGTTTAAAGTTCGGTGCAGCAGATACCTTTACACCTTGGTCATCACGGACAAGGAGAAGGCAGAGAAACTGAAGCAGTCCTCGCCCCCAGGTTTGGCAGTGAAGGAGCTGAAGTGAACCTGGCCCACTGATTTGAACTGTATTAAAGTTTTAAAAATTTAAAAAAAAAAAAAGATGCTCAATATCATCAGGCATTAAAAAAATGCAAACCAAAACCACAATGAGACATATGATCCAGGAATCCTACTTCTGGATATATACCCAAAAGAACTGAATGCAGAATCTCAAAGAGATATTTGTACACCCGTGTACATTGCAGCATTATTCACAATAGCTGAGAGGTGGAGCAAACCCATCGATGGATGAATCCATAAAGTGGTATATACGTACAATGGTATATTATTCAGCCTTAAAAAAGAAGAAAGTTTGACACATGCAGCAACATAGATAAACCTTGAGGACACTTTACTGAGTGAAAATAAGCCAGTCATAAAAACACAAATACTGTATGAGGTATCTAAAGTAATCAAATTCATAGAAACAAAAAGTAGACCGGTTGTTGTCAGGAGCTAGAGGGAGGGGAAAATGGGGAGTTACTGTTCAATGAGAATAGAGTTTCAGTTTTCCAAGATGGAAAAGTTTTGGAGATCTGTTGTACAACAATGTGCATATGCTTAGCGCTACTAAACTGTACACTTAAAAATGGTGAAGATGGTAAATTTTGTTAATTTTTTTACCATAATTAAATTTTTTTCAATAAAAGGAAAAGGTTAGCCCAACTCTTTCCTTTTATAGAGGAGAAAACTGAGGTCCTAAGAACTTATAGAAACTTAGTGAACTCATGTGGATTCTAGTTACTAAGATTTTTCTCAAGTGCTCACAAATGAGCACTTACTGTGGTTAAAACATTGTGTACTGTGGTTAAAACATTTGCTGAAGAGGGGCACCTGGGTGGCTCAGTCGGTTAAGCATCTGCCTTTGGCTCAGGACATGATCCTGGGGTCCTGGGATTGAACCCCACATTGGGCTCCCTGCTCAGCAGAGAGCCTGCTTCTCCCTCTCCCCCTGCTGCTTTGCCTGTTGTTTTCTCTCTCTCTCTCTCTCTCTGTCAAATAAATAAATAAAATCTTAAAACACAATATTTGCTGAAGAGAAGAATTTTAATCACTATATATGGCCAGAGTCTTTTTAAGAATTAATTTGAGAATACATAATACAGGTCATCTTCTTGATGTTTCCATCACTGAATTGAGAGACCTAATGGTGGACCTAGCATGCCAACTGAAGACCTAGTTAACACCTTTTCTCCTTTGGCTTCCAGGCATGTGTTTAAATGTCACTGGTGCGGGCTCCTAGCTGCTACAGACCCAGTTACTTTGTAATTCTCGAATAATAGATGATAGCAATTCCTACTTGTTTTCTATGGTTCTTATTTCTTTTCAGACAAAATTATAATTTAACATTTATTTATTTATGTATTTATTTTGGGGATTCTAAGGTTCTATAAGATTTCTTCCCCACCTTTGCCATATTGAAGATCTAGGGATTTTTTTGTTTTAACTCAAAGTAATATCCCAGATGATGTTTCACTTTATGAAAGTGCCTCTTGAATAAGAAATCATGTTTACCTTGTTTTAAGCCCTAGGATAAGAAAGGAGTATTTTCTCCATTATATTTAATTACTAATCAAAGTATTGAATATCTTTGTAAAAATAAAATAGGAATGTCAGATGTGAACTGTGATACCAAATTGTTGATTTTTAAAAGGAAATTAATCATGTGATCCAGACTAAATAGTTGGTTTCAAAAATCCCAAGTATTTAACTTGATGTAACTAATACGTGCATTTAAATTCTAAACAGTTATTTCGAAGTATTAGAAATCTTCACCATTCTAATTTTCCACCAGGTTTCTTTGTAATGCACTGAGGGTGTCCATTACCCTTTAAAGTGAATAGTAAGAATAGTGTCCATTGTTCTAATGTGATTCTGTTTAATAGTGTAATCCCCACCAGATATTAGCCCTCATTAAAGGGAGCCTTGGAATCTTAAGGAGAATGATGAAGAACAATTCCATACAGTATTTTAATTTTTATTAGTTATATAATTTTGAAAGCATAGAAGCCCTGAAGGCAGACAGGCTTGCATTCCAACCCAGACTCCACCACTTTCTGCCTTTGTCAAATTATTTGTTCTGTCTTAGTCTTAATTCGTCTACATGTAAAATTGAGATGACACCAAGTACATGGTTAAAGTGCTGAATAAAAATGCAAGGCTGTTAAAAAGAGGTTGAGCAAATGTTAGTTTTCTAATTTTCCATGAGTAAGGTTAGTTGTTCTCTGGAATGTTTTTAATGTGAAGTTTTTTGAGCCAGACTGACTCCCTTCTGGCCTAATGCGGAGAGAGGTGTGTGGGGAAGTGAGTGTGGTGTATCACAGGTTGACAATAGGCTGAAATTCGTTTTCAGTCACTTCCAACATGGCCACGTATTGTTCTGCTTGATTATTTCTCTTGGCAAGAAGACTCTCTGGGCTCGTTTGCATATCCTCAGTGTAATCAGAAAGAGCCAAGTTTGCCCGTGTTTAAAGGATTTGGCTTCTTGAAGTTTGTTCTCGTGCATACCCACAGGGGGATTTGTCCCAGACCTCCCGTTTACAATCACAGGCATTCCGTGAATAATCTGATATGGAATGAGTACAGAATAGACTCTTTTGTTTGCCAGACAGGTGAGAGCCCTACTTTCTCTTGTTGCTAAAAATCTGGGCCAGAAAAATGACTAGCGTTACGTGAGTACTAAATTAACCTCATTCCTTTGTAATCGTTACCCTCATAATGATTTCACTGAAAATCCAAGAATAACAAGAGGGATTCCCCCCTACCCCCGGCCTGGCACACCCTAGGGTACTGAGAAATTTGAAAGTGTTTTTATAATGTTAATAATCATAGCATCCAACAACTGTGTGGCAGTTTTCAATTTTCTTAAGTTTTGTCAGGAACATTATCTCTCACACGAACCACATAAGATTGGTAGAGCAATTATTCCTCTTAAGTAAATGAGGTGATGGGGGTCAGAGAGGTTGTTTCCTGCTTGAGGTTATTTAGAATGCCTTGCCCAAAAGTTTTATCTCTGAATCCTTTTCTACTCTAAGGGTAAGGGCTAAACATCGAGTGACTGAGTTGTAATAGGTACTAGAGTAGATACCTCCTACGGTTCCTTCATTTACTGTTTGAAACAACCCTATGAAATAGGTATTACTCTTCTCATTTTGCAGATGGATTTGCTCAGAGAGGCTAAGTGCTTACTGAAGGTTGCACAGATGATGACAAAGGCAGTCTTCACAGGTTTCTGACTCTAAGACTCACCATTCCTTTATTCTGCTATATCATCTCTAACGTGTCTACATAGATAGACAGATAGATCTTAGATAGACAGATGATCACATCTGGATCTACTATATTCCTGATATAGAAGATCAATCTATCTGCTAGGTGCTGTGGTAAGCACTTTTCCGTGTGATTTCTTTCTCTCTGTCCATCCACCCATACACATGCAGACACAGTCATTACAAAAGGA
Organism: Callorhinus ursinus; assembly: GCF_003265705.2. NCBI lineage: Eukaryota > Metazoa > Chordata > Mammalia > Carnivora > Otariidae > Callorhinus > Callorhinus ursinus. The sequence continues at coordinate 49,331,587 of NW_027397071.1, read as the reverse complement.
CCTGAGAACAGTCCCTAGGATGAGAACCACTAGAATGGCCTCCAGAGACGCCTGGGTTATGTGTCACCTGCCACTGTATAAAATGGGGAGTACAAAAGTAACATGTCCGGCAAAGCTTCTATGTCCTTCCCCACTGTTCAGACCTCCCTCATCCTTCCTACCTTTGAGAAACACAAGAAGTCCTACCACGAGAAAAGGGGTGCCAAACAGCACCATTCTCAAATTCCTGGCGGTGGAGTGGAGGGTCTAGGGCAGGAGATATGAAGCCAGACCAACAGGGGAGAAGTCCCAGCTTTAGAATTACTAGCTGCATATCCTGGAGCAGGTTACTTAACTACTCTGTCCCCTCAGCTTCATCACCTGTAAAAATGGACATAAGGATGGCACCTGCCTCACATGGGGTTGGTTGTGAGGATAAAATGAATGAGTTAATGAAAAGCACTTCCAACAGTACCTGGCCCGTATTAATAATAATAGCTAACATCATTTTGTTCTAGAAAACACTCAGTAAATATTAAAACCGTTATTTTTAGTATACACAATAAGTAAATTTTACTCCTCCCCACGCCTCTCTGAAGGTTAACCCACAGCACGGCCCCAACACCCGGGTCTTGGTGCCTGTCTGTTTATTCAGGGAGAAGGCAGTGTGATTTAGTTACTGCTATATCTCACTGAACAACAGGTTCCCAAGGTAACTGTGTGCAAGAACAAACTCTGGATAGTATATTCTAACTTATATGTACTAAGGAAGCTCACAATTTAGAGGGACTTTCTGGGTCTCTTGACTATAGTCCTTCTTCCCCTGTTGCATTTCCAACAACATATTGTAATTATCTTTTCTCTGTTCTCCTTCCCCAACCATGAGCTCCTGAAAGGCAAAGGACATACCATATTTAACTTTATATTCCCAATATCTAGAATGATGTTTGGCAGTAGTAGTTTGTGTTTACTGACTTACTGAACAAGTGAGGGGATGAGTAAATGGATGCATGGTTAATTCTAGGTTAAGTAAATAATCATCTCCAAATTTGGGGTCAATCTGGATTTTCACACTTTGGATTTTCTTCAAGCAAGATAGTTGATAAGTTTATTGGTGATCAGGGCCTGTATTATGTAACCCCTCTAATTATTGCCCATAATTCCTGTGTTTGTTTTGTCAGTCAAATAATTTATTATCTTATGCCCAAAATATTTAAAGGTCAGACTCAAATCGATTTTTAAAAAGTATGCCTTGTGTCCTATATATACTATATTCTCTTCCAAGCAGTGGTAGAGTAGATATATAAGATTTCAACAATACACTTCAGAGTGTTAGCATTCATAATTACTGGGCTCATATGAAATCATTTAAGAAGAATTCTGGGGTTTCAAAAGGTGTCACGTTATTCAGTGATGCTGTGCTGGAGGGAACTGTAGACACCATCCAAAATAGATACTTCATTTGTGCAGACAAGAAGAAGTGAGGTCCCAAGAGGTGAATGGTTTGTTCAAGGTCACACAGTTCATCAGGAACTGAGTCAGGTCCCCCATATTCTGGGGCCAGTGGCTTTATGGACCCTGGGACCAGGATTCCTGAGTGACATTGATTCTGGAAGATGCAGGACTGGCCCTGTAAGTCCAAACCAGCCAAGACAAGGGCATGATTTCTGGAAGAACACATTGTAGTGGTTGATCTGGGCTAGCAGCCAATGGAAGAAGAACCCTGTGGTCCACATGAATGCTCTTGGGTATATACAGTCCATGCACATGACATTTAACTTTGAAGGTGTCAGAGAAATGCAGGTCTGCTGCTAAAGAGAGGCAACATCAGAGGGGGACCCACACACATGCAAAGGCTTCACAATGTCCCTCTGCAATTTTTAAGCACTTGAACTTTAAACTTTTAGACTTCAATAAATTATGTTGAAGGTTTGATAGAAACAAATTGTAATAAGCAGTGGTTCCTTTTCTCTCCAGTGAATTTTTGTGTATAGAAGAATAGGAGGTCATTTTCAACTATGCGATGCAATATTATACATGTTATTTGAACTAGTGTGACTTTTGCTCTTTTTAATTTCTGTGCCCAGATTCGAAGGATTCCAAGGAGAAGAATAAAATGGAAATCTTGTACATACTCGTGCCAAGTGTTGCCATTCCTCTGGCCATTGCCCTGCTCTTCTTCTTCATTTGTGTCTGCCGCAATAACCAGAAGACCTCGTCACCGCCTGTCCAGAGGCAACCGAAACACGTCAGAGGTCAAAATGTGGAGATGTCAATGCTGAATGCATATAAACCCAAGGTAAAGTTAGCAGTACGGAGCTGCATAGATTCCGCAGCCTTCGGGTTAAAGCCAAACTTAGCACCTTCCCCAGCTTAGAAATCAAATGATCTAGACTCAGAGTTTACAAGCTCTAGAGGTCAATTTCAGCATAACTGTACACCTCTAACTTTATCCAAGGCACCTGGAACATTCTTTCATCAGTATGTCCACGTCCGTGTCGGGCCAGCCCCATCACTGCCTTACCATCGAGTCTGGGCTAGAAAGAATCCTTAGGACATCATCTCTCCTAAGGATTCCGAGGGGAGCTATTTTGCAAAATTTCAAAGAAGGAAAGACCATACCCTTCCAATCAAACTGAAAGAGATGAACAGAGAAAAAAAGAAAACATGGTTTACTAACTTTTAACTGTCAAAAAATCCTTTATGTTGCACAACAGTGTGCATAGATTGCACACTTAAGAACAGTAAGTTTTATGTGATGTGCTTTTTTTCCACAAGAACAAAACCTAAGGCCTAACCTAGGAGCTCAGTTAGGTTTAATGCCTAACCTCAATCCATTTCTCTTTGGTTTAAGCATTTTTAAAGAGAAGTGTTGTCCTTCCTATAATCTTCAGATTCTGTTGCATGATCGCCCATCTTAGCCTTCTCATCTCTGTGCTAAATCAGCCCACTTCCTTTTAGTTTTTCCTCCTCATCTTTCAACACGTGGGTTGCTCCAGGTCTTGGCAAGGAACCCAGGGTCACCGGCCCTTACCTTAAATGGAACACACACACCACATCTTGAAGCTGAAATACAACAGAGCCTTTCTCTTCAGAAAGCCAGAACCTCAGTCCCAGGCTCTCGGCAGAGAGATTTCATTTAAATAATTTAGAGGACATCCAAAAAGCCTGTCTTTTCTTCTTATTCCAACTCCATAGGACATTCATTCACTCATCTACAAATATTTATCTTCTCTGTGGGTTAGTGACCATATTATTCATTTGACCCTCATAAAGAGAAGATGCATCTCTTTAATAAAATTTTAGAGAAAAATGTCTTCACACTCAAATTAACTAATCCTTTTAACTAATTAGTAGAGTTCCCTGTTGGGGCTGACTCTTAGCCCCTCATTTGATTTTAGTCTGTGTTGCGGTTGGATTTTTTTTTTTTTAATTTAAAAAAGTCTTAAGACATTTTTCTGTTGTAGTCATATTTGTTGGTAAGGTTTTTGGATTTCTTAAGTGTTAAAAATTCATTTGTTTAAGTATTCTGTCCCAAGCAAAACCACAGTTCTCTTAAGTGTGAATTTTTACCATTAAAAAAAAACCCCACAGACCCTGAAGACAACAGCGTTCACTAAGTAGGTTGGTGGACAGATCGCAGTGGGGGTTCAGTTGTTTCTGACATCCTAGCTGCCAGCTACGCAGCTTACGTCCCTTACAGCATGTTAGAGGACATCACATCTAATCCTTACAAGGGAGTGGAAGAAAAAAGAGGGGCTAATAAGGTAACACCCAGTTGAAATTTTACAATTCCCAGGCTTCGGAGTTCTAGTGCAATGGTCTTTTTCCATGAGCATCTTTCTCCGTTATTTCTGTTATGTTGAGAAATCTTAGGGGCGCCTGGGTGGCTCAGTTGGTTAAGCGACTGCCTTCGGCTCAGGTCATGATCCTGGAGTCCCAGGATCGAGTCCCGCATCGGGCTCCCTGCTCGGCAGGGAGTCTGCTTCTCCCTCTGACCCTATCCCCTCTGATGTGCGCTCTCTCTCTCTCATTCTCTCTCTCTCAAATAAATAAATAAAATCTTTAAAAAAAAAAAAATCTTAGAAATGCCAGAACTCTGGACAGGAGAGAGACCCAGATCATCTGGCTTACGGCAGTCGCCTTGCCCCTGCCACCATCCCGGAGAGGCGGGCTCCTCCAGGCTGCGGCAGGAACCACAGGAAGAGTACTTTCCACTGGGGAAAACTGTCAATTGTGTAGGTCAGCCTCAGTCTGCAACTCAATTCCATTATTAGCAGAGGTTTGTTTTGCAAAGCATGATGTCCAAGAGGCATAATGTTTTGGGTTTATGCAGTCTTTCAAATAAAGATCTCAGAGAGCTTTGTGGCATAAATGGAGAAAGCTAATGTGTGTTGAGGGATACAAATTGCCAGGAACTATACCAGGAGATTTATACTCATCATCTCATTTAATCCTTGCAGCTATTCTATAATATAGATGTGATTATTGCCACCATACAACTGGGGTAACTGAGGCTTGTACAGATTAAGTAATTTGTCCAAAATCAAAGAACTAGAGATTGGAAGAGATGAAATGTGAACATAGGATTTTTCATGACTAAATAAAGTCCTTGTACTCGCCTGACCCCATAATAACTTTTTCACAGGACAAATCATGCTGGGAAGGGAGAGTGGGAGGGGGTCAGGCAAACAACTGAATATGATTCCATTTGGTTAGTTTGGGCTGAACACTAACCACAGGCATCACCCTGCCTTGTGATAAATTCTTAAGAGCCTTGTGTGACAGTCACACGTCTAAATGATATCGCTCCAGTCCTGCCAAAGACATGTGAAATTTGGCCAGAGCAGTAATAGTCCTCTATCCTCGATGGTCATAGAGACAAATGTAAAATATACTGGGACAAATTTTCCCAAAGACTTGGTGAAATAAGCATGGTTTTCATCATTTCTGAAGTGTCCCTTGCAAAATCTCCCAGTGCCAAGATTTCTCCAACCCAACGCTTAAAATTCAGCCTTAAACAGCTCTCAAATAATTCTGAACCACACTGTAGGTCGGAATGGCTTGACTATCTTTGACGGGGTTGAGGAGGGGAAAAGAAACAACAAAAACAAATGCTCGCCCTTTTTCTCTTACTCTCTTAAGAGATTTGGCTCCAATCGAATTTGAGTTATTCTGTTGTTTGTTTTGGTTCTTACTGAGTGCCTTTCCTGGAAAAAGCACAAAGGACTTCGTAGACCTTAAAGAAAATTCTTAACTGTAAACAATCACTCTCTAAAAATGCTTTGAAAGGTCACTGACCCATAAATATTACATGTACCTATAAAAGTTAGAAGGAAAGAACACACATAAGAAAGAAAGAGAAAAAAAAAAAAATCCTGAAAACAAACACCCTACCAGCATAAAATCGAAAGGATATTTGGAGGCCGAGGTGTTAAAGAAGAAAGCATGGAAGCTGGTATGCCCGAGTCTTATTCTGATTTTTCCTTGGTCAATTCAAAAGTCAGAGGCTCCAGGATTTTTATTGATCCAAATGAATATGCCCCTCAGGTTTTAAACTGTTTCTCTCTCTCTCTACTTGCTGAGCTTCTAAAATCCCCTGCAAGTGTTGGGATTAAGAAGAGGCTCCTCAGGGAGATTAGAAACCCATACCCTTCAGAGGGGACAGTAGCAGTCATAAACAGACTGGTGGACAGACCTGGCCTGGGTGTCCAGAGAGGTGGGTGAGGCAGTTGGAGGTTAGACTCGATGAGGTTTGAGTTTCCCGCTGCTCCGTGGGGAAAGGAAGTCAGTGGGCCAGAGAGGCACCTCAGCGCTGAGCCACGGAGACGCTCCTCTGGCTCTAACTGCAGCCCCCTGTTGGTCCCCCTTGCCCCGTGGCCCTGAGAAGCCACTTGGCCTCTCTGAGTCTTACTTTTCTCAGTTGTTCAGAGAATGAAGGAGACCCTGTTCATATAAGGTACTGTTCATTTGTTTTCCTTTTATTTTGTTCAGCAGGAGATTTCAAGCCATTCAGTTGGATAAGATAACCTCCTCTCTTTCCCGCCTTTAAAATCCCCTGATGAGTATTCTAGCAAGGCGTGAACTAAGTAGGATTTTTCTATATCGCATTACAAGTTTTATCATCCGAGTGGGTGTTATTTAAGAGTACTGTGGAAAGTGAACCTTCTCCAAGAAGCCTGGGAAACCCTAACTTCCCTTCGCCTGGATTCTTTTCCTTTGCCCCCCACCCCCCACCCCCCAGTTGTCCTGTGTCTGAAAAACAGGGCAGTGTCTGTACAGAGAAAATGCTGTGGAGCACTTTCCTTGGGGAGTGAGAAAGGGTCAGAGCCTCCCACTCAAGCACAGCAGAGGGGTGGGGGCTTTTGTCCTTCCCTCTGTGACTCACCTATGTGGGACGTGGGCACCAGAGAAGTTAAGAGGTGGAGGAGCTTGAGAATGGGGAGCAAAGAACAGTTGGGGAGGTTGGGGAGGGCACAGCCAAAGCCTGAATAGGACTGTGGGTCAGACTCCTGCAAGCTCTGGGCTGGTATACGGAACATCTGGGGGAAGGCAGGATTTGCCTCACGTTCTGAAGCTGGTGACTCTATTTTAATTTCTCAGTTTACCCTCATCTCTTGCCAACTTCTCTGTTTCTTCACTTCCAGGCAGTTCCTCTCTCCTTTTCCTTTCCAGCCAAAGTAGTTGCTGAAGGTACTGACACTTGATTATCCTCTCTGGGCCTGTCCCCTTTGCCAGCAACATGCTTCCATCTAAAAAGCCCTACTGTGGTCTGGCTACCCCTTTTGAACCCCTGGCCTTACCCAGTGTCACCACACTTGGTGCTAAAATGTCCTCAATAGCTTTTCCACTCAGTCCTTAGAGCCTTTGTCTCCCCAGACTTCGGAGCTCATCATTCTATTGACAGGGCCCTCTAGGGAATCACCAGTGATGTAATTCAATCCAATGGCCTTTTCCAAGACTTTATCCTCTTTAATTTCCCTGGAGCCTTGGATATTCTGAACCACCATCTTGAAACACTTTTTCTCTAGGCTTTCCTCCTATCTCCTCTGTTTCCTTCACTAGTTCCTTCGGTTCCTCCTTTCCCCTCCCCCTCCTCCCCCTCTCCTCTCCCTCTCTCTCCCCCTCCTCCCCCCTCCTCCCTCTCTCTCCCCCTCCTCCCCCTCTCCTCTCCCTCTCTCTCCCCCTCCTCCCCC
>NW_027397071.1:49268719-49324312 GCF_003265705.2 Callorhinus ursinus | reverse complement strand
CTCCCCCTCCTCCCCCTCTCCTCCCTCTCTCTCCCCCTCCTCCCCCTCTTCTCTCTCTCTCTCTCTCTCTCTTTCTCTCTCTCTCGCAAGCTGATTTCATCCTCTGGCATTGCTTTTGCTCCCACTTGATAGACATTCCCTAATCTGGAAGGACCAATGTCAAGTTATAAAATTCTTCCTCGTTGCACCTAAGGATCCATACTCTTTGGGCCTAACTTACCTTACCGGCCACATTTTTTTCTTAGTCGATTTCTGGGAAGTAGTTTGATATACTCCAAAGGGCAAGGACTGTAAGGAGAGAGAGATGATTAACAAATCTCAGTGCCACTGATTCCCGGCCATGAGGTTTAAGCAAATTCTCTGACCCTTTGTTTTCTCCCCTGTAAAACAAGGACAGGAATAGTACTTAGAGATTTTTTTTTTTTCTTATTTGGAGGTTCTAGCAGGGGGAGCACAGCCACTCATATACCCTTGACCAAAGAACAGTCCTCCTCAATCGGGGAAGGTCATCCTCTTCGACAAAGCATGCAGCTTCGCGGGGGGGATGTGCATGGAACACTGAGGGAAGGAAGAAGGGGACACCCCCCAGGCAGCCAGATCAGCCAGATCAACCCTGGCGATCAAGGGGGTAACAGATGTTGCAACCAGATCACCCCCACATCCAATCTTTTTAGCACTTTGAGATAGCATGTCTGGTACTTCACAAGGATTCGCTAGCTAGAAGTTACTGTTATTTTTGTTACATTGATGATATTAACAACCACAGATATTTTAATCAACTACCAAATGCTGTGCACAGGATAATGTGGGTTGTGAGGAAGTTCTAGGATCCAGCAGCCCCCATTACCTGGGGTGAGGACAGAAGCAAGGGAAGCACAGCGAAGATACTGGAGGGAGCTCTTTGGACAGCTCTGGTATTTCATTCCTGTCTGGTTCCCATAAATGCCCCTGCCCACACCCTGTTGACACCCTGGGTAATATCCATCAGGGTGGAGAGGGTCTGATAGTTCGAGCTAGGAGCCTCAGCTCCAATCTGTGTCTGTAGAAACCTGACTTCCAGGGAGAATGAGTATTAGAAGTGGATATATTATAAGTGGTATTAGAAATAAGCTACAGTACATCACATGCATAATCTCAGTGGGATCTCTCTTATGACCTTATGAAGAAGGAGCTAATTTGAGCCTGATTTGGGCGTGAGAAAACTTGAACCCGGCTCTGCCCAGGTGCGTCCCCATTGCTTCCGCGCTGCACTCTACTGCCTAATTTTGAGGCTGACCAAACACCTGAGCTCAAGTTCTCAGCACTTGGTGGCTCAAGCTGACACTGGAAGTACTGTCCTCTGTTCTGTCTGTTTCCAGGCAGGAGCGAATGTCTCCTATTGACATTATCAAGTAACCACCACAGAATGAACCCTGGTCACCACCAAACATTCAGACTAACCATCAGAAAGTTATGTGACAGAGAAAAGAATTGCTTCCGATGATAAATCACTTCCAGAGAAGTGCAGCTAAACTCCTGGCAAATGTGGCAGACTGTTGGTTGAAACTCCCTCCAGAATTTGATGGCATAAGCTGGAAGGCACTTAGTTCGGCTATAGTCTTTGAAAATGTCCATAACCTCCCAAGATGAAACGGCTGTGGCCTTTAAGTTTTTAAAACATAATCATTTCCATTGAGGAGTGGAGCCAATTGTTTTGCAATTTGAACACTGTTTACCTCAGAACTAGTAAAATGCACAAAAATGGAAAATAGGCCTTGGAGTCAAGCAGATCCCTGTCAACAGCTAAGTCCAGATACTAAGAGATCTCTATTTTTATATATTCTCCAGGGCTCTTGTGCCCCACGGAGGCAAAGGCTGCTGTGGAAAGGTTCTGTTCATTTGTCCCAGTCAACTAATGGGGACAACAGAGAATCAACCAGAGTAAGGTCTAGATCAGAGACCAGAGAGTGATTACACCTTGACATTCCACTTTTATACCAGAGGGCTTCACGCTTTCAAAATTATGGAGCCCTTCGAGGATCAAAATGAAAACTGCCAGTTAGTCCCAGAAAAATGCTCCAGCTTTGGAGTCAGACAGACTGGATTTGCATCTTGGCATCACCTCTTGATCGGTGGGCTTCTTTAGGCAAGCCTTAACCTCTGAATGTCTTAATTTCCTGATCCATAAAATGGGGACATCATAGTGTGACTCTCATGGGATTGGGATGAAGGTTCATGAGTTGATGCAGTAAGCACTGAGAGAGCAAACAAAGGACGTGTGCAGTAGTCACTAGTAAGACAGGCTCTGCAGTCTGACATAATGACCTACCAGCTGTGGAATCACTTAATCAGTCTGTTTCTCAGAGTTGCCATCTGTAAAATGGGGCTAGTAGTCATAGTGACCGATTTCCTGGGGTTACTGTAAGGTTGAAAGGGATTAATATGTGTGAAGTACTTACAACTTAACATATCAGCATTCCAAAAACAAATTGTAGGCATTGTTATGGTCTCAGGGTCTGGCACAGGGCAAGGATTCAATATATGGTAGCTATTATTAAACTCGGAGTACAGACATCTAGGGTAGGATCCGCTGTGTCCTCACTCTTCATGCTTCTTGCATGGGTCCTCACATACTATTCTCATATGTATACTCCTTGGTATATAGTATATACAGTATCCGTTGACTGGCTGATACAACCAGCTATTTAAAAAGATCCCACACCGTTGGCTACCCATGAAAATAGAATAAACTGATGACATAACCCAACATATAGAGTGATTTAATTTCAAAACCTTGAATCTCACTAAGACAGCAGCAGACTCTAAACACAGTAAATACCAGCCAGTCGTTCTTATATTTACTTTAGCTGGCATTTCCAAAGCATCTTCTGAGCCAAGTGTTATTTTCTCTGGCTCCTATAAGTCAAAATTGCCCAACCAGGCCCTTCAGACGCATTGTAGTCATTCATCATGCAAGGAGCAGAGATCCGGACCACCAGTAATTGTCTGATCCAGAAAAGCCATAATTCATTTATCCCAGTTCTCATAGTGAAGCCTCCAGGTCAGGAACATCCTCATCACCTGGACTTGTCAGAACTGCAGAATCTCAGACCTACAGAATCAGAAACTCTGGGATTGGGTCCCAGCAATCTGTGGTGTTTTGGTTTTGGTTTTTTTTTTTTAAGATTTTATTTTTGTATTTATTTGACAGAGAGAGCGAGCGAGAGCAGGAACACAAGCAAGGGGAGTGGGAGAGGGAGAAGCAGGCTTCCTGCCGAGCAGGGAGCCTGATGGCGAGGCTCGATCCCAGAACTCTGGGATCATGACCTGGGCCGAAGGCAGACGCTTAATGACTGAGACACCCAGGTGCCCAGCAATCTGTGTTTTAACAAGCCTTCTGAGGGGCTCCAAGGCCTGCTCTGAATTAGACTATGCTGGTTAGTACTTGAGAATCAGAGAGCAAGCAAGTCCCCAAGGAATACAGATCTCAGGGAGAACTGTGCTTCCAAAGAGAAAAAGGACCAGGTAATGTCCTATTACCCTAAATCCCACTCTAATTCTAACGAGGCTGAGGACAGATGCCACCGTGTGGAACCTGCTCTTCTCCTGAAGACACCTGGGTCCAGCTAGAATTGGCAAGTGTATAGCAAATGAGATTTGTAAAAGGGCAGCCATCTTGGAGCATTAGGGCATGGGAAAGGAACCAGTAGAGGTACTACAGGGGATGGTTTGGGTCAATCGTATGAATAGAACTTCAGTTCTTTTTCAACCTTTGCTGTTGGAGTCACCTTTACCTGTCTTGGAGAACCACCCTGGGCTCTGTTTCCCCCCACCTCATGTCACTCAGCTTTTTCTTTGTGTCCAGCTTCAAGTGGGGCTCAAAAGTAGAGCATTCATACCCTGCTCAGGTTAGAAGCAAAAAGTCACAAATCCATGGATCCATGCTGCCCACAAATGCAGGCCATCAGGCCATCCTCACCTCATCTCCTACGGCAATCACTTCTGTCAAGTGAGCAGGAACTGGCAGGTTAGTCGTAAGCTGTGTCACCCAGAGGAATCATTTCAAATGTATTATCACCTAAGGTGTAACTTCCCAAAGGTGGAAGGAGATGAAATCATTGAGTCCGTCTTCCTTATCCATCTGCCACCCACCTCATGACAATTTTTTAAAAACTCTACTCATGGTCCGTTGCTTTCATATCTAAAGGTAAGAGATCTAAAAGGATCCCATGTCCCCATTTAGTAATGTCACTCAGGTGAAGGTAGCCACCAACATCAGCCTGGCCTCCATCAGCAGTTTAGACACAGGACGACGATAGTCACATCTGACTCACAGCTAAATGACCATCATCTAGAATGTTCTCCCTTCATTTTCCTTCTGTGAAGAGCTCATGTAAACTCTAATACAGTTGCTCTTCAAAAATGTCTAAGGGAAGAGGCAGATTTGGAGTTTAGAATCACGTATCAACTTCTACATCAACTTTGATTTTTCTCCCCCCCCCCGCCAAATTATACAATTTTTAAAACCTCACTGAGGCAGATGTGTGTTTACTTTGAGAAGTAAAAATGTTAACATTAAAACTGAAAGCCTGTTTCAGTTTTAAGGTACTTAATTGCCTTAGAGCATATCATAAACCGAGCCCATCTTGTCATTCAACTAATGGAGGGAGTGATAAAGAGATAGGAGCCCAGGACCCTATTCATTCCAGTTTTCCTTTGTACTTCGTTTACTTTGGCACCGTGCCTCATGTGTATTTTACACTTCTTTACATTTTGTACATCCCTGTATGACAAATACTTGTCAAACAAAAACTAAACAGATTTATAACCCCTTAACTTGAAATGAGCCAAAATTGAACTGCCAAAACTTTATGACTTCATTTTCTTTCATAGTTCTCCACTACATTGGTTCAAACAGACAAACCCCACTTGAGGTCAAGCCAAGGTCATTTCACTTTCATTACTAAAATATAATTTACAATATGCCAGACCTAAACAAGTTTAGCCTAAAGGGTTTCTATAATGTAAACCATCTGTTCTTCAACAATACGGCTCATTTCCTGCCGTCACTGGACAGTCTACTGACGGCTGCTTTAAGGGGTTTTATGATTTTTTAACTAGTTCAGGATTTATGTAAAATTTGAAAATGAGTCTGTAGTTAAGACACATTTGTACCAAGTAACTTGAGCATTTTAAAAATGCAAATCACTCTGTAAATTGTTCCCCTGAAACCAAGCTCCGAGCAGTTTTTCTGGGTACTTCTATGCCGGCTGCCACACAGGTGTTCCAGGGAAGGGTTTCGTGAAGTTTGCTGTTTTCGTTGCCTTCCGTGCTTCTTTCCAAAGCAAAATCCCCCAGTCTGGGTATGACTAGCTGTGGGGAACTGCTCCTTCCTTCTCTGGGCTAGAGAAGAGCTGGTACTCTGTGCTATAGGGCCCACTGGGTACAGGTGGGGTCTGAAAGACACACTTGGGGTCAAAACCTCCTCTCCTGTGTCTGAACGGGGGATAAAGAACAGTTGTAACTCCAGGGAACGACCACACACTGAAGGCTGGCCTCACAGCCCTGTAAGGTGTCAGGCCCCTGGCTGAGCCTCCAGAGACTTCTGTGTCAAACCGGGCTTGCCAGCCAGCAAGCTTCTCTGGTTTCAGACAGAACGGTGTGGCCCGAAGCAGAAGGCCTTGCAGTGCAAGTGAAGCTCTTTTTGGCTCTTCTAAAAGATGCTTGACACTTTTCAAGCCTCCATCGTTCTCCATCTGTAAAATGGTAAGAGTAAGAGTTCTTTTTTCCAAGGGCAAATAGAAGAGAACTAATTTGCTTACCTCAGTGGAGGGGAATGCAACCGGTCTTCTTAGCCATGAAGCCCCAGGGGCCCTGTGTCAGGCCCGTGCCAAGGTCCTGTCCACCCCTCTTCTCTCCCAGTCCCCAGAAGTTTGGCCAGCTTGCTTTTCTGTCCATCTGCCACCATCTACTCTTCCACATGGGTTCTTTCTCCCTCCACCTGTCTTCATTTTCCAGAATCCTAGAGGAGCAGGCCACAAAATAGATTCTCTGTTTTGAGACTGAAGATTTTTAAGATCTTAAGATTTTTGTTTTAAACCAACAACTGCAGGAGAACAGGGAAAGATTAATAGGAGGAAATCCAATGCATTTTTTTAAACATAAAGAGAATTATAGAAAACTGTCTAGAACTACTTAAGGCTGTAAATGGATCTAAATCATTTGCATTTATTCCGCTTCTCGGATTACTTCCATAATAAGGATAGTAATATTGATGTAAAGATCACTTACTAGGTGGAAATTACTTTCATACATTGTTGCATTTAATCGCTAGTGTAACTATGGAAGCTGCATATTATATTATTTCATGGATATGGAAATAGAGGTTCAGAAAAGTGAAGAAGCTCACCCAAGGTCAACCAGTTAAGATATAGGACCTACCACGCAGGATTGTTGTCTTAAATGAGTTAATATTTGTTAAGTGCTTAACAGTATCTAGCATATAGTAAATGTTATATAAGTCTTAACTAATATTAATAGAAAGCAACAGGTCCAAGATGCAAATTCAGATTGGTATGACTCCAAAGATCACATAGTTTGAATGCCCTGCACTGCTTATGCATTAGTTTCAGCGGGGGCAGGAAAAAGTAGTCCTAACTCCTCATTACATCAGTCTAATATTCCTTGAGTGTAGTTACTAATTCTGATTTTCCCTCAAAAAAATTTTATTACTCAGTCACAAACGCTTCTCTCTCACCAAAGCCTGGGGATCCTGTTTAGGTGGAAAATAAGTAAATACCTACTATGCCATTCAAGGGACCCTCACATAAATTGGATTCATTTAAATCATTAGGAAAGGGGCACTTGGGTGGCTCAGTCAGTTAACCGTCTGCCTTCGACTCAGGTCATGATCCCAGGGTCCCGGAATCGAGCCCCCCCCAGTCGGGCTCCCTGCTCAGCGGGGAGTCTGCTTCTCCCTCTGCCTTTGCCACTCCTCCTCCACTCGTGCTCTGTGTCTTGCTTTGTCTCTCTCAGATAAATAAAATAAAATCTTAAATAAAAATATATATGTAAAAAAATAAATCATTAGGAAAAATTGTGATAGAAATCCCAACCTTAACATCATGCAGGAGAAATTCACCTTGGGTTAGTCTTCCCACAAAAGCAAAATCATCTGAGTGCCACAAAAAAAAAAAAGTAAGGTTGGTTCAAATGGTTCCTTTTTCCCATCACCCACACGCAGCTCTCCCAGAGGAACAACGTAGCTCCCATAAGAATCCAACCCCTATAAGCAAAAGGAAAAATAGTGGATGGACCTGTGATTGCAAAAGAAGTTTCCATATTCAGTCAGATAGAAAGATTGGTCATATGTTTTTACTTTTTGACTTTTTCTTGGTTCAAAAATTTTAAAGGGTAGGGACGCCTGGGTGGTTCAGTAGGTTGAGCATTTGCCTTCGGCTCGGGTTGTGATCTCGGGGTTCTGGGATCGAGTCCCACATCCGGCTCCTTCCTCGGCGGGGAGCCTGCTTCGCCCTCTGCCTGCCGCTCCCCCTGCTTGTGTGCTCTCTCTCTCATTCCCCCTCTCTCTGACAAATAAATAAAATCTTTTAAAAAAATGTTTTTAAGTATAAAAAAGCATGAAGTGAAAACTCTCCCAGCTCTGTCCCCTTTCTCCTAGTTCCCACTTCTGTATTCCCCCATAACCACTGCTGTTTCCGGAGTGTCCTTTCAGAGTTTCTTTATACATATGCAAATAAACATGAATATATTCATTCTTTTTCCCCTCCCCCTTCACACAAAAACACACGCAGCATTAATTGTTCTTTTGCTTTTTATTTTTGACTTAGCAATAGGATTTTGGAGATCTTTCCATATTGGTACATAGAAAATGTCCTCATTCTTAAACTATATAATACTCTTTATTAGTTCAATCCATAATTAACATAACCAGTCTCCTCTAGATAGACCTTTAGGTTGTTTCTTTTTATTTTAAAGGAAATTTTATTTTATTTTATTTTATTTTATTTTATTTTATTTTATTTTATTTTATTTTATTTTATTTTTAGAGAGAGCAAGCACGAGCAGCAGAGAGGGGAGGGGTGTAGAGGGAGGGAGGGAGAGAAAATCTTAAGCAGGCTCCTCTCACCCAGCACGGAGCCCAACACAGGGCTCAGTCTCACTACCCTGAGATTATGACCTGAGCTGAAATCAAGAGTCAGACGCTCAGCCAACTGAGCCATCCAGGCGCACCCATTTAGGTTGTTTCTACTCTTTTGCTCCTATAATACTATGATGAATAGGACTGGATCAATACACTTTAATTTACTGAATGTTTAAAGCAATGTGTTACCATTACTTTCAGCAGAAGTAACTTTCCTGTAAGACATTTCCAAATACAAACCCCTTGAGATTGGCTTTAATAATGAGCCCTATTTCTAATAGGAAATATTATTTACATGAGAAAATTAATGTTTCAAAATGGTCAATTTTATTTTGTCCTTTTAAGTATTTTGCTGCATGTTTATTTACACTTATATAATTAGGTTAATGGGCATTTTGCCCTGGAAAATATCAGCCCAGAACAGAACTAATCATCATGAATTTTAAATTAATAGAGTTTGGAATAGAGAAATATTTTACTTAATCTTCTAAATTGTTGTTTTAAACTCTGTACAGAGAACTCTGAATTCTATATGTATTTACAACATTGTCAGCTTTAATTGGAATACTCAGAGTAGTAGTCTTTTTCTTAAAAAATTTAAAGTGAGGGAATTATTTTTAAAATTAGTTTATGTACAAATGCATTGCTTTTATGATTTGTTTCTTAGCAGATTCATCTAGAATTCAGGCTAGATTTGAGGTGAATTTCAAAAATTATTGCCAATACCAAATGTGACAATTTAATACATATTTCCATTGTGAGCTAGGTGTTTTTTCCTGTCTGTCTTAACGTCAATTAGTAAACAACCCACTTGGAAAGCTGTAGTGTTATCAATTGGTATGAAGAGCAATGCCTCCCTTCAAGAAATTGAAATCTGGGGGCGCCTGGGTGGCTCAGTCGTTAAGCGTCTGCCTTTGGCTCAGGTCATGATCCCTGGGATTGAGCACCGCGTCGGGCTCCCTGCTCAGCCAGGAGCCTGCTTCTCCCTCTCCCCTGCTTGTGTCCCCTCTCTTGTGGTGTCTCTCTCTCAAATAAATAAATAAATAAAATCTTTAAAAAAAAAAGAAACTGAAATCTGATTGAGAGGACAAAATATTCATTAAAAGAAAACGAAATCTTACCATTTACAACGACATGGATGGAACTGGAGGGTATTATGCTAAGTGAAATAAGTCAATCAGAGAAAGACAATTATCATATGATCTCACTGATATGAGGAATTTGAGAAACAAGACAGAGGATCATAGGGGAAGGGAGGGAAAAATGAAACAAGATGAACCAGAGAGGGAGACAAACCATAAGAGACTCTTAATCTCAGGAAACAAACTGAGCGTTGCTGGAGTGGTGGGGGTGGGAGGGATGGGGTGGCTGGGTGATGGACATTGGGGAGGTTATGTGCTATGGTGAGCACTGTGAATTGTGTAAGACTGCTGAATCACAGACCTGTACCTCTGAAACAAATAATACATTATATGTTAATAAAATTAATTAATTAATAAAAAATAAAAGAAAAACAACAGCAAGGTAACAGCTAAAAGTTAAATAGCACTTACCATGTGCTGGACACCATGCTGAGTACTTTACAAATGTTAATTCACTACAAATTCACAAAGAACCCTACCAGTACAATTATCCATTATGATCGTTCCATTTTACAGATGAGGGAATTGAGGCTTAGGGTGGTTGAATACCGTAGCTAGAGTCACACAGCTGGTAGTGGAAAAGGTGGCATTCAGATTCAAATTGTCTGGGGAGGCCACGCATGTAACCAGCCCTCACTCTGCCTCTTGTGTATGGTGGCATTCAGACAGTAAAGCAAAAGGACTCCAGAGAAGGCAAAGACCTTAGTGGTCAGGGAGAGTTTCGGAGGGAACAAGACTAAGCACTGGGGAGCACATTCCAAACCTCCCTGCCTCTACTGTGAGCACTGCAGAAGGACAGCATTTCATTTTGGTTTCTCTGGCTTTTCGCACAATAAATACCCTAAGAATAAGAACACATTGCAGGAAGAGAGTTGTTAGGCAAGAATGGCCATGGCGTTCGGGGTGGACACTGAGGAGACCTATTTAAGTAAAGTGACGTTAACATATAGAGAAGTGGCAGGGGTAGGCAGGTTAGGACCAAATCACACACGCTCTATATGCCAGGCGGAGAATTCAGGCCTTATCCTCTGCAGCAACACCTCACACACTGTAATGTTTACTGAAATCAGCTGGGGTCTTGTTAAATGCACATTCTGATCCAGCAGACCTGGGGGTGGGCCCAAGAGCCCTCATCTGTTGTAAGCTTTGAGTGATGCCGATGCTGCTGGTCTCAGGACCACACTAGCAAGACTCTAGTCTCCGGCAGCAAGCAGCCTTCGGAGCAGGGGATGTGGATGGGGGCAGTGGGAGTGACGGAAAGCCGCCTGTGGTACCTCCTCCAGGTTGTGGCCAACAACTTTAAAGACTTAGAGACCTACAGTATTTTATTCAGTCTGGTTTATAGAGCCTCTCTCTATATGCCCCACCCCTTCTTTCAGAGGCCAAGATGTCTTGCCTTAAGAAATGTTTTAAAACCACACTTTTGCTTCTTTTTATACAGAGCAAGGCTAAAGAGCTCCCACTCTCGGCTGTACGTTTTATGGAAGAACTGGGTGAATGTGCCTTTGGAAAGATCTATAAGGGCCATCTCTATCTCCCAGGCATGGACCATGCTCAGCTGGTTGCCATAAAGACCTTGAAAGACTGCAACAACCCCCAGCAATGGACAGAATTTCAACAGGAAGCCTCCCTGATGGCTGAACTACACCACCCCAATATCGTCTGCCTTCTAGGGGCCGTCACTCAGGAGCAACCGGTGTGTATGCTTTTCGAGTATATGAATCAGGGGGATCTCCACGAGTTCCTTATCATGCGATCCCCACATTCCGATGTCGGCTGTAGCAGCGACGAAGACGGGACCGTAAAATCCAGCCTCGATCACGGAGATTTTCTGCACATTGCGATTCAGATTGCAGCCGGCATGGAGTACCTGTCTAGTCACTTCTTTGTCCATAAGGACCTTGCAGCTCGCAATATTTTAATCGGGGAGCAGCTTCATGTAAAGATTTCAGACCTTGGGCTTTCCAGAGAAATATACTCTGCTGATTACTACAGGGTACAGAGTAAGTCTTTGCTGCCCATTCGCTGGATGCCCCCTGAAGCCATCATGTATGGCAAATTCTCATCTGATTCCGATATCTGGTCCTTTGGGGTTGTCTTGTGGGAGATTTTCAGTTTTGGACTGCAGCCGTACTACGGATTCAGTAACCAGGAGGTGATCGAAATGGTAAGAAAACGACAGCTGTTGCCATGCTCCGAAGACTGCCCGCCCAGAATGTACAGCCTCATGACAGAGTGCTGGAATGAGATTCCTTCCAGGAGACCCAGATTTAAAGATATTCACGTCCGGCTTCGCTCCTGGGAGGGACTGTCCAGTCACACCAGCTCTACGACCCCTTCGGGAGGAAATGCCACCACGCAGACCACCTCCCTTAGCGCCAGCCCAGTCAGTAATCTCAGTAACCCCAGATATCCCAATTATATGTTCCCGAGCCAGGGTATTACGCCACAGGGCCAGATTGCTGGTTTCATTGGCCCACCAATACCTCAGAACCAGCGATTCATCCCCATCAATGGATACCCAATACCTCCTGGATATGCAGCATTTCCAGCTGCCCACTATCAGCCAACAGGCCCTCCCAGAGTGATCCAGCATTGCCCGCCTCCCAAGAGTCGGTCCCCGAGCAGCGCCAGTGGGTCCACGAGCACTGGTCATGTGACCAGCCTGCCCTCTTCGGGATCCAACCAGGAAGCCAATATTCCCTTACTACCACACATGTCAATTCCAAATCATCCCGGTGGAATGGGTATCACCGTTTTTGGCAACAAATCTCAAAAACCCTACAAAATAGACTCAAAGCAACCATCTTTGCTAGGAGACTCCAATATTCACGGACACACCGAATCTATGATTTCCGCAGAACTGTAAAATGCACGACTTTTGTAAATGTGGTATACAGAAAAAACTAGAAAGCCGTAGAAAAGATTTAAATTCAAAAAAAAATTTTTTTTTAATTAAAGTAAGGTTCTCATTTAGCAGACATTGCAACAAGTATCTTCTGTGAAGTTTAACTGTCTTACCAAGCAGGGCAGACACCAGCCAGGAAAAAAAAAAAAACAAAAAACCACACTTTGTGGGATTAACACTCCATCAGGGATACATGACATGGCATTGGGATTGGGACATCTGGTTTCAGGTACTAAAAACTGCAAACCAGTGAAGAGGAAAAGAATTCTGTGATTAAATATCAAACCAAAAAGGAAAGTCAAACGGTGCTTTGTGTATTTGCCTTCGTTCTCCATGACTGGTCTCTCCCCAAAATGTATATATCATAGCATTTGTCTACCTGCTGTCTTATCTTCAGGACAAATGTTCAAGAATTATGTTGATTCAATTTAGACTCTGTGCATACTTGTATGGAAATGATATTCAGAATCAATGAGAAAACTAGGCAAAATTTTGAAATCCCAGATGGAAACGAGCCATAAGACAAGTGTAAGATCCCCCGAAGCCTTCTACACAGTGGGGCTTCCTTGGGAAGGTGCAGAGTGTGCCTCTTTGTGAATCTCCTCTGCTGATCACGAAGGCCTTTTCCACAGTGTGTTTACACAAGCGCTTGAAATAATATAGGGCCTCAGAGCATAAGAAGGCTAGATGCGGATGCTGGAATTGATTGTTGGTTGATAGTTCACTCGTTGCATTAGAAATGAGGAACCAAAGGAAGCACAGTCAGGAAAACGGCCCCTCGGCCCAGATCAGCACCCATGGGAGAGGAACAAGGTTGCCCATGGGGACAGCCTCACAGGAGCTTCCCTGGACCGAGAACATTGAAGAAGAGAGGTGTGGCTGCAAAGCAGTGCATCAGTGCTTACAACCTCCTGCATAGGGGTTGTCCAAGGTGTAGGGTGCTCACCATCAATGAACTCTGGGGAAGTAGGAAACTATGACACCGATATCTAAAGTTTCTCTCACCTTTTTTTCTGATCTGGAAATGTTCATAGATGTTATTCCAGCACCAGAAGTTATGACAGTTTATTCATAGAATTAGTTGGAATCCAAAGACTATGAATTCTATTTTGCAAAATATGACAGTATTTAAAAAAAAAAAAAAGGTACTGGGTTCTCATTTCAAAGATTACCATGAACTGAATTTTTTAAGCTGGTGAATAGAAGCAGCATAATCATTTTTGCCTTAGTTAGGAGGGAGGCATCAAATGTGCATCTCATGCCACTTACCCGCTAGCCATCTTTTGCCAAGTTTAGAATTCTTATGGGTTTCAAGTTCTATATAGAAAGGAATGTTATGTTTGATTTTTTTCTCTTGTTAAAAAATAACTCCTTTATTCTAAGAACAGTGTCTCAAGGTCTCTCTCCCTCTCTCTCTTTTTTTTAATTTTACAGCTTAAGAGACTTATAAAGAGACTTACAGGATATAAAATAATTCCTGGAAATGATATTTGATGAGGAGAATGCAAAAGAATTAGAAGCACATTGATGTTTCAATTTTGTAAAAAAAAAAAAAATGCAATTAGGATGATAAATCAGGGAAGTATGTTTATCAAATGTGTTGCAATTTTCCCAAACACTGAATCTTCAAACAATAAATATGGACTTATTGGTACTGTGAACTCAAAGAATTGGCTATATCCAGTTTTATTTGGGAGATAAATTAAGAAATATTTTTGTGACATAAATAACCTGATTCAAAAGTTACATTTCTTAACTTTAGGTAGAGGAGAATATTTGTATCCTTTTGTTGCTATGCAACTGTTTAATGATGAAGATTCAAACCACAATTTTGTATATCATACGACAATCAGTTGTTTTCCAAGAATATTTATTATTTTAAGTAAACACAATTTCAGTGAATCTGAGTTTTTCTAGGAGTCCCTTAAAGGGAAATTAGCATTCCATGAGCCAGTAAAATACCTACTCTGGAAAAACATTACTATGGTTAAAAAATAAACTCAAGTTAGTTTTTTATAAAGAACTATAACATTTATTTTAAACATTTTATAATTACTGAGGCCATTAAGGTGAGCAAACCAAATTTCAAAACCACTTGTAATAATGTATTTTATAATAGCACTGTGATACTACATAACACAGTCCCTTTTGTATTAAATAGTATTTTTTTCACAAACTAAAAAATACCTTTCGCTTTGTTGACAATGTTTTGTAAGATGACTTTATTTTCAGATCTTTTTTTCTTTTTTTTTCTTGCACAAAACTATGTTTATGGTTTGTATCACAGAAGTGAAAATATATCTCTGCATTTTTATATCCGGTCTGTTTCTTTGTTTCCTTTGTTTATTTCTTTTTAACTCGATACGGATTTTCTTAAAATATATCGTGGCTGTCTTGCGCTCCCATATCTTTTCTTACTTTCACTGCATGCATTTAATCACTGTATTACTTAATGTTTGGTTTGTTATTATGGGCATTTCAAATAGACAAGCATGGATGTAATGACAAAAAGGCTATTTTATATTGAGGATATGTGCATTTGTATTTCACACACCAGAGATGATATTAAACACTGATTACTTTATGCTGCTGTTTATTAAAAATGTTTACCATATAATACTATTTCCTGAATATTGCTATCATGGAGGTATTTGGGAATTTTAATATTATTTCTCCTAATTATTGACATTTCATAGAAAAAGGAATCACAATTCCTATTTACTGCTATTTCATTGAAATGATTTTTTTCTTTTTTAAGTAGACTCAACATAGACTTGGGCATTCTTTTGCCAGCGACCACAGGTGGAAGGGAAAAATCCCAATGATTTTATGACCATATACTATCCAACCATATAGATTTTAGTTTTTAAAATCAAAATAATATATTGAATAATTACAACCAAATGGAATGTAAAAATTGGTTTTTCAAAGTTGCATCCTTTTCTGCCTTGTTTCCATGTGAACTTAGACATCAAAAATCATGTCTTAGAACTCTGAAGAAGAAAAAGCTGTGTACATCTTATCATGTTCAACTTAGATTCCAACCATACTGATAAAATAAAAGAAATGTGGCCGTTTAATTGTCACAGCTTATCTTTATGACCTTCTTTGCCCAAAAGAAAGAGTTCCCCATCTGGCAATTAATACACACTGTCAAGGAAAATGAGTATCATTATGAAAGTTCAAAGAACTTGTCCATGCTGCTATTTAATACAGAAGGGAGTACAATAAAACCTTCAGGGCCTTATCCATCTGTTTTAGGTACAGTTCTTGTCACCACCTCAGCAATCAAACTCAATAAAGCAGTCACTTCACATGGCCGTGAGATCGATGTCAGGGTGGGTTTCTCCCTCTCGCGTGAATTCCTCAGTCTGCCCTTCACTCCTATTTCCTTCTGTCTCTCCGGGCTCTTCCCCTCCCACCAGCCCCAGTCCCTTCAGTTCCTGTGATTTGGGCCTTTAACCTTAGTTCCCTAATCACCAACATCTGCAAATTTGCAGCACCACCTCAGATAATGCCTAGTACAAACCACTAACTACTGATTAAAGGGAGCTCTGTTATCTACCTAGCCCAGTGGTTCACAGAGTGTGGTCCTCAGACTAGTGGCCCTTGGAACTTGCCAGAAATGCAAATTCTCAGGTCCGTCTTTGAAGCCCTGAATCAGAAATTCTGGGGGTGGGACCCAGCGATTTGTGTTTTAACAAGCCCTCCTGTATTCTAAAGATTGAGAATCACATTAAAGGCCTGGGGGTGGAAGGAGGGGAATGGTCATTACCTCCTTAGAAATGTATATATAAGCATTTAATAACATTTTAGCCACTTTAGTTCCCCTTAAGGAAAAATCAGATTGTATTTAATGAAAAACTTAGCACTAAAACCCTTTTTGCTTTAACGATTTGACAATGGTTCTATTTTTGTAGTTCTCTTGGATAGAAAACTAATAGCCCCAGCCTTTGACAAGACTACCTTGTCTAGTTCACTCAAGACCCATATTCTTGGAAAGTAATCAAAAGCTTTTCCCTTCATGTGGACAGGCTCAAAAGACTTGGTCTCTTAGTGTACCTTTGACTCCTTGCAGTTATGATTAACACAACTAAAAGAACTCTCTGTTGCAACATCACAAAGTCAGGGTCAGGCATAGGCTGGTCTTTCTTGGGAAGAGGAAAGATCCAGCTCCCAGTAAGCATCCAGCAGAAGCAGCTGCAGAGGCTCCCCCTCCCCTGAGCTTCCTGTGACAAGCTGACCCAGTTGGCTGGATCCAGTCACCTGTGGCGTGTTCCTCTGTGTTTCTTTGCCAGTGGCAGTCCATCAGTCCTTGCTGGCTGGCTGTGAGGAGTCCTGCTCAGACTATGCTCCCCACAGCTTTAGAGACAAAGCTCTGAGGGAGGACAGCAAGAAGGATCCAAAGGAGGTGCTAGAAGGGAAGCTCATACTCTTTTTAATTTATACAGCATTTTTTCTTTTCAACTAAGAGTTCAAATGCTGAAGAGGAAATGCTATATTAGAGGAGCAGGAGCAAGGGATCACACACATAAGAGGAAAATGTTTGCAGCCAAGATATGACTGCACCTGAAGCTTGTTACCATAAATGCCAAGAGTATTAAGGAGTCTGTTAACTCAGAGGAAGGAGAGCCTTACAAACCATCAAAGTACTCAAGGTCAATGTAATCCCCTGGGAAATTAGGCAGGGGGCTTAAAAAATAGAGACATACAGGGAGAAGGTCTGCTGACATATTTATGACTAGCTGAATCCCAAGCACCTATGAACTGCTTATTCACAAATGAGGACTATACCATTTGCTGACCAGGCCTGACACAGTGCATATGCTCACCAAAGTGACCAGGTTAGTAACTATTCTTATTTACTAACCAGGAATGGTTAAGTTAGGAGAAAGCCCTTTCTTCAAAATTAGATAGAACATTCCTTACACTTTGAGAAAGGCCAATACCCTGACATGCTGAATACAGATAATTCAGGGAATATTCAATGTGAAGGAAAATGGTTCTAAGTATCAGTCTTTGTGGACCTGTGCTCTTGACTGAAATTCAGATCACACACAAAACAACAGAACTGGCTGCATACAGCCGTAAGTTAGTGCTAAAGCTCTCCCTGACCTTAGAGGCACATGGATTTTGAGCAGAAATAGGGAGAGGTCAGGCTCCATCCTACAGCAGGTGCTCCTTGACCACTGCAGGCATCGAAATGGTAATTTCGATTATCAGTGGGGCTCTTTTTTTTTTAATTTTACTATTTATTTGACAGAGAGAGACAGCAAGAGAGGGAACACAAGCAGGGGGAGTGGGAGAGGGAGAAGCAGGCTTCCCACAGAGCAGGGAGCCTGATGCGGGGCTCGATCCCAGCACCCTGGGATCATGACCTGAGCCGAAGGCAGATGCTTAACCGACTGAGCCACCCAGGCTCCCCTCAGTGGGGCTCGTTCTAATACAATTTCCTGAAAGGTTTCTTTTGAGTCCACACACATTAAAAATCACTTGAAAGTGGGGCTTTCTCAGAAGGATGAGCTGTTCTCATGGCACAGAAGAAAGAGGAAGAGGCAGAGCTGAAACACGGGCACTTGAAAACCTTCTGCTTGGACGTGCTCTATGTCACGTCCTTCTCTCTTATTCTCTTGGCCAACACAAATTCTGAGGATGAACCTGACTATGGGACATGGATGTATCTCGAATTGCTGAGAGGCACTGCGGCCACCCCATTAGAGTCACAGGCAGGGATGTAGGGTCTCCTTGCAGGGAAAGGGGCAAATAGTTGGGAACAAGATCACAACCCCCGCCCCCCCCCACCAGCTGAAGCCCTGAGTGGATGGGTTCGGAATAGCAAACCCACAGCACCAGTACACTTCCCTGATGCTTTTCCAGCCTACTCAGAGTTAGCCTTAAAATTTTCAACATACTGCCCTGGATAAGCTACTACTCAGTCAGAAATAACACTGGAAGCGAAACTTACTAGCCATCCCTGCAGAAAAGCAATAGTTGTCAAACCAGTTTCTCAGGATTCTCTGGAGAGATTCTGAAAATTACAACCTCAGGACCATCCAAGAATGTACTGGAAAGGCTACCCTAAAATCTGTAAATTCCTCAGATAATAGCATAAAACACTATCTCCTTCATGGCACCTGGATGAAGAGACTGGGGGAATCCAGCATGGACTTTTTAACTGCTCCTGCACAGGCGCGGGATAACTTTGAGTAAGTAAGGCAATCTCTGTTTCTCTATCCATAAAATGCTGTGAATGTAGCATAGAGGTTAAGAGTAGAGCTTCTGACGTCCTGCTGCCTGGGCTTAAATATCCCTTTCACCCCTCGGTAACCGTGTAAATTTAGGCAAGTTTCTGAACTGTACTTTTATTCATCTGAAAAAGCACCTACTTCCTAGAATTGAAGCTAATTAACCGAAATGAGCTAATTTATGTCAACCGCAGTGAAGTGCACCTGACACAAAGTTATCAAAAAATAAAGTCTAGATAATTTTATGATTTTTCTAGAGTATCTATCTTTCAGAGTTGATACATTTAATGAGAATATGTATAAATATGTTAAGAAGTATCTGGCACATAGTAGGTGCTCAAAAAGTGGTAACATTGCTATTATTCAATGTGTTTTAAACAACCTTTACAAAGGGATAAATTATTTTCTAATGTGGTAAAATACTTGGGGCACAAAGTATTCTACCTAATTATTCATGCACATGCCATAGTATAGAACGCAGTACCAGTGCCAGTGAGGCGGGGGCGGGCTTAGCCCTCCAATAATTTCCATCATTTCCCTTCAAACCAGCCCTAATAAACATACACTAAGTAAAGACAGCTTCAAGACACATCCCTAGACCATCCCTCAACCATATGTCATCCCTTATACCCCCAAGCCAATTGCCACCTCAAAGCTTCTCCCATGTTGAAATTCTGGAATCATCCCTGGGGGCAACTGAGAACACCATGAAGAAGTATATTAAATCAATATATGTGAAGGAAGCCTAGAATAATTACATCTTTTAAGCGGTTCCCTACACCCCCCCCAGCACACACATAGTTACAATTATACTTAGATAATATTAAATGTATTATCTCTCAACAACTGGTGTTCCCATGTGGGGAATGAAATAAAGGGAGACCCGATCTTCTTAAAACATTTGAGTGCCTGTAAAGTGCCCAGGCGGGCACTGCATTCCTTCATCATAGACCCAAGTCCATGCCTAATGGGATTCTGGGCACTATGTTTTAATACTTGGATTATGGGGTTTGGACACCAGCCTGCCAGAGAAAACAAATTGGGTTTCTTTAAACACCAAGCTCCAAAGCAAGTAAACAGCTGTTACCAAGTTGTCTACATAATTCCCACTGTGAAAATGTCCTCGATGCCCAAGGTAGGGTGATCAGCTGTGCCAGTTTGCCAGGGATTATCCCACTGTTAGCACTGATAGTCACTGATAGTCCTTTTTCCCAAGAAGCCCCCATGGGGGCTCCTGGGTGGCTCAGTTGGTTAAGCATCTGCCTTGGGCTCAGGTCCTGATCCCAGGACCCTGGGATGGAGCCCCGCATTGAGCTCCTCATCGGGCTCCCTGCTTAGTGGGGAGCCTGCTTCTCCCTCTCTCTCTGCAACCCCCCCCCCGCTCATGCTCGTTCTCTCTCTCTCTCACGCTCTCTCTCAAATAAATAAAAATCTTAAAAAAAAAAAAAAAAGAAAGAAAGAAAGAGCACCCCCATGCCTAGGCAAACCTGGACTCTTTGTAATCCTACCTAAAGCAGAGAATGTGAAATAAAAGCCAGCATGTATTGGTTCTGAGTTCCTCTCTGTTAGGTAGCCACAAATTCAGATATGACTAGTGATCAAGTGGCCCCTGCATCTCAGGTGCCTTAGAGGGAGAGACTGAATTATTCTGTAATTAACACAATTCTGAAATTGGGGAGAGCCTGCCACTTCAACTTTATAAGGGGGAATGGAGCATTTCTTTGAGCCTAGGCTTTTATAAGCTAAAATAAAATTTTTAAATGAGAAATTTCAGGAATTCAAGTTGCTGAACTATGCTGCCCACCTCTTTCTTCCTGTTTGATCTTTGAAGATTAGCATTCAGTATTTTTCATGACATTTATATTGAGGAAGGAATATAAGATTATTAAAAGCAGAGAAACTCAATATTGGGAATGCACATCAAAAGGTCTTCAAGACAAAGAAGGGATCATATGATTTGAAACCAGAGTTACTAGAAGCATGTGTGCTGCACTTCATTTTCTAGTTAACAGCGTAACATACGTCAAAATATGATTTAAAACACTTCTCACAGCGGAGCTGACATTTGGCGCTCCTCAGCCTTTTTTTGTTCTTGAGGATGGGGGTTCCAATCCAAATGAGGTTAACACTTTGTACTGGTACATATTCCTGGTGGATGAGGAAAACAGTTTTTTAGTTTAAGTAAAATGAAAACATCTGTCCAAGTCCTGAGGGAAAGAATTGTTTTTAAAAAGAGGGGGAGGGGATGCCTGGTTGTTGAAGCTGGAGGTGGCCCCAGTAACTTTGCAAATGTTAAATAATTACACTGCTCTTTGCTTCTCTCACCTAGGATGATGAAAGTCTGTGTAAGAGACTTTAGTTCAGTCTTCATTTTTCAGATATCACACCCATTTTATCCCCTAACCCTGTCTAAAGCCATATGGTAATGTCTATCAACTGGTTTCAAGTTCTTTTCATGCTAAATCAGGGTAAACCCGGCTCAGTAATTGACTGAACTTTTGCCACATAACTTGTCTTGGTCAGTAGCTGTACGCTCTGGATAAGTTGTATTAATTAGCCATTACTGCACAACAAAATACCACAAACTTAATGTTTTAAAACAATGCCCATTTATTAGCCCACGGTTTTGTTGGTCAGATCTGGGCATGGCGTGAAGGAATTCCCTGTTCAGGGTCTCATACAGTGTTGGCCAGACTGAGTTCTGATCTGGAGCTCAGGTTCTCTTCCAAGATCATGCGTTTGTGACAGAATTCAGTAGCTTCTGGTTGTAGGACCGAGGCCCTGATTCTCTTGCCGGAATTTCTGTGAGCAAGAGACCACCGTCAGATTCTAGAGGCTGCCCACATTTCTTGCCGCATGGACCCCTCAGTTTTCAAAGGTAGCAAAAGAGAATCTCCCTCACAAAGAATCCCTCTCACACTTTCAATTACTGACTTCAGGAAGAGCCCAGTCCTTGCTAAGGGCTCACCTGATTAGGTCAGTCTCACCCAGGATGACCTCTCTGTCTTAAAGTCAACTACGCCATATAACTTAGCCGAAAGAGTAAAAAAAATGCATCATATTCACAGTCCTGAGGCATATGCAGGTGGTGGAGATCTTGAAGGTCATCTTAGAATTCTGCCCACCATAAGAAATAGAATGCAACATTTCTCTTTTCCATCCTCTAGGCCTACTTTTAGGGGGAAAGACTGAGAGAGAAAGCCCAAAAAAGCATATAATAGGACTTAATAAAATCTACTCTCCACTTGAAGATACAAAAGTAATAAAAGTTAATGTAAAAATAATGATTCTGTAGTTGGTATACTTTTTTTTGAGCAGCAGAGTACTACATATTTATAAGTTATGGAAGTCAGACTGAGTTCTTAATGAATTTATAATCTAAAAGAAAAGACAGAATTCACATTCAGTTAACAGATTCATAGTGGGCCTTTATTACATGCCAAGCACTGTATTATTGTACAGCAGTTGCCTAGCTTTCCTGGGTTTATATTTTAGCAGAGGAAAACTCAGAAAGCAAGCAAGTAGGAACACACTTAGAAACAGATGCACCAAAAATAACAAAAACAAAAATAACAGATGCACCAAAAGAAAAATTTATTGAGAGTAGCAATAATTTTTTAAAGAAGGCCAGAGAATTCACTTGGTAGAACATGAGACATTTGTGAGACTGGGTAGCCTAGTGGTTAAAAACATGGACTCTGGAGCTAGATACCCTGGGGTTGCCTCCTGGCTCAGCAGCATTCCAGCTCTGTGACTGTGTACCTGCCTCTTCTGCAAAAATTAGAATCATAATAGTGCCTACCTCATAGAGTTGTTTCTGAGGATGCGATGAATTCTCCTGGAGCACTTAGAACAGTGTGCCCAGCACACAGTGGACACGGGTGTTGACTATCACTCCGGGCCAGCCAGTGGGCGAGGGCTTGGCAGCCGTTACTGCTTTCAGCCTTCACAGTAATTCTGAGAAGTAGGTATCTACTTCACTGGCCACATCCTACAGGCAAGACAATGCAGGTATAGGGAGGCTAAGTAACTTCTACAAGGGTATGCTGGCTATCCAAACATAGGTATCTTGGGACACAAACCTGGTCTGTCCCGAGAGCACATATTCTTTACCCAGACTAACTAATAAACTAAGACAGTAGAAGGACTACAGATGGGATTTATTTTCCCGGTTGTGTTGGTTTATCTAAAACACAAACACCCACAACAACAAATCTGATGAATAAGGCAGAGAAGGACATGGCTTAGGAATGAGCCATGGCAAGGACATAACATCAATGCTATCATGTATGGGGAAATTTTATTAAAACATATGCCATAATAAATGGAAGGTGAGTCCATGTGGAGAAAAATATTTTCAGATAAGCCTCTACTTAGAAGTTTGCAATTTCAAGTGACTCAGATATCTGAACAGCTGATGGTACTAGTCTCCAGCAACTGCTATTAATGCAAGAAGCAAATCTAGCCAGTTGCTACCCACGTGCTCCATGTGTGCACACACGTGCACACACATCTCACTCCCACCCCTCTCCAAAGCCCCAGTTCCACTTATCAGCTCAGGAGCCTCTGTAACCAAAGCCCATCTCCCATCCACACAGGAGCTCAGCTAATTGTAAAAACACAGGATGTTGGCCAGCCAGCGAGGTCAACTGTGATCCCGTTTACTCAGTACCTCCAAATACAATAGAGCCAAACCCCCAGAGGCCGACTGGCAGGAAGCTGTCTTTCCCAGCAATTTCATTCCCAAAACAGTTCCAGGAGTTCTAACCTCTTTGTCCCTTGAGACCTAAGGGTTGTGGACCTTTCTAAGTGGCTGCACTTTCCACCTGGTGCCCTGGGGACTGCGCTTACAATCTACGACCCGCCTGCAGCTCTCCAGCCCCTCTGCTCTGCGGGTTCCTACTGTCAGTGATTCTTCTCCTCCATTGTCTACTTTGTCACTGTCCTCCCGACTTGAACCTGTGATGTGCCCACGGGGCTGGTTGAACGCCTCGAAATCACCCACCGCCCCCCATCTCTGCAAACCCCTTCCTCTGCTTATGTCTGGTTCTGTCATGGAAGGGTCACTCTCCTGGCCCCCCAATTTTTTATCTGCTCAGTGCAATTCAGTCAGCATATAGTGACGCCCCTCCCAGCCAGGTGCTTGGTGCTGGGAATGCAGTGATGAATAAATAGGTCGCCATGCCCTTAGGAATTTACATTCTAGTAAGGAAGAAAACCCCATAAGCAGATCATTTCAAAACAATGTGGTAACGATCTACAAAGATGCACCCAGGTTAAATGAGAACAAAACCCATCCTGGTACTTCAGGAAGACTTGAGAAGGAATTTATGTCTTTCAACATGAGTAAGAGCTGGTTAGCCCGATAAAGAAGAAGAGGAAGAAAGTCCAGGTAGAGAGCCTGGGCAGGATGGTAGATACGGGGAAAAGACAAGCAGTTGAGTGATGCTGCTGTTTCCGATATGAAGCAGAGTGGGCATCGATAAAGGAAGGGTCGATGGGAATAATAGCATGGGAGGTTTTGCAGCACCATGTTAAGAAGCCTGGATTTAACTCTGTAGTGCATGGTTTCTCAAGCTTTTTACATCACAGGCTCGGCTGAAATTAATGAATCCCATGACCCCATTCTACCAAAAAAAGTCAATGTGCACACACGTACACATATAGTTTTACAGATACATACAAGGTTGCCCACAATTTTAGCCTCCCAACCCACACCCCCAGAAGTCAATCCACATTTAAAGCCCTGTAGGATGGAGGTAGGGTAAGCTGGGGTTGGCGGGGGGGATCTCTTGCACTACTTTCAGCAGAGAATTACATGATCACATATTAATGTATGTTTACATACATTACAATGAGGTATCATGACACGCAAGTCTGGAGGCAAGGAGTATAGTATAAAGATGTTCTGTGTTCTAGCAAGAAATAACAAGGCTGTGAGCTCTGGCTCTGGTGATAAGGCTTGAGAAGAAGCTAGAAAAGCAGCAGGTTTTGGTGAGTAATTGAAGGTGAGTCATGAGGAAGAGGAGTGAGAGGGGCCTTCAGATTTCCAGCTTGAGAAACTGAATGAACAAAATGAAATAGAAGGATAGTGGAGAGGAGGAAAGGTAATGAGTTCATTTTTGGACATTTTGAATTTGAAATGTCTTTGAAACAGCTGGGGAAGAACGAGGCAATTGAGTATACTAGGCTGAAGTCCCGAGGAGAGGTCCAGGAGGGGTCATATGAGAATCTACCAACTTGATCTTCATTGCATTAAAATAGGATATAAATACCAATTTCTAAAAATTCAGAAGAATGTTTTAATTTTACCTTTTTCTTTTACCTTAACATAATTTCCCCTAGAACAAAATTTTATTTTATTTTATTTTATTTATTTATTTATTTTTTTGAGAGAGAGAGGGTAGGGGGAGGGACGGGGACCGAGGGAGAGAGAGAATCTCAAGCAGACTCCATGCTAAGCGTGGAGCCCAATGGGGGCTTGATCTCACAACTCTGAGATCAGGACCTGAGCTGAAATCAAGAGCCTGACACTTGGGGTGCCTGGGTGGCTCAGTCGTTAAGCATCTGCCTTGGGCTCAGGTCATGGTTCCAGGGTCCTGGGATCAAGCCCCGCATTGGGCTCCCTGCTCAGTGGGAAGCCTGCTTCTCCCTCTCCCACGCCCCCTGCTTGTGTTCCCTCTCTCGCTGTGTCTCTGTCAAAAACATAAAATCTTTAAAAAAAGAAAAAAAGAGCCTTCCGCTTAACCGACTGAGCCACCCAGGCATCCTTAGAACAAAATTTTAAAGAAATAACAAAGGATCCTGCATTTACTATCACAGTGTTCCCCTGCTGGAGTCGAAGGAGTCACAGGACCGCCACGATATCATCAAGAAATCATCAAGATATCATCATTAAAAAAAAAAGCTAGCTAAAAACCCCAATTGGTGCATTCTCTTCTCACTGAAGTGCCCTGTCCTCACTTTCACTTTACATTCACAGTCCTACATAAATCCAAGTTAAAATCTGATGGATATAAAGGGCAGCCGAAAAAATTCAATTTTAGATCCTAGTTGATGTTTTAATAGGAAAAATTCCTTTATATTCAGTTTTATGCAATATAGAATAAAATCATTTTATTGTGCCAAAATGTTAGTAAAATTAATATATTGTTGGGAATTTGTAAGCTATCATACCTGGCCATGAAATTGAACATGGAGCCGTCTAAATGATTTCCCCCACAATCCATTCTCCACAAAGCAGCCAGGGTAATTTTGTAAATGTAAACCAGAGCATGACTCTCTCTTGGGACTTAACACCATCCAATGGGTCCCCATTGCTATTCAAATAAAACCCAAACCTCCCATCCTGTAGGGCCCCACCCTAATTATATCTCACTCATGCCCTCACAAGCCTCTGTGATTCCTTTTTTTAAGCCTAGCTTTTTCCTGACCAGAACTATTGTGTTTTTATCTTCCTGGAAGTATCTGCCCTCCATTTCATAAAGCTGGCTCCTTTTCATCTCATCTTTGAAGTATCACCTCAAAATCCTCCCTGACAGAGGCCTTCCCTGACCACCATGTCTAACCCTTGACTACCTGCTGCACTCTTGGTCACATTACTCTTTTATTGTCTACATGTCACTTATCGTGTATTTTTGTTTTGTGTACTTTATTGTATACTGGTTGCATAAAGGCTGTCACTTCATTTGAATTGTTCCACAGTATGGGGCGCCTGGATGGCTCAGTTGGTTAAGTGACTGCCTTCGGCTCAGGTCATGATCCCAGGGTCCCGGATCGAGCCCCGCATCAGGCTCCCTGCTCCTCGGGAAGTCAGCTTCTCCCTCTGCCTGCCGCTCCCCCTGCTTGTGCTCTCTCTCTGTTGACATAAATAAAATCTTAAAAAAAAAATTTGTTCCATAATACATAATAAGTCGTTAATATTTGTGGAATGAATGAACTAATTGAACTGATAGTGTTTCCATAAAAGTAGTAAAACAAATAAGTAAATAACCAAAGAGCACTCTGAACTATGTTGCCAATGTCTGTAGTTGGCACTAGTAAATGAACACCTTTCAGTAGCTCCCGGTTGGCTGAAGAAGACAATAGGCAATTGTAATCCAGTGTGGTAAATGCTAATGAGGACCTAAATATAGGGTCCTCTAGGATCACAAAAGAGAGGAACCTAATCTTGTCTTAGAGGATCCCATAAGGAATCGTGAGCAAAGTTAAATCTGAGAGATGAGTGAAGAAAAATGGGGGGAGAGGGGGTGGAAGGGATGTGGTAAATGTCTACATAGAAGGAACAGCAGGAGCAAAACCCTGTGGCAAAAGATGGGAACCTGAGACATTTTAAGTACTTCTCTGTTCCTGGAACATCCTCCCAAGGTAACTGTAGGGTACGATGACATAATAATGTATGCGAACGTACTAGGAATGGTGGCTTGCCATATAAGTTTTGATTAATAAGCTCAGACTTGTACCTAATGATCACTTATTACCCGATAGTTTCTGGTATTCAAAGAAAAAGGAAAGCATTTCAGAGAAGGACTTCGAGTGAAGGCTTCTGAAAGATCCTGGAACTTTATTCACACTCTACACTAATTGGGTAGTCTACAGTCTACTTTGGTGGAGAGTTGGCGGGGGGGGGGGGGTGTTGCCTTGACAACGGAGCTCACGGCCTGTCAAAGTGAAACGGTTGGCCGATTGGCTGCGAAGGTTTCCAGAGGCCTGCCCCCCATCGCTGATTGGATGAGGGGCAGCCAAGCTCCGCTACTTTCCCGCAGGGGGGTCCTGTTGCTTGGCAACCGATTTGCGACCTCCAGCGAAGCGGGCACCCACTGACACCTGTGAAGCGCAGATTACCCCGACTAACGACCGCCCTCCGCTGCCTCTGCTTCCCCCTCTCGCGCCCGCTTCACGCACGAAAAACGCGAGCTGTCCCAGGTGCTCCTCCAAGTTTGCCTTGAGCCTGGGCTGTGAACTGGCACCGCAGGGACACGCCGCAGTTGAGAACGTGCCCGTTTTCTTTCTGGAAGTCTCGGTTGGGAGGAGTCAGAGGAGAAAGAAAAGTCTGTTGTAAATCCAACTTAGAGACACTTACCTTGGGAGGACAGAGCGTTCTGGGGCTCTAGAAAACAAGTAGTTTACGTGAGTTTACTAGGTGTGGGAGAGTGACCCATAATCGAAGACACCTTTCTCAGAGTAAACGCTAGGGGTGTGGGGACAAGTGCCAGACCCTTTGCTGCCTTATTATGCACAGCAGAGCTTACTTCTTGCTGGAAAGAGACTTCCAAGAGTTGAAGGAGAACAATTTTAAGGTGAGTCCTGGGAACCTGGAGGGATGTGTTTCGTTGGGGTACGAATTTTTAAAGTTTTTTTTTTTTCATTCGAGACACAGAGATAGAGAGAGAGAGAGAACATGAGCAGGGGGAGAAGCAGAGGGAGGGAGAGAAGCAGGCTCCCCGCTGAGGAGGGAGCCCCATGCGGGGCTCGATCCCAGGACCCTGGGATCATGACCTGAGCTGAAGGCGGACGCTTTTAAAAGCATTTCAATCCGTGTTTATTCTATAAGGCATAATTTAGTTAAACCTAATTTGCCACTACAGTGTTGTTATTTAAAGAATGGATTGCACCATAACAATCATCTTATGATAATACGAATTATTATGATATCATAATAATAATAAAAACATGGAGCATATTGTCCTAATTTATGTGTGCTTAAGCCCTATCAGAGGGTGATGAGTAGGTGCAGGGTTGTGCTCCTTAATTACAACATTATTAAATAAGTAGTGTTTTGTTTTACCTACCAGAAACCGAAGCCCCAGAAAGGTTCAGTAAATATTTGGCCCCAGGCTTCCATCCCAGGGTTTTCCGATTCCAAACCCCTGGCGAGCTCTTAAGTCTTAAGTTCTACTCCTCACTGTCTAGTACACTTTTTGCCAAATGCTATTATATATATTACAGTGAGGTCCATAGGTGCCACAGGCTGATTTATCACTTATTCTATAAAGAATAAAAAATGGAAGGGAGGGGAAGGGAGTACTTAAGAGAAAGAATAGAAAGAAAGCTGCCTTGGAGGGCTCAAAGGGCTACCAATAGTTGCCTCAGGTGTAGTTCAATGGCATTGTTCTGCCCCCCCCCTTCCCCGCCTCCACACCGTGCTATAGAAGTGTTGTCTTCACTGGAGATGTTAGGAACAATTATTGAGTCCAACAACAATCCCAGACATACCAACCTAACATCTGATGTTGTTTGTTTCTGTTCTACCTGAACTTTGTGGTTCTCTGGTAAAAGAGAATTTGATGAAGAAAGAAGTGATATGTAACTACAAATAATGTAGATAATAGAGATATAATGTTTATCCAGACTAGCATTTTACATACTTAATAACTATGTGGTTGCTCAGAAATATTTGTTCACTATATTTAAGTGTATCCCTCAGCGTAAAGGATAAACTTTTCCATGAAATACATTTCTTGTCCCTCCATTGGGACAGTACCTCAAGCGTAGGAAAACTTTATTTTTATACACAAGCATTATGTTGGAGTTGTGTTTTTCTTAATGAAAATTTTCTACTCCATGCCCTCCATATAGCATCCATATAGTTTTTTTAAAGCTTGGAAGAAATGCATCTTTCCAACTATTTCCATCTTTTCTATTTGGAATCTTAAATTGACCTATTGATTTATATAAGCCACATCTCAAGCTTGACTTTGTAGTCCCACTTGTGATTTCCATGCTTATGATTTATTTTAAATTTACTATTGTGTGTGTTTCTTGGAATCTACCTTAACTTCTGTGTAATAAGACAGTATATAATATATAACATCTCCCCAAATCAACAAATAAATAAATTTATCAGGAAAAGAAAATGTGGAGTTTTTGGAATTCACTGTAACTTGACATTTGATTTTCAAAGCTGTGATATTAAATCTTTTCTTCTGCTTTGATTTTTTTTTTAATTAAAGGGTATTACTGCCTTTCCTGTAAGTGAAGATCTAATGGAATGGGGAGCCGATATTGAAGGTCTACAAAATACATTTTGGCATGGTTTGTGTTTTCAAAACCAGTTTACTTTTTAAAAGTCTTTATACCATTATTAGCCTATCTTCTTTACATGTATAATAAGGTTACAGTATATAAATTTTCTAGAATTCTAAAGGTATTCACATGTTACTTTTTTCATCATGTGGCTTAATTTCTTGCCATTTGTTAATGTAGATGGAAATTTTGGATTTGAATTTTTCCTAATGCCAAATTTTAATGTTATTACACTTTTAAGAAGCAGACACAATAAATCATATCAATTGGGAATATCATGTAAGTCTTCCATTAAGTCAGAGAATAACTATCAAAATTCCTACTTGCATAAAAATCCCACAATTATCTCTCATTTTTTTCCTTCATGATTTTTCCCAAAATTTTTATAAATCAAATTCTTGAGAAGACTGGGCCACTATAATCTTTAATGACCATGCACTCTTTATGGATTAACAAAATAGAGTTGTTGAGGGAAGTAAGAGAGAAAAACGTAAGTGATTAATTATAATAAAATCTAATATGTGCTATTAATGGATCTTGAATGGAATGCTGAGAAGACAATGATTAGTTACTTTTGTCTTAGAAGGTCAGGAATGGCTGGCTTCTCAAGGAAGTGACATTTGAGTTGAATCCTGAGGAATGGATAAGAGTTTGTTAGGTTTGGAAGGAGGGGAAGGAAATTCAGTCTGAGTAAACAGCATGGCAAAAGCTTATAAACAAGAGACAGTTCTAAAACAATGAGTTCAGTAAATATGAGCAATACAGTGTAAGGGGCAGGTGTTAAGGGATGGAGTTAGTGGATGGAAAGGACTCACGCGGTGAGAAACAGGCTGAAAACACAGTGGAATTAGATTGTGAGGAGTCTATTAGACTATCTAGAGGACTCTCTGTACCGTATGATCCAATTTATTTATAAAACTCTAGGGACCTCGAGGAGGCTAAGCTAAAGAGAAACTTCAGGTTTCATTTCATCAACACAACATGACACTTAAGTAAAAATGTTTG
This sequence comes from Callorhinus ursinus, assembly GCF_003265705.2. Classification (NCBI taxonomy): domain Eukaryota; kingdom Metazoa; phylum Chordata; class Mammalia; order Carnivora; family Otariidae; genus Callorhinus; species Callorhinus ursinus. Next base: position 49,293,847 of record NW_027397071.1, on the reverse strand, counting down.
TTTCTTTATCATAGGATTATTCTTCCAACTGAAAATAAACTTTATATCACAATACAATTTTGTCCCTCCAGTTGTGAAATTCCTGACAATTCCTTTTCATCCAAATGGTAAGCACCAAATGAGATTTTTATCACTGGGCTCTGTCCCTATTATCCTTGTTCCTTGTAAGTGTTTGATAATGTTTCTAAAAACTTTGTTATGGTTATATTTAGTAAGCATGCTTATTGGGGAAAATACAAAAAGGCAGAAAAAAATTATCACTTTGAATCCTAATTCAGAGAGCTATTCCTCTCAATATTTAAACAAATTTATTTTCTTTTTACTATGTATGTATTCTACATAGTTGAAGTATTACATATGAAGTTTATAAAATGACGTTTATTTCTGGATTATTAAACATTCTTCAAAAGGTCATTTTTAATGACTAAATGATAAACTTAACTATTCTTGTATTCAGTATCCTCATTTGATCTGATTTTATCTTCATAAAAAATAATGGACTGACAAATTAACATTTTAGAAAGAAATGAGTTGGATTGCTAGTCAAGTTACATACAAAATGAATTCCTGATGTATCAAAAAGTCTAAAAGTTTTAAATCCTAAAAAGAAAATCAGGGGCGCCTGGGTGGCTCAGTTGTTAAGCCTCTGCCTTCTGCTCAGGTCATAATCCCAGGGTCCTGGGATCGAGCCCTGCATCAGGCTCCCTCCTTGGAGAGAAGCCTGCTTCTCCCTCTCCCACTCCCCCTGCTTGTGTTCCCTCTTTCGCTCTCTCTCTCTGTCTGTCAAATAAATAAGTAAAATCTTAAAAAAAAAAGAAAATCAAATAGAATTTTTTTGTTGTTTTTTGTTTTTTGTTTTTTATTTATTTATTCATGAAAGTGAGAGAGAGAGAGAGGCAGAGGCAGAGGGAGAAGCAGGCCTTCCGCCTAGCCGGGAGCCCGATGCGGTACTCGATCCCAGGACCCCGGGATCATGACCTGAGCTGAAGGCAGACGCTCAACCATCTGAGCCACCCAGGCGCCCCTCAAATAGAATTTTTAATCGGCTTGGTGAGGAAGGCTTTTCTAAATATGATAAAACCTAATAACTGTGAAAAAAGCATGACACATTAAACTACATAAACTTTTTAAAACTTCTCTACGGCCAACAATATTATAAACAGACAAAATACATTGTCTTTTGCAAACCAAGCTACAATATTTGCAATGTGTAAAACAGAATATCTACAACATATATAGAACAACTTAAGAATCAATAAGAAAAAAATAAAGCAATAGAAAAACAGGCAAAGGTTATAAACAAACACTTGATAGAAGACACATAACAAAAATAAACATAAAAAGATGTTCAGCTTCACTAGTAAGAAAATAAATGCATATTAAAACAGAAATTTATGATTCATTGTTTATGTTTACAAAATGTTAAAAATTTATACAATTTTAGTAGGGGTGGGCAAACGTGGGTGGGTGGCTTCTCTGATATAATGATGACCTCAGTGTGACCTTTTTAGGAAGCAGTTGACAGTTTCTAATCAGGTATAAAATGCAAATAGCCCTAAATCCCTGTAATACCGTGTTTATAAATTATTCCATAGAAATACTAGCACAAGTGTGGAAGAGTATGTATAATATTTAAATATGTTTGTTCCCAGTAACAATGTTGGAAATAGGGAAAAGGGAAATAATCCCAGTATCCGTTAATATAGGAATTTTTAAGTAAAATATCTTACAGCTCTATACATAACAAGGAAGATATATACACCTAGACTTTTTGGTCACTGCTATTCCTAGAATATTCCCTACCTGGCACATAGCTGGTGCTCAAATATTTTTTCATAAATATGTCCAAAAATATGTTGATGATTTACTGTTAAAAAAAGAAAAAACCTTCAAAGAATAACACATAAGATATAATTCCATTTAAACGATACACACAGTCACACACGTGTGTGTGTATATGTATAGACCAACTGGTAGATTTATTTTTTTGAAGATTTTATTTATTTATTTATTTATTTATTTTGGAGAGAGAGAGCACATGCATGCACGTACACATAAACAGGGAGGGGCAGAGGGAGAGGTAAAGAACCTCTCAAGCAGACTCCACTCTGATCACGGAGCCTGGCATAGGGCTTGATCTCAAGACCCTGAAATCGTGACCTGAGCCTAAACCAAGAGTCAGATGCTTAACTGACTGAGCCTTCCAGGTGTCCCTAGACCAACTGGTAGTAACTCTGAAGAGGTGGTATTAGTAGTCAAGGGAGCTTTCATATTTTACTTTACATACTTTTATTTGTAAAATATGATTTATTTTGTTATTTTTTATTATGTTAATCATTATGTACTTTTTTTTATGTTATGTTAATCACCATGTATTTCATCATTAGTTTTTGATGTAGTGTTCCATGATGTATTGTTTGCGTATAACACACAGTGCTCCATGCAATCACCATGTACTTTTATATAATTTTTTCCAAGTATATTATTACTTTGTAATTAAAACCTATTTTTAAGGTATAAAATTAAATCTATGGTACACAGTTCATTGTGTACAGTTGCTATTATTTGCTTAACATAAACAGGAGTGGAATTACTGGTTAAATGTAGTGGGGGTCAGTGCTATCCCCTAGTCCTCACACCTTCCATTTCCACAGAGTACAGAGAACCTCTGTCTCTAGGAGGGAAAGTACAGAAAACCTGTGATTGCTCTTCTTTCCCTCCCTCACTCCTTGAGTGACTTACCTATTGAGGAAATAGGAGAAAAAAATTGAACATGTGTGGCCCAACACTTTCTTTCCAGCCAGTCTTCCCTTAGAATGGGTTCCCTATGGCTTTCTCCAGGCAGGAAACAGGCAGGCCTTCAGTTTGGGTGTTAAGTTCAAATCAGGGGGGCTTTTGTGGAGCTCGAGTAAAGCCATTGATCACATGCATTCTCCATTTCAGTCTTACCTACAATAAAGTTGATTTTTTAACTTCCATCTTTCAACACTTAGGTCTATTTCATTATATATGAGCTTGGGAGGAAGGGAGTAGTATTTATTAGCCTCCAAACTCCAAGGGATGGCTCTATAGGGTCCTAAGTGTTCAGATACATAAACCCAAGTTGCCTTTTAGGATGTTATTTACACTTCCACCCATAACTGTGTATAAATCATTTTAGCACTTTCCATATCTGGGTGTTGACACTTCAGAGACATTTTTTGCCAATTTAATAAGAATGTCACTGTTATTTTATTTTATTTATTTATTTTTAAAGATTTTATTTATTTATTCATGAGAGCCAGAGAGAGAGAGAGAGAGAGAGAGAGAGAGGCAGAGGGAGAAGCAGGCTCCCAAGGAGCAGGGAGCCCGATGCGGGACTCGATCCCAGGACCCTGGGATCATGACCTGAGCCGAAGGCAGACGCTTAACCATCTGAGCCACCCAGGCGCCCTGCCACTGTTATTTTAATAAGCACTTCTTTGAATACTTGTGAGTTAAACATTTTTTCATGTCTGTTGATTGTATTTCTTATTTTGTGAACCATCAGACTTAACGGTGTTATTACATTGTCTTAGATATTGCAAATATTTCCCTTTGTCACTAATTTAAAATTTTGCTTATGCTGTTTTTTTTATATCTGGGGTTTAAAAATTTTTATGTAGTCAAATCTATTAGTCTCATCCTTTGAGATTTTTGCAATTACCTTTAAACTTAGATGATCTCTTCCCCAAATACAATCAAATCATCATTTTAATATTCTTTTAGTTTTTCCGTAGTCTTATTTTTCATATTTAACTCCATTCTTTTTTTTTTTAATACTGATTTAATTAATTTGTTAGGGCATAGGCCAAGCTTCTCTATATCTTTCCAATCTGTGTGTGACAAAACAAAGCTGGCAGGGAGGTTTTGCCATCCTCAACCTGCAGTTATCATTTCTGGATGTAAGACTTTTACTCTGACCGTTTCCAGCCAGTGGGAAGGGAAAAGAAAAAGAGGGCAAAACAGCTCCCATCAGGAAGTATGATCTAGAAGTTGCGCACTTTCCTTCTGCTGATATCCCACAATTACAACTTAGTTACATGGCCACGTCTTGCTGGAGGAAAGGCTGGGGAAAATGTGGGCAACCATGTATTTATCAAAAACCACACAGAGGGATGGAGATGGGGGGCAGGCATAGTGCTCCTTATTCCAGAAGAGATGGAAGAAAGGAAGTGCAAATACCAAAGGACAATCAGTAATTTGCACAGCACTTATCAATGCCATTTGTTGATAATCCTCTTTTGCTGCTGAATCATAATTGCACTTTTAACATACAACAGTTTTAATACATACTAGGTTTTGTTTCTAAAGGCTCTTATCACATTGTTTAATCTCATGTCCCACTCTGCAGTTCTGATTATTGTGGTTTTACAGTACAATGTCAAATCCAACACCCCTCTTTTCACCTTTTCAAAATTTTCTTTTCAGTTCTTAACTTTTTATTGCAAGATTTTTCTGTTAGAGTAGAAATGTTTCTCTTAGTCATTTATAAAAATTTTTTTATATATTAATAAGACTATTGTTAATAATGATGTCTATCATTTGGGGGGAATTTGCCACATGTCAGATACTCTATTAAGTACTTTATTTTTTAATTCTTTTCAGTGAAGGAAGGTACTTTCATGATATCCCCATTTCACGTATTAGGAAAGTGAGACCTAGAGTGATAAAGTTAAATTGCTCAACAGGTAGGGGAGTCAACATTCAGATCTACGTGTGTCTGACACTAAAGCCCATGCTTTTAACAGCTATACTACATCAGCTGTCGGTCACATTCATTGAAAATGCCTTCCTGCTTTGTCTTTTGCTTTCTGATTTTGCCTATGATATTTTAAATAATAATTGTATTCTATGTGTGAATATTCATGTATTATTTTAATACAGTAGACCAAAATACTGGTCGGGCTTGTATAGATATTTTGGATGACCCTGATAAGTGGAATACAAGCTATACCTTGAGCAGCATCTTACTTACCCTCCAGGTAAGAACAGGTTAATATAATGCTCTCTTTAATACTTTCAACTGTCCCAGTTATTCAAAATATATGGAAGAAGATGTACAATGAATATTTAAATGTTTGAAGGATTTGAATAAACTTATTTAAATCAATAGCATTTTTACACCAAGGCTATAAAGTGGAACTTATAAATATTATTTTAAAGTGAAACTGATAGTTACTGCCCTTTACAATGAAAGAATATATGTTTTATTTAAAAAAGAACTGGATGGTTTCAATTCTAGAAATATAGTCTCAAGTTTTCTTTTGGCTTCTAACTTTACTTCATAATATTGGATATGATCTTTCCTCATTCATGAATCTGTCTTCCTTAGAAAGGTGAACCAAATGACTACAACTTAAAATGTTCAGCTTTATCCTTTGTTTCTGACAGTGCTAACTACTTGCTCTTTTATAAACTTTCATATCAAATCCAGTGAACAATTAAAGCAGGGATTTTTTTCCTCCCTTCAGATTGTTGCCTGTTTCTGGAATGCCCCTTTGCCCCCTGGATTCATGGTCCTTAGGAGCATGCCTCAGTGTTCTGTTATTTCTGACTCTCAAAAAACCTCTTTTCTCATGTGGTGCTAAAATAAATTATTTCAATGGCACTTGGTTTGACCACCTGTAATCTGACTTAGTGACTTTCCCATGGACCTACTCATCATTAATAGTATCTGAAGATAAACTATTAAATTTTGATTATTTGGAATACTTACAGAAATGTAGTATTCTGCCTTAATTGAATTCTCTCAATCACATAGAATTATAATACAAATCCCATTTCTTATTTTTGAAAAAAATTTTCTGTCTAGTCATCTTAGTATACTGAGAAAAGCAATCTTTCTTAGAGGTTAAATGTCCAAACTTATCCATTCATTCCTTCTACAAATATGTATTGAGCACCTACCTGTGCTAAGCCATGTTTGGGGAGAGACATTCGAACAAAAACTATAAAGAACTAAGTGAGCATGATCTGCAAATATCTGGGGTTGATCTTTTTGATTCCTTCAAACTGAGTCATAGTCCTGTCTCTTCTACCTGAATTAGGATCTGCCTTAAGAATAGTAAAACTGAGGGGCGCCTGGGTGGCTCAGTCAGTAAGCATCTGACTCTTGATTTTGGCTTAGATCATGATCTCAGTGTGGTGAGATGGAGCCCCACATCAGGCTCTGTGCTCAGCAGGGAGTTTCCTTGAGATTCTCTCTCCCCTCTCCCTCTCCCCCCCTACCCCTGCACAAGCATGTGCTCTCTTTCTCAAATAAATAAATCTTTAAATAAAAAAGAATAATAAAACTGAATGTTTTGAGGCTCAGTGGGGATTCTGCTTGGAATTTTCTCTCTCCTTCTCCTGCTGCCCCCCCCCCCCCCCCCAGTTAATACAACTTATCCAGAGCACGCTCTCTCTCTCTCAAATTAAAAAAGAGAGAGTAGAAAGAAAAAGGAAATCAATGATAGTCATAAAGAAAAACCTTAACCCTACTGTGATTAGCATTTCCCTCTAATGTTTTCTCCCATGTTTTTGTTTAAAATCTTTCAGTTGCCCTATTCACTGCAGGGTAGCCTCAGTTCTCTTGCCTGACAAACGATCTCCTTGTCCTCACACCTGGGCTTCAGACTCTCCCTAACAGCACCATGCAGCCCCACTCCTATTATATTTTTCTGCTTTTCTCCCTCACAGTGCTTGGTTCAGTTCATGTTAAAAAAACATTTATAGAGTTCTCAATTCTAAAGTTACAAACCCAAGCAAGTCTTGAACCTTAAAAAGTGCTCAGTCTAGTTTCTGACTGGCAACCCATTTTCTCCTTCTCTCTTGCTTCTCTCTTGCTCAGTCTGGGAAGAAGCTGCATACATTGGAAGAGTCAGGGCCAATGAGTCCTCCACTGGGATGCCTTTCCTGACTTTCTTTCAGAGGTAGAATTGACGGCTTTGGTGTTTGAGGGGTTTCTTTTGTCTCCCACCCACTGAGTGGTACTCCAGGCAGATTTCTATCAGAGGACTGTAATACTGTAATGCACATACTGTTTTCTTATATGTCTTCTCCTGTTGGACTACAGGCTCCTCGAGGTCAGGGAACAGGTCCAGTTCATCTCTGATTCCCCAGTACCCACCTAGGACAATGCTGACAGGAGATGCTAAGTAACACAAATGAAAGAATGATCCTGAATTTTTTACATCGTTCCAAATATGGTTTATATGTACAACTTATTTGACCTGTTTTTCACTTACCATTTTATCTCAAGTAATTTTCACATTGCTGCAGTTAATATTTTAATGGCTATTTAGTAGTTCTTTCAAGATCAGTGCTGCCTGGTAGAACTTTCTGCACTGATGAAAATGTCCAATATCTGCGCTGTCCAATACAGTAGGCACTAGCCATGTGGCTACTGTGCATTTGAAAGGTACTTTCATGATATCCCCATTGTGGGGGATATCATGGAAATGTGGCTAGTGTAACTGAGGAGAACTGGGTTTTTAATGTATTTTAATTTCAGTTTAAATAGCCACATATGGCTGGTGCCTACTGTAATGGACAGTACACGGATAGACCATAATTTCTGAATATTTCCCTTTGAACAATAGATGAGACATATGTATAGTTATCACATTGTTATTCAAGGGAGTGCCATTTGAAATGGTGTTTAAAATATTTTAAAGTCTATACTAATCATCTAAAATTTTTATAATCTTACAAAAGATTATAAGAACACTTGTACTTCAATATATAATGCAAAGGTAAATAGCAACACCCATCCATAGAAGGAATTCCAAATTCATGGGCTTTAACTAATTGGAAATTATAAATTCTACCTACTGTTGTAGTTTTTTACTGATGCTCCAGTTTTTTGTACTTATCCTCTGGAAAGCTGCTTATGTTGTTCCACACTATCACATGGCTAATTTAAAAGTTGGACCTTGGGACGCCTGGGGGGCTCAGTCGTTAAGCTTCTACCTTCAGCTCAGGTCATGATCCCAGAGTCCTGGGGTGAAGGCCCACATTGGGCTCTTTGCTCAGTGTGGAGCCTGCTTCTCCCTCTGCTCCTCCCTCCGCTCCTGCGCGCACGTGCGTGCACACTCTCTCTCTGACAAAGTCTATAAAAAAATAAAAGTTGGACCTTTTCTTTTCACTATTTTAGCAGGGTGTCTGATTCATACATTTCAATATATTCTAGCTCTTAAAAATCATTAAGTATACTTAGTAGCTTGTGTACACATAATATGAAAAGGTCTTAGGCATAGTGTCAATGCAAAGACTGTTGAATAAACTTCACCAGATGTGCCTCTCTGAGTAGGATTATCACTCCAGCCAAAGACCAAAAGCTTACTCTTGAAGATAAGTTTCATCTGCTTCCTACCCACTTTGAAAGGTATAATGCCATCCACACTGAATCCTTATTTGAGCAACTTAGAATATCCTTGGAGATATGTTCAAATGTGTTTTCCAAACAGAAAAACTCAAATAACAGCAGTAAATTCTTATTGCCTTTGAAATATCAGATGTCAGATTATTGCTTCCGTTAGTGATGACTGACATCATTTCTAAGACACTTAAGTCAGTTAGCCACTTTGAACTACATCTACACTTAGTATTCTGGTAGTTATTTTTTTGGTTATATTTTATTATCTAATTTGCATCTTATACTATTCAAAATACTGAAATTATTGAATAAATATTTGCAATTTGGGAAAATAATAATTTTGAGGTACAAGATAAAAAAGATCATGGTCTAGCAGAACTATTAAGTTTTGGTTACTGCTGGTCCCCTATTTTGTCCAGATGCACATATACTATAGCAGGCAGAATTTTATTTTATTTTTAATATTTATTAGAGAGAGAGAGAGAGAGAAAGCGTGCGCGCATGCGCGTGCGCATGCATGAGGAATGGGAGGGGCAGAAGCAGATTCCCTGCTGAGCAGGGAGACCGATGCAGGGCTCCATCCCAGGACCCCAGGGTCATGATCCCCGAGCCAAAGGCAGATGCTTAACAGACTGAGCCACCCAGGTGGCCGCCAGAATTTTAAAGATATCCCTCCAGGGCTCCCATCCTCTGGTTATTTAATCTAATCTACATACTGCTGTAAAAGGGCTTTGCAAATGGAATTACAGTTACTAATCAGCTTACCTTAAAATGGGAAAGTTATCCTGAATTATACAGGTGTACAAAGTCATTATTATAACCCCTTAACAATAGAAGAGGAAGGCACAAGTGTTGCTCAGAGAAATAGAGTGGAAGGAGAATGGATGTGGCAGGAAGGAACATCAGAGAGATTCCAAGCATAAGAAGGATTCTTCATACTTTAATTGCTCTGAGATGTAGGGGTCCAGATGTAATTTGCAAGAGATCTCTTGGAGCTAAGGATGGCCCCAAGCTAACAGCCAGCAAAGAAACAGTGACCTCAGTCCTACAAATGCAAGGGACTGAATTCAACTAACAACCTGAATGAGGTTGGAAACATTCTTTCAGAACTTCTGATAAGAGCCCAACCAGCCGACACTGATTTTAGTCTTACTAAATGTGGAAAAGAAACCAAAATGACCACCTAAGACTAGCCACCTACAGAAATGTGAGATAATAAATTTGTATTTTTTTAAAGATTTTTAAAATTTTATTATGTTAATCACCGTACATTACATCATTAGTTTTTGATGTAGTGTTCCATGATTCATCGTTTGCATATAACACCTAGTGCTCCATTAAAGATTTTATTTATTTATTTGACAGAGAGAGACACAGAGAGGGAACACAAGCAGGGGGAGTGGGAGAAGGAGAAGCAGGCTTTTTGCTGAGCAGGGAGCCCGATGCTGGGCTCTATCCCAGGACCCTGGGATCATGACCTGAGCCGAAGGCAGATGCTTAATGACTGAGCCACCCAGGTGCCCCAAGTCTGTATTGTTTTAAGCTGCTAAATTTGTGCTAATTTGTCACAGCAGCAATAGAAAACTATAGACACCAAATTCATTCAATGATCTGGAGGGATGTTGAAGTATACACAGTATACACAGCCTTATTACATACGTTTGTTTATCCATGATCTAAATGTGATCTTAACGTTAAAAATTAAACTTATTTTTTAATGGAAATGTTTCAGTGTTTCCTAATGTTTAGTTTCCTTTATATGTAAATTGAATTTAAATTCATGTGATAGAAAGGAATAGGCTAGAGGAAGGAACTTGTAACTTGTTTTGATCCTAATGTTTGGCTCATGACCATACAGGATAACATCAAGATAGACCAAGAGTTTCTTTTTTTTTTTTTTGATTTTATTTATTTATTTGAGAGAGAATGAGAGAGAGAGAGCACGAGAGGGAAGGGGGTCAGAGGGAGAGGCAGACTCCCTGCCGAGCAGGGAGCCCGATGTGAGACTCGATCCCAGGACTCCAGGATCATGACCCGAGCTGAAGGCAGTTGCTTAACCAACTGAGCCACCCAGGCACCCTTAGACCAAGAGTTTCTTGAGACGGACTATGTCTCATTTGTCTTTGTATCTGTCTCCAGATGGATACATAGTCGCCATGTAATAAATGCTTGTTACTGTTGTATGTGTTGGCTTGTCTTTTTGCTCTAGCAAAAAATTTACTTTGAAAACTTTAATTTTTATATTTTTTTCCTATAGGTTATGCTTTCTAATCCAGTGCTAGAAAATCCAGTGAATTTGGAAGCAGCCCAAATGCTGATTAAAGATGAATCTCTGTACAAACAAGAAGTTCTAAGACTTTTCAACCAACCAACACAATGTAAGAAGTGCCTATTTGTTTTTTTGCCAATTATTAATTATGCATTTAGAGCAAATAAATGATCCAGTGAATAAGTGTTATATAAGCAAATATTTTCTGTATCCATTCTCAGGAATGAAATCATACTAAGATTTCTCCTATTGTACCTCTTTGTCAAGCCAGTCAGTTATCAAAAAGTCAGTCAAAAAGTGGTTCTTCTTTAAAGATTATCAGTGATCATTAGTTTAGTATTTTTAAATGTTATGGTCATATGGATGGTGGTACTGACTGAAGCTTATTTAACCATCATAAAGATAGGACATCTGATTTTAACTCTTTGATCTATAATGGATATTTCCCAGATTTGACCTGCAGTACCCCAGATCTTACTGCACTGGGATTCCTTTCCTCTTGATTAGCAAAATGTTCAGCTTTTTGTTCTGAAGAGTTCACCCCCAAGATACTCCTTCTAAGAGTCCATGTGGAAATGACATCTGAGGCTCTTCCATCTTTCTGCTCTATTGACCAGTGGTTTTTTTTTTTTTCTTTTGATACCCTTGTTTTGCTCTCTTTTATCCTGCCGGGGACCTCTTCATGACTTAGCCCAGTCTCTCTACTGCTCCTGTGTTCTCTCTGCAATTAGCAGAATAATGCAATTGGCTCCTTATGCCCAGAGGGGTTCATCACAAGTGGGGGTTGGGGCCCTAAGTGCGCATAGTTCTTTCCTCTCTATCCTGCCCCTCTTTTTTCTAGCCGTGCACAGCAGCCAGCCGGCGTGAGTGCTGTCATTACTTCCCTAACAGCAAGCCTTGCTGTTCAGACTCGTTCTGCCAAACTGATCTCTCATGTGCTTTTTCTTTCAGATGTCCCCTGTTTCTTTTTCCAGTCCCCTTACAGGGCCTGCCAGTCCACTAGCTAGGTGTGTACAATTGTGACCAAGTTCAAGTGCTCCTCCACGGGCTTTGGGTCTGGTGCAAATCAAGCAGTGTTGATCAGGCATCCTTTTCGGTATCTTCAAACATGTCATGATTGTTGTGGAGTCCCTCAAACATTCCCTGACAGTTTTAAAGCTGGTTTGTGCACAGAGGAGTCCTATTGCTTCATTCTGACCACATTTCTGATCTCCCAGAATATTGTAGCATCCACTGCTGTGCCCTCTGTGCTCAGTTACTATTTGTAGAATGAATGAATGAACAATTTATATCACTTAACTCTTCACTGAGCCCTGCAGTACTATCATTATAAAGAAATATTCTATAACAAAGCTATATCCATAGTCTGGTAAATGGAAATTTAAAAACTGGTTTTAAAGTATTGTCTACAGTAAATGATTCTGTGCAATAGATTTTGGGTTTAGCCTGCCAAAAGGAAGGATGAGAAAGAAACTGAAGAGAAGTCAACCCTTCCTTTTGTCCCCCTGCCTAGTAGATGCCATCCTTCACTCCTTTCAGTTCTCCAGCTGTACTATCAAGTCAGACAGAAAAGCTGTCCCAGTTGCCAAATATGTTCTTTTGTTCACTATGTTCTTTAGTTACATTGGTGAAGTACGTGGAAATCCAAGACAGTAAATAGTTACCAGCCTGCTTTCTATCTCAGCCAGACCAGGAGTGGTAGTCTCGGGTGCCATGAAGAGAGTGACTTCCTGCAGCTTCCAAGGGAAAGAGTGTCCATGATACAGCAGACACAGCTGCTAAGGGGGTGGGGGAGAAGTTGCAGAAAACTTGTGCACTCTCAATTAGAGGGTAGTCTACAACTATGTGGATTTCTGTGAAAAACTGCATCCAGTGAGAATTAATTACTTGTAACAACTTGAAAAAAGATCTCACTAGAATGCTGCAAGAATCATCTTTCATATAACTTAAAATGTTAATAAAGAGATCTAGAAAAAGCATAAAGGGAATTACCACATTTTTAGGTAACACAAAACTGGAACAGATAGTTAATTGTATAAATGAGAAACTCAAGAGGCAGAGAACTATGTCATCTCTGTAAGCATTGATTATAGGCCAGAACTATATCCTCAGTAGCCAGTGTAGTATCTGGTTGTAGGTATTGAATAAAAATTTGTAGAATGAACAAATGAAAAAATACATGTGAGCTTAGATCCTGATTTTACTTCATAGTTTACACAATGCTTTCACATACATTTATTCATCTGATCCTCAGCCTCTCCCTCAGTAGGAAGCCGAGGATCAGTGGTAAGTGGTTGGCTCAAAGCCACAGAGAGCAAGCTGCAGAGCCAGAGCATCAACATAGGCATTCCCCTCCCCTGTGCCTCCAAATTTAATGGGATGAGCATAAAGTCATTCATTTGGGATCAAAGGATTAAAATTTCCAAGTAAAGAATGGAAGAGGCCTGATTTGATAGCAGAACTCTATGAAAAAGTTCTTGCGGAGCTATTTGATCACAAAGTTAATGTGAACCACTAATGAAAAGTGCCCTTGCACTAAGCATGGGTTGCATGATAATTCTGCCCTACTCTGATGTGGTGGGCCCTCATCTGGAATACCAGCATGCTCAATTTGGAGCATCACATTTCCTGAGCTGAAGAAACTGTGTATGTTTAGCGAGTGGGAGAACTGACAAAAGGCAGTTGTAAAAGCTGTTTTCAAATATTTGAAGGACTTTCATATAGAAAAGGGCAATTTCTTCTCTGTTGTTTCAAAAAACTGAAGTAGCTACAATCAGCTCTACCTTCTCTAGGCCTACTAGGTTGTAGCCACTATAGTCCAGAATCTGCAGGCTTGGCCCTGCCTTGTGCTGGAACATACCTTGACTATATGGGGGTCTTTTCCCTCATCATCAGTGGTCTGGAATTAATTTTGTTATCCTAAGCCTGAGTCTGGTATTTGGTATGCAGACATGCAAATGCCTCTCATTCCCCAAACTTTCCATAACGTGTTGTTTGCCTAGCCTGAGCAGCTAGGTCACGGCCTTGCTGTTTTGACAAGAATACGCCAAGCTCTGAGCTCAAACCCAGCTGGTGGAGGTCCTGATGACCTTCCCAAATCCTGCCATTCTCTTTTGGGCCTGGACCCTGTCTCCCTTACTGATAGTTAGGGTGCTCACATATACCATACTGCCTGGGACAGTCCTGGTATAATGATTTCTAGCACCCCCTTTGACTCTGTGCTCCAGTTTGCACACCAAATTACAAAGTGAGTTGGGTGCCTGACTGATCTGTCCTACAAGCAAATGCCACCGTGGTTAACCATCCCTGGTGGTAACGCCCGCCCATCCAGGTCCCAGCTGGCCAAATAGGGGGAAGAATTTTCTAAAAACCCAAGTTGCTTAAGAATGGAGAAGGCTATTGTTTGGGCGCCTGGATGGCTCAGTTGGTTAAGCGTCTGCCTTTGGCTCGGGTCATGATCCCAAGGTTCTGGGATCGAGCCCCGCGTCAGTCTCCCTGCTCTGCAGGGAGCCTGCTTCTCCCTCTCCCTCTGCCTACCACTCCCCCTGCTTGTGCTTGCTCTCTCTGTCAAATAAATGAATAAATTAAAATAAAAAAATAAAAAGAATGGAGAAGGCTACCTTGGCTGGTAGTATCACTAAAAGCCTGCTTTGAGAACTGTGATCAGTTAGTCAGGTTTAAGAGCTCTTTTTCACAGATGTTGTGAGAGAGCTTCTTGCTCAGTGTCAGGACTGGGCTAGGGGATTTTTCAAGTGCCTTCCAACTTAGGCTTCAACTTGTGTATGAACACTTGGAAGAAGGAGGAGAAAAGATCTGGAAGGAGATAATGCATAACAACTGTCTTGCATCCCAGCTTCTGAGTATTGCTACTTATTTTCTAATGTGTCCCAAGGGATTTTATATAAGCCTGTATGTCCTTTTTTACCCCAGTCTGAGTGAATTTTTATTTCTATGTGGTTATATCATCAAATAATATTTATTTATTCTGTTCATCATGTTTTTTTCAAGCATAAGGTTTGTACAATCTTTTTTTTTTTTAATTTTATTTTATTATGTTATGTTAGTCACCATGCAATACATCGTTAGTTTTTGGTGTAGTGATCCATGATTCACTGTTTTCGTATAACATCCAGTGCTCCATGCAGTACGTGCCCTCCTTAATACCCATCACTGGGCTAACCCATCCCCCCACCCCCCCTCCCCTCTAAAACCCTCAGTTTGTTTCTCAGAGTCCATAGTCTCTCATGGTTTGTCTCCCCCTCCAGTTCCCCCCCTTCATTTTTCCCTTCTTTCTCCTAATGTTCTCCATGCTATTTCTTATGTTCCACAAATAAGTGAAACCATGTGATAATTGACTTTCTCTGCTTGACTTCTTTCACTTAGCATAATCTCCTCCAGTCCCATCCATGTTGATGTAAAAGTTGGGTATTCATCCTTTCTGATGGCTAATATTCCATTGTATATATGGACCACATCTTCTTTAACCATTCATCTGTTGAAGGGCATCTCGGCTCTTTCCACAGTTTGGCTATTGTGGACATTGCTGCTATGAACGTTGGGGTGCATATGGCCCTTCTTTTCACTACATCTGTGTCTTTGGGGTAAATATCCAGTAGTGCAATTGCTGGGTCATAGGGTAGCTCTATTTTTAATTTTTTGAGGCACCTCCACACTGTTTTCTAAAGTGGCTGTACCAACTTGCATTCCCAGCAACAGTGTAAGAGGGTTCCCCTTTCTCCTCAACCTCTCCAACATTTGTTGTTTCTTGCCTTGTCAATTTTTGCCATTCTAACTTGTGTAAGGTGGTATCTCAATGTGGTTTTGATTTGAATTTCCCTGATGGCTAACGATGAACATTTTTTCATGTGTCTGTTAGCCATTTGTATTTCTTCTTTGGAGAAGTGTCTGTTCATGTCTTCTACCCATTTTTTGACTTGATTATTTGTTTTTTGGGTGTTGAGTTTGAGAAGTTCTTTATAGATCTTGGATACCAGCCCTTTATCTGTAGTGTCATTTGCAAATATCTTCTCCCATTCTTTGGGTTGCCTCTTTGGTTTGTTGACTGTTTCCTTTGCTGTGCAGAAACTTTTTATCTTGATGAAGTCCCAAAAGTTCATTTTTGCTTTTGTTTCACTAGCCTTTGGAGATGTGTCTTGAAAGAAGTTGCTGTGGCGGATGTCAAAGAGGTTACTGCCTATGTTCTCCTCTAGGATTTTGATGGATTCCTGTCTCACATCGAGGTCTTTCATCCATTTTGAGTTTATCTTTGTGTGTGGTGTTAGAGAATGGTCGAGTTTCATTCTTCTGCATGTGGCTATCCAATTTTACCAGCACCATTTATTGAAAAGACAGTCTTTTCCATTGCATATTTTTTCCTGTTTGTTGAAGATTATTTGACCAAAGAGCTGAGGGTCCATATCTGGGCTCTCTATTCTGTTCCATTGGTCTATATGTCTGTTTTTGTGCCAGTACCATGCTGTCTTGGTTATCAC
Source organism: Callorhinus ursinus (assembly GCF_003265705.2). Classification (NCBI taxonomy): domain Eukaryota; kingdom Metazoa; phylum Chordata; class Mammalia; order Carnivora; family Otariidae; genus Callorhinus; species Callorhinus ursinus. Next base: position 49,277,709 of record NW_027397071.1, on the reverse strand, counting down.
TGCTTTGTAATATAGCTTGAAATCAGACAACGTGATGGCCCCAGCTTTGTTTTCCTTTTTCAACATTTCCTTGGAGCTTCGGGGTCTTTTCTGATTCCATACAAATCTTAGGATTGTTTGTTCCAGCACTTTGAAAAATGTCATTGGAATTTTGATCAGGATGGCATTGAAAGTATAGATTGTTCTGGGTAGCATAGACATTTTAGCAATGTTTATTCTTCTGATCCATGAGCATGGAATATTTTTTCATCTTTTTGTGTCTTCTTCAGTTTCTTTCATGAGTGCTCTGTAGTTCCTAGAGTATAGATCTTTACCTCTTTGGTTAGGTTTATTCCGAGGTATCTTATGGTTTTTGGTGCTATTGTAAATGTAATCATTTCTCTAATTTCTCTTTCTACAGTTGCATTGTTATTGTATAAGAAAGCAACTGATTTCTGTGCATTGATTTTGTATCCTGACACATTACTGAATTGCTGTATGAGTTCTAGTAATTTGGGGGTGGAATCTTTCGGGTTTTCCACATAAAATATGTCATCTGCAAAAAGAGATTTTGATTTCTTCTTTGCCAATTTGAATACCTTTTATTTCTTTTTGTTGTCTGATTGCTGTTGCTAGGACTTCTAGTACTATGTTGAACAACAGTGGTGAGAGTAGGCATCCTTGACGTGTTCCTGATCTTAAGGGAAAGGCTCTCAGCTTTTCCCCACTGAGGATGATATTTGCTGTGGGTTTTTCATAGATGGATTTTATGAACTTGAGGATCCCTAAACTCTGAAAAGTTTTAATCAGGAAAGGATGCTGTATTTTGTCAAATGTTTTTTCTGCATCAATTGAGAGGACCATATGGTTCTTCTCTCTCCTCTTATTAATGTGTTCTATCACACTGATTGATTTGCGAATGTTGAACCACCCTTGCATCCTGGGGATAAATCCCACTTGGTGATGGTGGAGGATCCTTTTAATGTATTCTCGGATCCTATTAGCTAGAATTTTGTTGAGGATTTTGGAATCAATATTCATCAGGGGTATTGGTCTGAAATTCTCCTTTTTGATGGGGTCTTTGCTTGGTTTGGGGATTAAGGTAATGTTGGCCTCATAGAATGAGTCTGGAAGCTTTCCTTCTGATTCTATTTTTTGAAGTAGCTTCAGGAGAATAGGTATTATTTTTCCTTGAATGTTTGGTAGAATTCCCCAGCGAATCCATCAGGCCCTGGACTCTTGTTTTTTGGGGGGTTTTTGATCACTGCTTCTATCCCGTTACTGGTTATTGGCCTATTCATGTTGTCAGTTTCTTCCTGTTTCAGTCTTGGGAGTTTATAGGTTTCCAGGAAGGCATCCATTTCATCCAGGTTGCTCAGTTTATTGGCATATAGTTGTTGTTAATAATTTCTAATAATTGTTTCTATTTCCTTGGTGTTAGTCATAATCTCTCCCCTTTCATTCATAATTTTATTAATTTGGGTCCTTTCTCTTTTCTTTTGGATAAATCTGGCCAGTGGTTTATCGATCTTATAATTCTTTCAAAGAACCAGCTTCTAGTTTCATTGATCTGATCTACTCTGTTTCTGGTTTCTAATTCATTGATCTCTGCTCTAATCTTAATTATTTCTCTTCTAATGCGTGGCTTAGGCATTGTTTGTTGATTTTCTCTAGTTCTTTAAGGTGTAGAGTTAGTTGATGAATTCAGGATCTTTCTGGTTTTTTGAGTGAGGCTTGCATGGTTATGTATTTCCGCCTTAGGACCACCTCTGCAGTATCCCATAGGTTTTGGACCGATGTGTTTTCATTCTCATTGATGTCCATGAATTGTTTAAGTTCTTCTTTGATTTCCTGGTTGACCCAAACATTCTTGAGCAGAGTGGTCTTTAGTTTCCAAATGTTTGAATTTCTTCCAAAGTTTTTCTTGTGATTGAGTTCCAGTTTTAAAGCATTATGGTCTGAGAATATTCAGGGAATAATCTCAATCTTTTGGTATCAGTTGAGACCTGATTTGTGACCAGTATGTGGTCTATTCTGGAGAAAGTTCCATGTGAGCTCAAGAAGAATGAGTATTGTGTTGTTTTAGGGTGGAATGATCTGTATATATCTACGAGGTCCATCTGGTCCAGTGTGTCATTCAAAGCTCTTGTTTCTTTGTTGATTTTCTGCATAGATGATCTGTCTATTGCTGAGAGTGGAGTATTGAGGTCTCCTACAATTAACGCATTATTATCAATATGACTCTTTATTTTGGTTAATAGTTGACTTATGTAGATGGCTGCTCCCATGTTGGGGGTGTAGATATTTACAATTGTTAGATCTTTTTGTTGGATAGATCCTTTAAGAATGATATAGTGTCCTTCTGTGTCTCTAACTACAGTCTTTAGTTTAAAATCTAAGTTGTCTGATATAAGAATTGCTACCTTAGCTTTCTTTTGAGGTCTGTTGGCCTGGAAGATGGCTCACCATCCCTTCACTTTCAGTCTGGATGTATCTTTAGGTTCAAAATGAGTCTCTTGTAGACAGCATATGGATGGGTCCTGTCTTTTTATCAGTCTGCAACCCTGTGCCATTTTATGGGAGCATTTAGGCCGTTCACGTTGAGAGAGATTATTGAAAGATATGAATTTATTGTCATCATGTTGTCTGTGAAGACCTTGTTTTTATAGATTGTCCCTGTAAATTTCTTTTCTATCACTCTTGGGGTCTTTCTCCTTTTATAGACCCTCCCTTAATATTTCTTGCAGGACTGGCTTAGTGGTCACATATTCTTTCAGTTTCTGCCGTTCTTGGAAGCTCCGCATCTCTCCATCCATTCTAAATGACAGCCTTGCTGGATAAAGTATTCTTGGCTGCATGTTCTTCTCATTTAGTACCCTGAATATGTCTTGCCAGGCCATTCTGGCTTGTCAGGTCTCTGTGGATAGGTATGACATTATTCTGATGCTCCTCCCTCTGTACGTAAGGAATCTCTTCCCCCTAACTGCCCTTAAGATGGTTTCCTTGGTTCTAAGATTTGCGAGTTTTACTATTACATGCCGGCCCGTTGGCCTGTTTTCCTTGATCTTGGGAGGGGTCCTCTCTGCCTCTAGGACACGAATGTCTGTTTCATTCCCCAGATTAGGGAAGTTCTCTGCTACGATTTGCTCAAATATATCTTCTAGTCCTCTCTCTTTCTCCACCCCCTCAGGGATTCCAATAATTCTGACATTGGAACGTTTCATGATGTCAGTTATTTCTCTGATTCTATTTTCATGGATTCTGAGTCGTTTTTCCCTGGCCCCTTCTTTTCCCTTTTTGTCTATTAATTGGTCTTCTAGGTCACTAATTCGTTCTTCTGCCTCACTTACCCTAGCTGTTAGATTATCTAGATTAGATTGGATCTCATTGATAGCATTTTTAAATTCTGCCAATTCAGCTTTCATTTCTGCCCTTAGAGACTCTATGTTGCCATTAATTGATTTCTCCATTCTAGGTATTGTCTTCACAATTGCTAGCCTGAATTCCATCTCCAACATCTTGGTTATATCTGAATCCATTTGTAAATCTGTGGCATAAGTGATAATCTCTGAGTCTTTCCTATTTTGGGGGTTCCTCTTCCTAGTCATTCTGTTGAGGGGTGGTTGAGGGAATGTATAGAGTCCAAACTATTGACCACAACGCAGGCAAGATGCACCTGTTTTATAGGGACCTTAGAGCTGCTGGCCTCTTGTTTTCCCAGCCTGTCTTCTGGGGGAGGGGCCTGCGACGCTGTTACTCAAGCAACCCTGTTTGAGCAGAGTTGTCCTGCCCCCTGTGGCGGGGGATGGGGTCAGTGAAAACCGGTTTTTTGGGGCTTTTGTTCTCTGGTGGCTTTCTCTGGCAGCTTTCCACGTCTCTTCCAAGAGTCAGAGCAGAAGAGACTGTTTCCAACCTTCTGCCTCAGAGCAGAGAGACTGCAGTCTGTTCTTCAGTGAGCTCTCCAGGCCACACTATCTCGGTTTCTGTCTGTGCTGCTATAAACTGCAGCATTCTGGGTTGTGCACCCCTCAGCAGTGCTCCCAGTCCTCGCCTCCAGGTCGGGGCTCGTCTCTGCTCTTTGTGCTTCTAAAACCACCAGCCACCCCCAATTTGCAGGCGCAGCCCTGCCACTCCGGGTTTCTGTCTAGGGAGCTGCCCTCAAGTCCTTTCTCCGTTGCTACCAGTCTGCGAGTCTGTGCCCCGTCCCCAGCGTGGGAGGCTATCGCTCACTGGCAGTATAAGATCCCAACATCTCCCTCCCCCTTCCATTTATCTCTGGATTTGTGCCCACGGAATTTTGGGCTCTACGCTTCGTATCTCGGAACCAACCGCCTGCGATATTCTTTGTGTAGAGATCCAGATCTATTTTCTTACTGATTTCATGGGTGTTTAGAGTTGTCTGGTAGAAATCCAGCTCAATTCCGGGGACCGGTTGAAATAGGGTCCCCTACTCCTCTGCCATCTTTTTCTCAAGCAAGGTTTGTATAATCATAAAAAAATCTTTGGTTGAAAGAAAATAAAAGAGTATAAAAAGAGTAAAACTCAGTAATAGTGGCCATGCCTAACATAATAATTATTCTTTTAGCTAGACATATTCCTATAGCTTTTGTTAAATAAAGGAGAGTCATGCTAATAAGTTTCAGATACTTATCTGAATAAACTGTAATATAATAACTAACAGATATTATGACAGAGTGATAATAAGAATAGAGAGGAATTATAGAAATATCAGGGAGATTATAATACTAATTTACACTATATAGCTTTAAAACCTGATCATTGTGCAAATAAATCCCATTCTTGTGGTTAGGAAGATGTTGTGATAAGCATTTGCTCCTTCTTCAGTTCAAGCTTCCAATTAGTTCATTTTTGTTTGTTTCATCTCCTAACAGTAGAACAATTTTAAAGAAAATTGCTTCTATGCTTAAAGCTAGGTGATGACTCATAGGGTTTCTGGTTTTGTTTTGTTTTGTTTTTCTCTTTAAAAGGACTGCTTTGGGGTGCGTGGGTGGCTCAGTCATTAACCATCTGCCTTCGGCTCAGGTCATGATCCCAAGGTCCTGGGATTGAGCCCTGCAGTGGGCTCCCTGCTCTGCAGGAAGCCTGCTTCTCCCTCTCCCACTCCCCCTGCTTGTGTTCCCTCTCTTGCTGTGTCTCTCTCTGTCAAATAAATAAATAAAATCTTAAAAAAATAATAAAATAAAGGGACTGCTTTTTGTTGTTATGTGTAGGAATACCTCTTCCCCTGGAAAATACACTTTCTGGATGTCAAAGGAAAAGAAATTTAGTCCAGTAGCCCACCTTACTCATGAAAGAACATGAGCTTTAGCGCCATCATTCAGACCCAGTTTGGTTGTTGATGATTGCAGTGTTGTTATAGATAGCCTGTTATCCACAGATGTCAGGACATGTGGAGACAAAGTTCAACAGGATGGTGCATGTGGATCTACTTGGTGGAGTTACAAACCTCTTTTTTTCCTGTTTGTATTTTATTGTACCAGATAGTCCAGTAACTTTCAGCAAAGTATCTAGTTGCTAGTTTTAATTAAAAATATTATTTATTTTCTTTTAAAGAAATATATGTTCATAGCTTCAAAGAACAAATGATATGAATTGTTTCTTTAAATTCATGTATTTTTTTAATTCCAGGATAGTTAACATACAGTGTTATATTCATTTTAGGTATATAGTATAGTGATTCAACAATTCTATACATTAGTCAGTGCTCATCACAATAAGTGTACTCTAATCCCCTTCAGCTGTTTCACTTATCTCCTTACCCACCTCCCCACTGGTAACCACCAGTTTGTTCTCTATAGTTAAGAGTCGATTTTGGGGTTTGTCCCTTTTTTATTTTGTTTGTTTCTTAAATTCCACATATGAGTGAAATCATGTGGTATTTGCCTTTCTCTGTCTGACTTATTTCACCTAGCATAATACCTTCTAGATCCATCCATGCTGTTATAAATGGCAAGATTTCATTCTTTCTTATGGCTGAGTAATATTCTGTGTGTGTGTGTGTGTGTGTGTGTGTGTATCACACCTCTTCTTTATTCATTCATCTATCATTGGACGCTTGGGTGGCTTCCATATTTTGGCTTTTGTAAATAATGCTGCAATAAACATAAGAGTGCATATATCTTTTTGAATTACTGTTTTCCTGTTCTTTGGGAAAAACCCAGTAGTGGAATTACTGGATCTTATGGTAATTCTATTTTTAATTTTTTGAGGAATCTGCATACTGTTTTCCACAGTGGCTGCACTGCTTTGCATTCCCACCAATAGTGCACAAGGATTCATTTTTCTCCATATCCTTGCCAGCACTTGTTGTTTCTTGTGTTTGTTATTTTAGCCATTCTGATAGGCATAAGGTGATATCTCATTGTGGTGTTGTTGTTTTTTTTTTTAAAGATTTTATTTACTTGAGAGAGAGAGAGAGCACAAGCAGGGGGAGGGACAGAGGGAGAAGCAGACTCCCCGTTGAGTAGGGAGCCTGACGCAGGGCTTGATCCCAGGACCCTGGGATCATGACCTGAGCTGAAGGCAGATGCTTAACTGACTGAGCCACCAGGCGCCCCTCATTGTGGTTTTGATTTGCATTTCCCTGATGATGAGTGATGTTAAACATCTCTTCATATGTCTTTTGGCCATCTGGATGTCTTCTTTGGAGAAATATCTGTTCATGTTTTCAGCCCATTTTTAATTGGATTATTTGGGTTTTTTGGCATTGAATTGTATAAGTTTTTTTAATATATTTTGGATATTAACCTTTTATCACATAAGTCATTTGTAAGTATCTTTTCCCATTCAGTAGGTTTCCTTTCAGTTTTGTTGATTATTTCCTTTGCTATGCAGAAGCTTTTTATTCTGATGTAGTCCCAATAGTTTATTTTTGCTTTTGTTTCCCTTGTCTCAGAAGACATATCTAGTAAAGTGTTGCTACGGCCAATATCAGAGAAATTATTGCCTGTGCTCTTTTATAGGATATTTATGGTTTCAGGTCTCACATTTAGGTCCTTCATCCATTTTGAGTGTATTTTTGTGTATGGTGCAAGAAAGTGGTCCAGTTTCATTCTTTTGTATGTAGCTGTCCAGTTTTCCCAGAATCATTTGTTGGAGAGATTTCTTCCTATTGCATATTTTTCCTCTTTTGTCCTAGAATAATTGACCGTGTACTTGTGGGTTTATTTCTGGACTCTCTATTCTGTTCTATTGATCTATGTGTCTCTTTTTATGCTAATACCACACTGTTTTGATTACTATGGCTCTGTAGTATATCCTGAAATCTGGTATTGTGATACCTCCAGTTATGTTCTTCTTTTTCAAGATTGCTTTGGCTATTTGGGGTAATTTGTGGTTCCATGCAAATTTTAGGATTATTTGTTCTAGTTCTGTGAAAAATGCTGCTGGTATTTTGATAGAGATTGCATTAAATCTGTAGATTGGGGGCGCCTAGGTGGCTCAGTTGTTCAGCGTCTGCCTTCAGCTCAGGTCATGGTCCCAGGGTCCTGGGATTGAGCCCCACATTGGGCTCCCTGCTCTGCAGGAAGCCTGCTTCTCCCTCTCCTGCTCCCCCTGCTTGTGTTCCCTCTCTTGCTATGTCTCTGTGAAATAAATAAATAGAATCTTTTTAAAAAAATCTGTAGATTGGTTTGAGTAGATGGACACTTTAACAATATTTGTTCTTCCAATCCATGAGCATGGAATATTTTTCTTTTTTGTGTGGTCTTCAGTTTCTTTCATGAATGTTTTATAGTTTTCAGAATATAGGTCTCTTATCTCCCTGGTTAAATTTACTCCTAGGTATTTTATAATTTTTGGTGCATTTGCAAATGGGATTGTTTTCTTAAGTTATCCTTTTGCTACTTGCAATTCAGTGAATTTCTGTATATTGATTTTGTATCCTGCGACTTTACTGAATTGATCAGTTCTAATAGTTTTTTGGTGGAGTCTTTAGGGTTTTCTATATATAGTATCATGTCATAGTGAATAGTGAAAGTTTTACTTGTTCCTTACAAGTTTGGATGCCTTTTATTTCTTTCTCTTGTCAGATTGCTGTGACCAGGACTTCCAGTACAATTTGAATAAAAGTGGTGAGAGTGGACATCCATGTCTTGTTCCCATCTTAGGGGAAAAGCTCTCAGTTTTTCACCATTGACTATGATGTTAGTTTTGTGTTTTTCATATATGGCCTTTATTATGTTGAGTTTTGTCCCCTCTAAACCTACTTTGTTGAAGGTTTTTATCATGAATGGATGTTGTACTTTATCAAATGCTTTTTCTGAATCTATTGAAATGATCATATGGTTTTTATCCTTTCTCTTGTTAAAGTGATGTATCATGTCGATTGATTTGCAAATATTGAACCACCCATGCGTCCCAGGAACAAATCTCACTTGACTGTGGTGAATGATTTTTTTCAATGTATTGTTAGATTCAGTTTGCTAATATTTTGTTGAGGATTTTTGCATGTATGTTTATCAGAGATACTGCCCTGTAGTTCTCTCTCTTTCTCTTTTCTTTTTTGTAGTGGCTTTCTCTGTTTCTAGTATCATGGTAACAGTGGCCTCACAGAATGAATTTGAAAGCTTTCCTTCCTCTTCTATTTTTTGGAATAGTTTGAGAAGAATAGGTGTTAACTCTTCTTTAAATGTTTGGTTGCATTCACCTGTGAACCATCTGGTCCTGGACTTCTGTTTGTTGGGAGGTTTTTTTTTTATTCCTGATTTCAATTTCATTGCTGGTAATCAGTCTGCTCAAATTTTCTATTCCTTCCTGCTTCAGTTTTGGGAGGTTGTATGTTTCAAGGAATTTATCCATTTCCTCTAGGTTGTCCAATTTGTTCGCATATAATTTTTCATAATATTCTCTTATAATCCTTTGTATTTCTGTGGTGTCAGTTGTTATTCTCCTCTTTCATTTCTGATTTTGAAATCCCCTCTTCCTTCCTTCTCTTCTTTTCTTTTCTTTTCTTTCTTTCTTTCTTTTCTTTTTCTTTTTCTTTTTCTTTT